>NW_027187301.1:2691267-2802221 GCF_028583685.1 Petaurus breviceps papuanus
AAACAAACCCTCCTCCCCTGCTTTCATATCCTTTACTGATTTTTGCATAATGAAACATCAAGTATTTCTCACGTTTGTGGGAGTGTGAGACTTTTACCCAATATGTTCAGGATCTGTTTGGGGGGGGGGGGGGGGGGGGGGGGATGGTCATAGCTAATGCTAGAATTTGTTTTGCTTGACTGTGAGAAATACTGATAGTTTGGTTTCCACAGATTCTCTAGGAACAATGAGTGTTTTGGAAACAGATCCTGCACAGGATGGGTGAGAGGACTTAGGTTAAGGTGAGGGAGAAGAGAGTAGAACATACTATCCAATCATATAGCAGGAAGAAATCTGTAAGAGGGGCCCAGACCACACCAGCTCAAACCATTTGGGGTTCAAACTGACACACTCTGGATAGAAATAGAGCCTCATCATCTGACCAAGAGTTATGCTGGCCAGAAAAGAAGGACCATTCAGGTGAAGGGCAGTCCAAGACAGGGGATATCTTGCCCAGTTGGGACCAATGATTGCAGCAGAGGTGGGCCTAGTTAATCTTTGTTCTGCTTCTGTGGGGTACGTGTGTTTATCCTGTCCCATAAGGGAACATGCTCGCCTGCTTCTCTGGAGAAGTGTCAATAAAGGATCTCTTCTTTCACTCTACAAACCCCAATTTCTGTTTGTTACCAGATTAATTCTAGCTCAGAAGCAGCAGGGGAAGGAGGAAGCAAGCCTTCTCAGATTGAACTCCAAGCTAGGTTAAATCTGGGACTATGATTCTGTTTATAACATTGACTATGCATATTTGTTACAAGGGTTTTATCTTTTTTTGTTGCTAGTGGTAGGGACAGGAGGAGAAGGGACAGAAAGTAGATTTTTGTTCAATGAAAAAAAAAGGTGACTTTTTAAAAAAATGTGATATCAAGTACATCAGAATTGGAGATATTGTCAGTGTATAACAGCTGTTCAATCTAAAATGGAGAAATAGTCAGCATGTTCAATAACGTGGCTTCACATTATTGTGGCTTTTTGGTCTCCAGTCAACCAGCTTCACATCACTCAAGATTTCAATGCTACTCCTAGAAGTCACATTGGCAATACCCAAACCTGGGAAGAAGGTCTTTTTTACCATATGGGGCAATGACACTGTCATGGACAGTCATGGTCAAACAGTAGTACAGTCTTAACTCCATTTGGGGGTCTCACTGGGGGACTCATTGAACACTAGAACATTATCGATCAGAAGCATATTGCTAATCTCAGTCACATCCTCTTTGGTGAACACAAAGCCCACATTTCTCTGGATGTCAGACAGTAATCTTACTGGAACAGGCTGTTTTTCATATATGTCTACTAATGGCTTTGTGTATCATGGTATTCTTTCCCATCAACTCTATAGCCTTCTGAACAGGAAAGGTTAAAACTTCTCAGCCCATAAGTTTTCTTGTGGGAGCAAGCCAGAGTTTCGGCTTCCCCCTTTCCCCTTCTTTACTACTGCCACATCAGCATTAGGCCTCTTCAAGAGTCTTTTGAGGGGTGGCCAGGTAGCACAGCGAGTATGAGCACTGGCTCCAGTGTCGGGATGACCTGGGGATGGAATCCGGGCTCAGACACTTAGCACCACACCCAGAAATAATTGGCTGTGTAACCTTGAGCAAGTTACTTAACTTCGGTTGCTTAAAAAAAAAAAAAGAGTCTTTTGACCTCCACCCTTGTTTGCCACACCCTTATTACATGAGGCCCTTTAGGGGTTTTCAACCTCCACCTTTGCTTAGGACCTTTTTCTCCTTCCTTGCTTCAGGACCCCCTTTCCCTTGCTGTCAATCAGCATTAAGCTTTTAGCCCCTCCCTTCTTCACTTTGGTGTTTGCCAATAAGGATAGGTACATTTGGATTGGCTAGCCCCTATTTCCTTGTTCTTTGTAAGCCCACCTCTCAGACACTGAGAGATAGTGGTGGGCTTCTTTGTTCCTTATCATTGGAGGAGAATTCGATCTCAAATTGTAAGCCTGCCTCCCAGCCAGTGGGAGAAGGGACAGTGGTGGGAGGGGGCTTGACTGTTAGGGTATAAATTCTTGTTCTGTCTTCTGTAACACACCTCCTCTCCCTGATCTGCCATGGAGAGGACTGCACTCTTCCCATGGGGGAAGAGAATAAAAACTTCCTGTTTCTTCCTCGAGATACCTGAGTATTAATTTTTCTTAGTAGGGGATTTTTGGTGTCCCTGTACCCCACACACTTCCCATGGAGGGAGATATGAATGTGCAGCATCTTCATCAAGCTCATATTGTCTAGTTGTCTTTGGATAACCATGCAAAAGTTGGATGACCTTGAGGAAGTAATATGATTTATAAGTAGCCCTTTACTGAGCATCTTGAAGAGGTTTCATTTTTAGAAGGTAAAGAGGTTTTCATTAACATGACGGCTCCCAGGGAAAGATATTTTATGTTGGGTTTTTTTTTTAAGCGAGCTATATGTAATAGAAATTCATGGTTTCATATGTAGTTTTCTTTTTCTGTTCTACTTTGTAAATGGAAATGTTCTTTTTTGAGGGGGTTGCTAAATTCAGAATAAAAAACTTAAAAGAGAGAACAGGCTAAAAAATCTATGCAAGAAAAACCCAAAAGGGAGAAATATCTTTACATTGTAAAGAAAAATAACTATGAAAGACTTAAGAACTACTACCAATGCACTAATCAATCACGACTCCAGAAGACTGATAATCAATTCCCCAACCTTTGGCTGAGAAGTATAAATAAATAGAGCTATAAACTAGTCTGACTATTCTGGAAAGCAATTTGAAGCTATGCTCCCATAAGACATTAAACCAAAACTTCCCAAACTTATTTGGCCTACTACCTCTTTTTAAAAAAAATTATTCAACATGCCCCTGGAAATATACTTTCTTTAACCTTTTAACGTTTTTTTTTTTAATTTCCATCATTTCAAAAAAATATGATTTTTTTGAAATGATGCATGTTAAATTTAATACTTTATTGTAAATTTGTGGGGCTTTTTCCTGCATTGAAATTTTGATGATGCAACATTGTATCATGTAACCATATAGTATAGTAAACAATGTATTACATGTACATATTCCTGCTGATGCATGCTGGACTTCCTAACAATTCGGGACTGCCTGCCAACACTTGTTAAGACCTGTCAGCTGACTTGACCACTGATAGGTTATAATTTGCATTTTGTGTGTTTATTTGGAAAATAATGTAATCACTATGACTTTAAATCTGTTACACAGCAGATGAAACACACACAAATGGTTCTTCAAAATTTTCTTGTCTTTCCTTATGTGTCCATGACTTTAACTCTGTTATACAATAGATGAAACATATACAAATGGTGTTTTCAAAATTTTCTTATCTTTTCTTCTTTCCTCATGCTGACACTGCCCCCCTTATTTTTATTCAACACTCCTCAATTATTCAGTGATACCACTAACTAGATCTATACCTCAGAGACAAAAGAAAAAGGACCTACATGTATAAAAATATTTATATTACCTGTTTCTGTGGTGGAAAAGAATTGGAAACTGAAGAGACGTCCATCAATTGAGGAATAGCTGAAGAAGTTATAGTATATGAATGTGATAAAATACTATTGTAAGAAATGAGGAAGGGGATAATTTAAAAAAAAACTGGGAAGATTTACATGAAGTGAGCAAAATCAGAAAAACAATTTACACAGTAACAGAAAGAATGTAAAGCTGTGAAAGATAAGGTAACCAATCTGTATAATGATATACCACAAGTCTAAAGAACTTGTGATGAAAAACACTATTCACCTCCAGATAGAAAACTGATGGACTCAGAGTGCAGATTAAAGCATATTTTTTTCTTGTCCTCCTTTCCTGTAAAGGTGAAAACTGATTTTAATTCCATTTTTAAAACAATCAAGTTGGTTTGGGTTTAATACTCTACCAAGTACATAAATTCAAGCCTTACTTTTGTAACTCCACCCTTCACCTACATTCTGGAGAAAATTGCCTAAAGGTCAAGCTTTTGTCTTGTAATTACCTCCACCCAGAGACAATTCTAATTGTGAATTGAATCTCCACCCTAGCATTGTCTACTGTGTAACCTCAGCCACTATCCATTTAACTCAAATTCAAGTTGATTCAATCCAAGTGGGCAAGAGGCCACCCAAGCCTGAAGACTAATCCTATCACTTGAGGATTACAGAATGAATGGGGAGGAGCTGAGGTGACTCTTAATCCACCACCTCATTAAAATGCCTACCAATAGGAATTGTCACGATGCAATGTCAGGCCAATCAGAAAAAAAAGACACATTTATTTATTTTGCTTTTTGGAGGGGGGGAAGGTAGGGCAGTTGGGGTTAAGTGACTTGCCCCAGGTCACAAGGCTAGTTTTTGTGTTGTGTCTAAGGTCAAATTTGAACTCAGGTTCTCCTGACTCCAGGGCTGGTGCTCTATTCATTGTGCCACCTAAAAAAGACATAGCTCTAGAGTTTTTACTGTGCCACTTTGCTAATTGTTATAAAAGACACTGTCAGCCCTCACTCAGGGTCTTTGGAAATTGAAAGAGGCCATTGACCCAATTTATTGGTTACTGCTAACCTAACTTATAAATTGATAACTTCTCAGAACCTAGTCTCTCAGTTTACCCTAATTTCTACTGTAACCCCTCTCCCCCCAGTAGAGAGAGGCAAACGTAAAAATTTGTTCTGAGCTCTTTCCCTTCTCTCAAGATGGTGGACAAAAAGCTTCAAAAGGAACCAAAGGAAAAGAAGGTCAAAAAGGAAAAAAAGGAGAACAAAAAAGCCTCCAAAGCACTGTAGTCGGTATCCAGTCCTGGCCCAAGGGATCGGCAGATATTCCAAGACTGGCAATGCATTCCCAGAGAGCCACATACGAGCGGAAATACACTGCCCCAAAACCCAGATGGAAAGGAAAAAGAAAGAAAAGGTGCTACTATCTCAGAGCCAGTTGGTGATGATAAGAATGGAAGAACCTGTGTGGTAAAGATTCACAAAATGCCTAGGTATTACCCTACTGAGGATGTGCCTGGAAAACTGCTAAGTCACGGCAAAAAGCCTTTTGGCTGACATGTGAGGTCACAGCCAGGCACCATTGTAGACATACTCCCTGGCCCCTGATGAGGTACAGGCTCTGGGAACCCCCTTGAGCTCTCCTTGAATCTTCCCACGTGAGGCATTTGCCTGAGGCCATAAGCCTTTCATTGTAGCTTGGCCCAAATCTCTTACTCTTACTGGCCAGCCCTCCATTTTCCAAGCTAGCTCCCATCCTGGATCCTCCCAAAATATCTATGCCCAAATCTGTTAAACTAGCCTAGCCCTCCATTGTCTGCCATCTCCAGGCAGCCTAGAGCTACTTCCCACCCTTAATCTCTCATTACTAGAGTCTGACCTCATTGACTCCTCCTGAAGACTCTCCCCAAACTCCTCTTCTAGACCACCCCTAGAACCCTCCCACAACCTTTCTGCATATAAGATCCATCTTGCCTCCCCTAAGGGGCTGAAGATTATCTAGCACAGACTCACTCTGTGTCAGATTATTCTGGCCCACTTGTTCAAAAAAGCATCACAGATACCCAGGCTCCTTAAGAGTCTACCCATTATGGCGAATCTTTAATAAATCTTGCTTTTCTTTGGCTGAGAGAAGGTTTGAGTAGAATTGATTTGGCAGAACCCAGCGTTTTGGCATTTTGGGGTCTTGAGCACCCCTAACCTTATACCTCAACAGCCGACACAGGGTTAAGTCGGTGGTTTTCTTGAAGCAGCTGATAGTGACTGGACCTCTGACCATCACCATGTTCCTCTGAGAAGGACCCATCAGAAACTTTTCATTGCCACCTCTACCAGGGTTAGTTTTTGGGTGTAAAAATTCCAAATCATCTTACTGATGCTTACTTCAAGAAGAGTTCTCATAAACATAGACACCAAGGAGAGATATTTTTTTGGAAGGGGGAAGGCAAGGCAATTGGGGTCAAGTGACTTGCCCAAGGTCACACAGCTAGTAAGGGAGAGATTTTTGACACAGAAAAATAGAAATATGAGATTACAGAGCAGCACAAGGCTGATCAAAAAACAGTGGGACTCTCAGATCCTATCCCAGATCAAGAAAATTCCTCTGCTCCATGGCTGCTGTATTTTGTATTCTCTCTCTCCAACATAGCTTATCCTCACAAACTGGTGTTTTAAATGCCTTGCAGAAAACTCTTATTAAAATATTTGGAAGAGTTAAAAAAAAAGAAATTTGTTTTGCATGACTTCATATTTATAATGGTTTTTCTATTTCTTGCCTTCTCAGTGGGTGGGGGAGGGGAAGGAGAAGACAGGAGGGAGAGAATGTAGAAATGAAAATTAAATTAAATTAAATTTTAAAAACAGTAATTAACAGAGTAGTGATCGATTAACTAGAGGTACAGGATGAGAAAATACATTTTTCAAACACCCAACATGTAGCTTTGTTTTGGGTGACTATACTTATTTGTTAACAAGGAAGGTATTGCTAGCAATACTAAAAATAGGATGAAAAGAACATACTTACTAAAAAGAGAAGAGAGCGGAAGCAAGTTCCAAAAGGGATATGGATAACAGAACAGTGTTGGAACTACCATGTTAAATTTGAAACAAATCCACAAGCTGTACATAGTCAAGATTAGTGGCTTCAGATAGAGTACTCTTTTCCTGGTTTTTTTTTTAAGAGTTCTTCATATATGTCGGTTTTGTTAAGTTCATAAAGAAAAATTTAAATAAGTAAATTAAAAATAAAGTTTAAAAATACTGAAAGGAATCCATGAATTTACTGGTGTGGGTTGTTTCTTTAATAGTACAAATCACAAATGAGCTAAACCTTATACTCTGTAATTTTTGTCCATGTCCTGCCATAAACCCCTTAATACAGATGTTTTCAATGTGCTAGGATTCATGGTGTCCATATGTTATCCTTAACGCTCATGATAAGATTAATCTACCTTCTTTTTTCATTATATATTTCCTAGATATCTTTCATGCCAATTCCAGTGCACCAAGGTATTAAGCAGGTACTTGGCACATAGTAGTTGCTTAATAAATGTTCATTGAATTAAAGAGTATTTTGTAGTGTCAACATATCAAGAGACACCCTGTTTTCCAGAGCTAACGTCCCGCAAGCAAGCTGTGCCCCTAGCTTGGCAAAACAACAATCCTTTGCATTCACCCACTGGATGATCTCAGCCACAGCAATATTCCAGAATTATTTCTGGTCCTGAAGCCCTGCTATGAATCAAACTTGTCACACTGTTGCTGTTACCCATCATTGTTAGGGCTACAGTTCACCGCACAGCCATTGGTATAACGCCCACACTGCAAGGGCCCCCCAACTAGGGATGGGGTTCTGGCACATGTTTCCTTGCTTGCAAGCTGTTTTCCTCACTTTGGAATTAAACTTCTTTTTGATTCCTGACTCTCCTGTCTCTAGTCTTCTTTGTTTGGCTCTAGCCACCCATAGGTTAAAGGCTGGTGCTAGTCTGGTTCACAGTAGTTATATTAATTCTTGTGTGTTTTGGTAGCTGAACTCTCAGATATTTCAAATTGTAGTTATCGTGAATGGAATTTCTTTTTCTATTTCTTCCTACTGGGTTTTATTGATATTGATAATATGTAGAAAGACTAATGCTTTGGGGGATTTTATTTTATATCTTGCTACATTACTGGAGTTAATCATTTCAATTAATTTTTTAGTTATCTTCTCTAAGTTAACCATCATGCCATCTGCAAAATCAGGACAGCTAGGTGGCGCCATAGTGCACAGAGCGCTGGCCCTGGAGTCAGAAAGACTCATCTTTCTGAGTTCAAATTTGGCCTCACACACTTACTAGCTGTGCAACCCTGGCCAAGTCACTTAACTGTATTTGCCTCAGTTTCCTCATTTGTAAAATGATCTGATCTGAAGAAAGACATGGCAAGCTACTCCAGTATTTTTGCCAAGAAAAGTCCAAATGTAGTCACAAAGAGTTGGACATGAATGAACAACAAAACATCTGCAAAATGAAATAATATTGTTTCCTGTTTGCCTATCATTATTCCCTCACCCTTTTTCTCGTATAATTTTCTCGCTATAGTTGATATTTCTAGAACTATATCAAACAATAGTGGTCACACTGAGTATCCTTCTGTATCTCTGTATCTGATCTTACTGAAAGGAACTCCAGAGTTTCAACAGTACAGATAATGCTAGATCATGGTTTTAGATAAATACTATCTGCTATATTCAGGAATGCTTAGTCTATCTATATCTGTGCTTCTTAATATAAAGAAGTGTTATATTTTGCCAAAAATTTTTCATCGATTGATAAAGTCATAATTCTTTTCTTATTAATAGTTTATTATGTTTATAGTTTTCCTAATATTGAATCAACCCTGTATTCCTGGTATAAATTTAAGATGGTATAATCTTTCTAAGTATATTATTATAACTTCTTTGCTAATATTTTATTCAATATTTCTGAGTTAATATTTACTAGGGATAGTTTCCTTCTCTGCTCCATTTCTCCCTGGTTTATTTATCAGGATTATATTTGTCTCATAGAAGGCGCTTGATAGGATCCCTTCTTTTTATATTTCTACAAACGATTTATGTAATATTAGAATTAATCACTTTGAATGTTTGTTAGAATTCACTGGTAAATCTACCTGACCCAAGTTTGCTTTTTTTTTTTTTCTGATGGAGCGACTATTTTTGACTTAGATAATAATAGTATCTATCTCACAGGGTTCTTTTGAGGGTCAAATGAGATAATACATGTATAGCACTTTGCAACCTTAAGGGACTTTATAAATGTGTATGGTTACAGGATTCAGAATGACAAGGGACCACAATGATGAAAATGTAATCCAACCCTTTCATTTTACAGGTCAACCGAATTGCCTTTGATTTATAGGACATACAAAGAAAATCCTTCCTCATCAGAAGAAGATTGGGGGCCCAAGCAGGAACCTGTGTGTTTTATAGGAGATGTTTTCCCCAGACAGAAAGGGAGTCGAGGAGAAAGGTCAAGGTTTCAGAAGCATGTGCTACCTCTGGCTGAAGCTTCTGGACTGATAGCCTGTCTGCTGTTTGTTCTCTGCCAAGAAGGGAGCAAAAGCAGTCATGCAGTGGAAACTGTTTCATTAGAGCCCTATAACAGAATAACAAAGATGCCTCTTAAACTAATCCAAAATTTATCCATTTCAAGACATTATATCTAGGCACTCTGGGGGCAGAGATAACGATTCTTTAAAAGTCCCTGACTGGAAAATGCTGTCCGCATCCAAAGAAAGAACTATGGAGTCTGAATACAGATTGAAGCATACTATTTTCTCTCTTTTTTCCCCTTTCTCATGATTTTCCCCTTTTGTTCTGATTTTTCTTTCACAACCTGACTAATGTGGAAATATACTTAATATGATTGTACAAGTATAACCTATATCAAATTGCTTGCTGTCTTGAGAAGGGGGAAGGGGAGGGAGGGAGAAAAAAACTGGAACTCAAAATCTTATAAAAGTGAATGTTGAAAACTATCTTTACATGTAATTGGAAAAAAATAAAATGCTATTAAGTGTGCGTGTGGGGGGTGGGGAGTCCCTGACCTCAAGGAACTCACATTCTACTGGAAGATAAAATATGTAAACTACAGATGAGTAAAAACAAAAGAAGAAAAGGGTGATAACAACTAGGTGGGGGAAAGCTTCCTTAAGGAACTGATGCCTTAGCTGAGCCTTGAAGGAAAGGAGTCTAAGATTTCTACTCTCCTTTTTAAAAAAAAAATTAATTATTAATATTTTATTTTTGCCCAATTACATGTAAAAATTTTTTTAAATTATTTTTTTCTCCACATTTTGAGTTCCAAATCCCCCCTCCCCCACTCCCATCCCCACGAGGAGAGCAATTTGACATATGTTATACACAATCATGCAAAACATATTTCCATGTAAGTCATGCTACATAGGACTCTTCTCAAAAAATTATTTGTATTAGCTTATTTGTGTAGGTGAGACATCCCCTAATAATATGTCAACTCCCTGAGGACTAGAACCATTTGTATTTTTTTTTTCCTTTTCCTTTTTGGTTTTCGTGGCCTCAGTACCTTGCACAAAGTAGGCAGCTATTAAATGTTTGTTGCTATTGCATGATTGCAAATCCAAAGAAATGCACTCCAGCCTTGGGTCAATGGTCTGTGCAAAAGCAGAGTTTAGGGACTAGGAAAGAGGTCACAACAACATATTCTAATTTGGCTGGAATGTGAGGAGCATGAAGCAGAGTAATGTGAAATATATTTGGCAAGGTAGGCTGGAGTTCAACTGTGAAGGGCATTTAAATGCCAGCTAAATGTTTTAAAATTTTATTCAGAAAAGCAATAGGGAGCCACTGAAGCTTCTTGCATAGGAAAGTCCCAAGAACTAAAAACAATCCAAACGGAATGTTGCAAAATTCCAAAGAGTAAGCATGGCCCCAAAGAAGAGGTAGGAAGTGATACTAATTCTTCCTGAGAGGGAAAATCCATGGGGATGGAATCTTGCACTTATTTTCAGATTTCTTCGATACAGTAATTAGTCTAGCTAAATTTTTTTATCTTCCTTTTTTTTCCTTTAAAAAATGTTCTGATCTAAGATGAATCCAAAGGACTCATAATGGAAAATGCTGTCCATGTTCAGAAAGAGAACTATGGAGTCTGAATGCAGATTGAAGCAGACTACTCTCTCTCTTTTTTTGTTTGTTTCTTCTTTCTCGTGGTTTCTCCTATTGGTTTTAATTCTTCTTTACAACATGACTAATGTGAAAATAGGTTCAATATGAATGTATATGTAGACAGCCTATATCAAATTACATATCATATTGAGAGAGGTGAGAGATGGGGAGAAAATTTGGAACTCAAAATCTTATGGAAGTGAATGTTGAAAATTAAAAATTAATTAATTAATTTAAAAAAATGTTCTTTGTTACATGGGATGGTTCTCCAGGATGGACAAGGGAAGGAATATGGGTAAATTTAAGTGATGTAAAAAGAAAATATATCAATAAAATTATTTTTAAAAAATAGGAAAGTCACATGCTAGATCTCTGTTTTAGGAAAAATATGTTGGCATCTGCCAGAAGGATAACTTAAGAAAGAAAATATGGAAACAGGAAAGTCAATTATAGTGGTACAGACAAAGGCTATTGAAGGTTTAACTATGGCTATGGGCATGTGAGACAGAGACCTGGCAGGAAGAGATGGAATTATGCTCTGTCTTCTGCTTCTCTCCAGAACAAGGGAAATCAAGAGAGTATTTTGTCTCTTCTTGCTTAAAATTCTATGGACAGGCTATTTGCCATAGCTTCTCGACCTTATAAATACTGTTCATGACAGATTTCCTAATGGAAATTTCTCAGATTAACACCATGCAGCTCTAGTCATTCCAATTACTCTTGAATTGAAAATGATAGCTATTATAATAGTATTTAACAGTATTTTAAAATTATCGCTAATGTAATAGTATTTATAAAGTACTTTAAGATTTGCCATGTTCTCTACATATGTTATCTCATTTGATCCTCACAATAACTCTGTGAGACAAGTACTATTATTATCCCCATTTTACTGATGAAGAAATTGAGGCATATAGAAGTTAAGTGACTCACCCAGGGTCACACAGTTAGGAAGTGTTTGAGATCAGATTTGAACTGAGGAAGATGAATCTTCCTGACTCCAGGCCCAGCACTCTATTCACTAAACCACTTAGCTGCCCCATTTCCCCTTTTAAGTCTGTTCTCCAGGATAAGCATCTTCCCTTTCTTTATTACAATCACTATTATTCTGATTGTCTGGTTATCTTCATCTGGACAAATTCTAACAATACTTTCTAAAATGTGGTGCCCAGAATGAACATATCACATAGATGTGAACTAACTGGGTCAGAATGCAAAGCTCCTCCCTCATTCTGGACCTGATACTTCAACCTGAGCAAAGAAATCACCAATAGGCTCCAAATGGATGGATGCAGAAGAACACCACATAAGGCTATTTAGGAGAATAGAATTAAGAGTTGGAAGGGATAATTGAAAAATCATAGGGTTAAATCCTTCTCTCTTTATAGCTAAGGAAAGTGAAATCCAGAAAGACTTTCATGTGGTATTTTTCAAAGTGACACTGGTAGTAATGAAAAATCTGGGATTCTATTGATGCATCCTAAAAATACCTAAGTAGAACACCTCCTCCTCAATATGGCAGAGATCTCTCATGAAATTATTCCAGTAAGGATGAAAAAAAGAGCATCATATCAAATCAATGCTTAAGATATCCAAAGAGATAAAAGGGGCAAGTGCATTTTGTTCTAGCCTAGGTCTACAACAAGAGGCAGCCAGACATCTGTAGGAATGGAAGAAGGGGGTCTACCATAAAAGCCTAGCCCAGGGGCTCAGCACACAGAAGCCTAAGGGAAGCAAGTTACTGATACCTAAGGAAGAATGGAAAAGGAAATGAACACTCTAGAGTAAAGAATCAGAAGGAGAATAATCAACTTAGTAGAGAAGGTACAGAACCTTACCAAAGTAACAGACTCTCTGAGGATTCAATTAAGCCATACAGAAATTAATGATTCCATGTGTCAACAAGAAATACTACAATAAAATTCCAAATCTGCCAGGGCCACCATCCCACACCCCTTTCCCCTGAACTTCCCTCTCTATCCCTATGCCAAAATCAAGGTTTCTTCTATCAAAAACAACTGACCAGGAAAACAGATTAAAGACATACAATCTAATAATTATATGACTACTTGAAAACCCCCAAGCACAAAAAAGAGTCTAGATACCATATTTCAATGCACTATGAATGAAAGCCTCCCAGACTTGTTAGAACCAAAAGGCAAAATGAAAAAATGAAATAATCCACTGATAACCTGCTGAAAGAAATGCCAAATTGAAAAACAATTTCTAAATTAAAACATCCAAGGATGACATAGCCTGAATTCAGAACTTTCAGGTGAAACAATAAATACCAAAAACAGTCAAAATGAAAGAGATCAAATAATAAGAAATCGGAATCAAAATCACATAAGACCTTGAAGCTACCACTATAAAGGAGAAGGGAACTTAGAGTATTGTTCCAGGCAAAAGAAAAAGGCTTAATACCAACAATAATTCACTTGACAAAAAAATGAATGTTTTATGGGGGAGGGGAGAGGAAAAGGGAGAAATAAAAATTTAATGAAATAGAGGATTTACAAAGCATTCCTGATGAAATGACCATAGCTGAGTAAATATTTGGAAATGAAAACATAAGAGTTAAGAGAAACATATGATAATGATAAATATTCACAATCTGGTAATGTGAAAAGAAACAAGTACTCCCTCATAATCTTAATGTCCTCAAGGGTATTTGAGGGAATGATTAGGACAAAGAAGTAGGGGTGGTTTTGTTGTGTTTTCATGATCTTAAAGGAAGAAAGGAAGGAGAAGGGAAAAGGAATATTCTACTAATAAATGGGTGGAACTTACTCTCTCATGCAATTGGAGTGTGTGAAAAGACTACAGAAACATGGAAGAAGGCTGGTGGGAGAGGGCTACATATGAACCTTACTTTCATCTGAGCTGGATAAAGGAGGATTGAATATATATTATATATATGACTTCAGTATTTTTCAGAAGTCCCAGATGATTCTGAAATTTTGTTTTCCTGTAATTTTTCTTGAAGTTTTGAGAATCTTTTTTGTACTCATCCTGTTTGGATTGTATCTAACCTGAGGCAGTGGGTAGTCCAGTGGATAAAATACTAGGCCTAGAGTCAAGAAGTACTGAGTTCAAATCAGACACTTATTAGATGTGTGATTCTGGGCAAGTCCCTTAACTTCTTCCTTCCTCATTTTACTCAAATGTAAAATGGGGATATTAATAGCATCTACCTTTCAATGTTGGTGGAGCAGGAATTTAGAACAAAATTTCATCATGGAGGAGATTCTATCCCTGCCCTTAGAGATTTTCCAAGTGATAGGAAAGGCAGGAGATGTTGAGAGGATGTAGGGGCAGATGAAAATGTAGAGCATTGTCCACTAGCCAGAGTAGCAGAAAAGATAAGGGTGATGCTATTGTTGTGTACATCAAAGACTTTGTGACTCCATTTGGGGTTTTTTTTTGTCAAAGATACTGCAGTGGGGGCGGCCAGGTGGCTCAGCGAGTAAGAGCACTGGCTCCAGTGTTGGGACGACCTGGAGATCGAATCCCGGGCTCAGACACTCATCACCACACCCAGAAATAACTGGCCGTGTAACCTTGAGCAAGTTACTTAACCCTGATTGCTTAATTAAAAAAAAAAAAGATACTGGAGTGGTTTGCCATTTCCTTCTCTAGTTCATTTAACAGATTAAGAAACTGAGGCTAAGTCAGATTGGCTAAGATGAAAAAACAGGAAAATGACAAATGCTGGAGAGGATGTGGGCAAATTGGAACACTAATGCATTGCTGGTGGAGTTGTGAACTGACCCAGCCTTTCTGGAGAGCAATCTGGAATTATGCCCAAAGGGTTATAAATACTTTCATATCCTTTGACCCAGCAATACCACTCCTAGGGTTATATCCCAAAGAGATCATAGAAGTGGGAGGAAGACCCATATGTACAAAAATGTTTATAGCAGCTCTTTTTGTGGTGGCAAAGAATTGGAAATTAAGGGGGTGCCCATCAATTGGGGAATGGCTGAACAAGTTGTGGTATATGCATGTTATGGAATACTATTGTGCTATAAGAAACGAGGAGCAGATGGACTTCATATTTACCTGGAGAGGCTTATACAAACTGATGCTGAGTGAGAAGAGTAGAACCAGGAGAAATTTGTATACAATTACAGACACAATGTATGTGTGATGACCAGCTTTGATAGACTGGACTCTTCTCAGCAATGCAGTGATATAAGTCAATCCAAAAAGACTCATGATGGAGAGAAATGTGTGCATCCAGAGAAAGAACTAGAAAGAACTGAGTTTATATCCAGATGGAAGCAAAATACCTTATCTTTTTCCTTTTCTTGTTTGGTTTTATGTCCTCTTTACCATTTTTCATTCCATCTTATACAATCCGTCTTTATAACCTGACTAATGTATAATGTGAAAGTATTTACAGATCCTATACTTGACTATATGCCGCCATGGGGGGGAGAGGGAAGGAGGGGAAGGAGGAGGACAAAATGTGAAACTCAAATTATGGAATTGAATCCTGTAAACTAAAAGTAAACAAACAAATTAATAAAAAAAATTAAAGAATAAAAAAAAGAAACAGAGGCAAACAGGGGTAAGTGACTTGCCCAGGGTCACATAGCTAGTAAGTGTCTGAGGCCAGATTTGAACTCAGGAAGATGAGTCTTCCTGACTCCAGGTCTGAGACTTTAGCTACTGCTCTACCTACCTATCAGGAAAGAGGGTAAGTTGATCCTAATAATAAAACTCAGAACTAACTTGGAGACAGCTCTAAAGGCATGGTGCCACCATCTTAAATAGGTGTAGAAAGACAATTAGAAATAGTAACTCATCTTCCCCATTTCAATTGTAACCTAATTTCTGGACTATGTTCTAATGCAATGTATGAGGAACAGCAGCCTCAGTCATCAGGGTTTCTAGAGCAAGGTGGAAAGGTCCAAATACAACCTCTGAACCAATAAAATGACTGAGTCCAGCCCAATTCCAGAGTACTGCCAGTTGAAAAGAACAGAGAGTACCAAGTGTGAAGAAAAACTCACCACAGGCATAGCATGTAGCTGATCAAAGTTAAAACTCATCTGCCATCTGAAATTAATTTTGCACTGGCTATAAAATCAGACAAACCTGTCTTTGGGTTTTCCATTAAAAGTCAGAAAATTTCCACATGTCTTCGGGAGAAATATATCATTATCTCTAAATATAAAAAGACTCATCTGGCATACTGTTTACCTTTAGTATCTCTGATCAGTGGGCTTTTGTGTGTCTGGGGGGGGGGGGTGGTGAGGGTGCGGAAAGACCCTAGGAATGGGGAAAAGAAGAGGTGTGCAGTGCCAGAGGTTTGTCCTCTTCAGGCTAGGTTCTAAATGTGTTTTATATAAACTTCCATTTCTTACTAGCGGACTGGAGCTTAATCATAGCCACATGTTCCCCAGGAGGAATGTGGAATAGCCTTTTCAAATCATAAGTGATCAGTAAAGTTCATTAAAATCCCCCCCACACACACACACACACCCCAAGCCAGAACCAGAATAAGCCCATCTCAGCCCTAGGGATTCCCATCTCGCTTTGTCTCCAGAGTTAATAACTAGAACCAGAGATTTGCACCCTTCTGCATCAAGGTCACTCTTCTATTGGCATTCCCCTTGAACACTCTCTCACCTCTTCTTTGCTAACCCATTTTGGCTTTCCTGAAGGACTCTGCTTATGGCTCCTTTCCTCCAGGAGGTCATTTCTTCCTAATCCCATCCCATTATGACTACTCTCTTGATCAGAGAATCACAAAATCCTAAAAGGGACCTCAGCCCTTTATCTTTATCCAACTTGTACCTGAAAAAGAATCTGAATCATAACACATTCAGTAAGTGACCATCCAGACTCTGCTTAAGGACCTCCAATAAGAGAGAACCTACCACCTCCTGAGGCAGCCCATTCTGTTTTGTTTTGTTTTATTGTGACAGTTCTAATAATTGGAAAACTTTTCCTTACATCGATCCTGAATTTCTAACTTCCACCCATTGTTCCTGATTCATCCCCCTGGGGCCAACAGTACATGTCTAATTCATCTTCCAAAAAGCTGAACCTTTCAAATATTTCAGTGTAGTTAGTGATAGTTTAAATAGTTAGCAAAGCTATTTTGTTCCCCTGAACCCTCTCTCTCTCTCTTTTTTTTACTTTTTGGAGGGCAGTTGGGGTTAAGTGACTTGCCCAAGGTCACATGGCTAGTTTTGTGTGTGTGTGCGCGTGCATGTGTGTGTGTTAAGTGTCTGAGGCCGCATCCGAACCCAGGTCCTCTTGACTCCAGGGCTGGTGTTCTATTCACTGCACCACCTAGCTGCCCCTGAACCCTCTCTTCTCCAAGACAAACTTCCCAGTTCCTTCAACTGCTCCTCATATGATATGGACTTCAGGCATTTTGTCATCCTCATTGCCCTCATTTTGTGCTCTCTTCTATTTACCAAATAATTTTAATAAAGTGTGGAGCCCAGAAATGGACATCATATTCCAGATATCCCCTGCTGAGGCCACATACAGAAGGACCATGAACTGTCATCCAGACCATGAAGTGTCTCTTTTCACGCAGCTCTGTTTGGGTTGCCACATTGCACTACCTGCAGTTTGTTAAAAATCTCCAGAATTTTTTCCAAACTTCTCTTTTACCATGCCTCCTCCACAACTTGTGAAGCAAACTTGATGAAACCAATGAAGGATTTTATATTTATTCTATCCCGTTTCATCCTGTTAGATTTTTTTTTTTTTTTGCTTTTTTTGGAGGGGATAAGGTAGGGCAATTGGGGTCAAGTGACTTGCCCAAGGTCACATGGCTAGTTTTGTGTTAAGTGTCTGAGGCCAGATTTGAACTCAGGTCCTCCTGACTTCAGGGCTGGTACTCTATTCACTGAGTCACCTAGCCCCCCTATCCAATTAGATTCAATCCAATGGTCTAGCTCAAGGGTGGGGAACCTGCAGCCTCGATGTCACATGTGGTCTAGCTGGCATAGTTTGTTGAGGTCTTTGGAGAACCTGATTCTGTCTTCTGGTGTATTTGCTATCCCTCCCAGCTTTGTGAGGGATATTACCTGCAAATTTAGTAAGCAGGCCACCCATAACTTTACCTAAGTTGCTGATAAAAATGTTAAACAGCACAGAACCAAGAATAGATGGCTGGGGCACTTCAATGGAGGCCTCCTGTCAAGATGATATGGAATGATATTTTTTCTGATAAAAATATCATGAGATGCTTTATCAAATATTTTGTTAAAACCTAGGTGATGGAGTGTTAGGAAGCAGTATGGTATACTACCCTCCACAAACTCCTCCAAACAGATTTTTAAAATTCACCAGATCAAATCCTGATGGGGAAATCAAGAAAATGTCACAATGAGTCACTTGTCCAGCACAGGTCAGCAAAGAGAGAAACAGAGGTCTGGAGGCAGTAGGGAATGAGAGAGCCAGGAGAGCTCCATAGCAAGCACTCTAGAGTCCATGAATTGGCAGCTTTGTCGCAAACTACCTCATTTCAGGTCAGAGACCAAGGGAGAAAGGGATCTGCACAGGAGAAAGATGGAGGCCCTGGGTGGTACGCAGAGAAAGGAGGAAGTTCAAAAGTCAGAAGCAGTAGCAGTGCTGTGGCTTAAGACCCAAGGTGCAGGGCAGATGGGATCTCTAGCCCATCTTACAGACGATTAGCCAGGGCAGGAATCCCAGTCCAAAGGGGAGTCTACAATTCTGCCACTTCGAACCAACAGAGCTTTCAGCTGGTGTATAGGAGTCCACTCTTACACACACACAAATCCAGGTTAGGAACTTGCAGAGCTCAGGCCAAGGGGCAGCAATCAGACTTTGCCCTGAACCAGACCACTTGGGGAGCACTGAAAGTCTGCAGATCCCCAGCCTGTCCCTGAGATCCTACTATAACACAACACTCAATAACCCTGAGAAAGCAACAACAGAATCAATCCAGAACTTCCCTCCAGAAGTGAGATAGAGTTCAACTTTCAAGTTGAGTTCAACATCAAGTCGAAATTTAGAAAGTAGGCTGGTAGAGTAGGCAAATTAAAAAAGAACCTCACTTTCACTTTAGTGAGCTATCATGGTGGCAGCGACTCTCAAAACACAAACACAGAAGAAGAGAATCATTTCAAAACATCTCCAAGCAATGCCGTAGAGGAAAAACACAGCTTGGGCACCAACTCAACTAAAATTCCTGAAAAATGAAGCAAGAGTTTAGAAAAGAGTTAAAAAAATGTTTTGTAAATGGAATAAGAGTACTCAAGGGGAAAAAATTTGGAAAAGAAATGAGTTGTGGAAGAAAGAATTAGAAAGAATTAACGGCTTGGCAAAATCTTGCTCAAGTAATAAACTCCTTGAAAATTAAACTGAATCAGCTAAAGGCTAATGACTCTACAAGGCAATAAGAAACATTAAAACAAAGTCAAAGGCTGAAAAAAAGTAGAATATAAGGTATCTCACAGCAAAAACAACTGGCCTCAAAAAGAGATGAAGGAGAAAAAAAAATAAGAATCATTGGACTAGCTGAATGCAATGACCCCCAAAAAAAGCATTAGGTATTTCATTTCAAGAAATCTCAAAGAAAACTACCCAGATCTATTAGAATAATGGATTATTATTATATAAGGGATATATTAGAATGAGTGGAAATAGGAAAATTCTACTGTCAGAAACCCCAAAATGAAAATGCCAGGGAATACTAAAGTCAAAATCCAGAGTTTCCAAGTGAAAGAAAAAATTACTGCAAGCAACCAAAAGGACAGAATTTTTTATTTTGCTTTTTTAGAGGGCAATTGGGGTTAAGTAACTTGTCCAAAGTCACATGGCTAGTAAGTGTGTTAAGTGTCTGAGGCCAAATTTGAACTCAGGTCCTCCTGACTCCAGGGCCAGTGCTCCATTCACTGCACCACCCAGCCACTTCAAAAAGACAGAATTCAAGTACTGAGAAGCTACAACCAGGATCATACGTGATTTAGTAGCCACAACTGTAAAGGAATGGAGAACTTAGAATATGTTATTCCAGAAGACAAAAGATATGAACTTAAGAGTCAGGGATAATCTACCCAGCAAAACTGAATATAATATTATAAGGGGGAAATGGTCCTTTAATGAACTAAGCCTTCCATTTTCTGATGAAAAGACCAGAGCAACAGAGAAATTTTGAAGTAAAAAGACAGGAGTGAAGAGAAACATGAAAAGGGTAAACATGAATGAATAATAATAAAGGACTAAACATGGATAAATTGCTTACATCCAAATATGGGAAGATAATACATAGGTCTTTTCTGATCCTGATCATCATCAGGGTTCATAGAGGGGGTACAATTAGACAAGACCTGGGAATGGTTCTGTTATGTCTTTTTGATCTTAGAAAAGAATGGAAAGAGAGGGCAAGAGGAATACATTGAGTGCAAGGGAAAGGAAAGTTAGGGAAAATGATCTAACATAATCAGGGTACACAAGTAGACATCTATACAAACAAGGAAGAGAAGGCATGGAGAAAAGTGTATGAACATCTGAATCTCACCCTCATCTGTATTGGTCAAAAGAAAGAAGAATACACACAGAGTTGGATACAAACATATATATTAATATAGTTAATCAAAATGAATTTCTACATTGGCTATATAAACACTTTTTTTTCTCATTCTACATTCTAAGTCCTTCACCTCTTTATCAGAAGGTAGCTAGCATATTTTCTCATTAGTCCTCCAGAATCATGGTTAATAATTATGCTGATAAGCATTCAGCACAATAATATTCATTCACACTTATATATCACAACTTATTCATCCATTCTCTAATTTATGGATACTCCTTCAAATTCCCTTTCTTTGACACCTTGAAAAGAGGTATAAATATTTTTGTATGTGCTTAGAATTTGTTTTGTTTAGGACCCATCTTAGTGTACCCTCCCTTAAATTATTCCTCACTCCTCCCTTTTTCCTCGTTTCCCCGACCTTGAATCACTGACTGTCCTGAGTCAGGCTAGGCCCTGAGTTCCATCAAAAAAGGAACAGGAAGAGGGTGGGAATAACCCACATCTTTTAGCCCTAGATTAGTCTATGTTACACAAAATAGGAGGAAGCAGTGTTTCAAATATGTCTAGGAGAGAGAGAAAAAAATGTTTTTTTAAAGGATGGGTCAGTTTTTGGTTGCTATGTTAAAAATGTCAGAACATCCCAGACTTACCTAGACATGGGCCCTAACTGATCACACTTGGTTATCGGGTAAATGGGAAACATTCTTATCACTCTTTGTTCTGCCTCTGGAATACCATGTTTCAGTCACCAGGTAATGGGAATTTGGGGGGTTAAGGGAAAATTAATTTAACCCCCTGGGGAAAGTGATAACCAAGACTCCCTCCACAGTGAAGACCAGAACTGATTCTAATTTTGTTCTTTTAAAAACAGAGACTAGCAGAGTGCTTGGCAAACAGTAAATATTTAACAAATGTTTGCTTAATTAATTGAGCTCCAAAGAGCTCACTTGCTCTCTGACCCATACCCATACAGATCTCTTCCTCTTTAGACTTCTGCCCTTTAGAGGGAACCAAATTTCATTCTTCAAAGTCCTTTGATGAAAATGTAATTCTTTTAAAGATAGGCTGAAGCTAATTGGGACCACATTTGGGAAGAGTTCAGTTTCCAATGCAGGAGACTTCAGGCTCTGTGGAATAAATACCATTAAGCTGTTTGTTCCTTCTCCTGCTTCCTTCCCAATCTCCTTCTTCCACTTTCACTCAAAATATGCCCAGTACTCCCTGGAGTCTGAGACTGGATCCGACATATGTACCTCAGGACTGGGGCACCTACTATTAAGGAAAATGCCTAGGGGAAGCAGGTAGTGAGATTTCTGAATAATTGCTGGAGGATGAATTCCCTCTTCTTATTAGTGTTTTTTTTTTAAACTAGCTAACAATTTTCAAATAAACTGTCTTTCAAGGGGCAAAGCAAAGTAAATTATATTATATAAAAATGAGCTGGAATTATAAAGGAGTTTAAAGGCCATCTAGTCCAGCTTCTCACGTAATGCAGAAATCCTGTCCCACACTTGTAAAGCTAATAGCCACCCTGATAATTGGGGAGAGGACTCTGAGAGTACAGAATCAGCTTGGGATAAAGGAAAGGAAGCTTGATCAGGCAGATCAGAGTCTAGAAAAGTCCCAGTTGTAGGTTAGACACAATGGGACAAGCTGAAACTGAGATATCAATCAGGTAAGGCCAGGCCGACCTAAACTGCTGTCACTGCAGCACCAGGGAGAGCTCCCAGTGAGTCTGTAGTTCTGAGAAGAGCCCGCAAGCTACTGCTTTTCTTTAATTTTTATCCCAGGTAACTGAGAACAGGTGCCTTTGGAACTTAAAAGGCAAAAGGACCTTTCTTTTGGTGAGGTCTGGATCCTATAAGGAAAAGGCACTGTGGAAGGAACACTGAATTTGAAGTCAGAGAACCTGGCTAGAGTCTCTGTGCTCCTGACTACATGACCTTAGGAAGTTTTAAAAATCTCTGGACCTATTTTCTTATCTATAAAACAGAGTTGAATTAGATGACATCCAAAGTCCTCTCAATCAATAAATCTATGATCTTATGAGTTTCTGAGGAGGCAGAAATGTCATCTAACTAGGCTCTTAAGGAAGGTTCACAACTTCTTGGTTGGGAATGGCATGTGTGGGTTCAAAAAAAGTCAATTTTAGGGAAGTCAGTTAAGATAGGGAAGGTTAATAAAGGATTGCAACTGTAGGCAGGTAAGACCCAGAGTCTGAGAAGGTAATGAATTCCCAAGAAGAGCTGTGAGAGTAGCCTCTGGCTCCTGTTCATCAGAATCATATTCCACAATAATCCAACCCCTTTTAATTAAGAGTCCAGGCTGCAGAACTCTTTGTTCCTTGGTAAGTTCCTTCAACAACATTTCAGATAAACCATGATTCAACCTCTCCTTAAACACGTTCAGGGCAAGGGAGTTCACCTCCATCTAATTCAACCTATTCAACTTTTGGACAGCTCTAGCAGTTACAAAGTTCTTTCTTAGGTTAAGCCCGAACCAGCATCCCCATCATTTCCACCTATGATCCACCCCACCCCCCTCCATACACAAAGCCCTATTTACCTACTTCTGTGGAGGGCACCACTATCTTCCCAGTCACCCAGTCTCACAAACTAGGTGCCATCCCTAAATTCTCACTCTCTCTTACCACCCCCCCCCATATTCAATCAGTTTGCTACTATGAAGAAAAAAAGAATAATTCTAATTCCTCATGCATATACTTCATATATTTTAATTGGTCTTTGACTTGATACTTCATCTTTCAGCTCTGGGCATTTTCTCTGACTGTCTCCCATGCCTTGATCACTTTCCTTCCTCAACTCTGCCTAATGACATCCCTGGATTCTGTTAAGTCCCAACTAAAACCCCATCTTTTATGGGAAGTCTTTCCCAACTCCTCTTAATTTTAGTGACTTCACTTGGTTAATTTTTTTTCTATGTATACTGTGTATAGGTTTATGGTATGTATTTGTATATTATCTCCCCCATTAGACTGTAATCTCCTTGAGGACAGGGATTATTTCTTGCATCTTTTTGTATCCCCAGAATTTAGCACAATCCCTGGCACATATGAGATGTTTAAAAATGTTTATTCATTGGTTAATTGCATAGATGAAGATCTTCCCTCTCATTGTGTGGATCAAAACCCAGCCACTTCCTCTCATTTCTGGGTAATTCTGATCTACATTCTTTCATAATCTCTCCTAAGAGGGTACACCAGGCTTCTTACAGTAGTTCTTTTTTTAACATTTCCTAGGCAACAGTGCACTACTTGGTCTGACCAATTAACCCTTGCTCTAATAACATTGGACCAATTTCTTTTCCAATTCTAAAAATACTTATTAAATTGAATTGAATAAAATTGAATCATAAGTGTCCTCACATTTCCTTGATGATATCATGTAGATCATCACTGGAAATATGCTGCAGATTACTTGAGTCTACTATGCATCTCTCCATTGCCCTTTGAATTACCTGAAATTTTGATCCTTCTGAGATTGTGGTGTTCCATGATTGAAGCTATAAAGCAGTACCAGGAAAAATACGAGTTTTATGCCAGGGGCCACTTTAGCTCATTAAAACATTGTAAAACAGAGGTGTTAAACTTGTAGAAGTCCCAGTACAATCAAACAAGATTAAAATGGAATTCGGAAATGTTTCACATGATAAAAAAAACAAAATGTAACATAACTTATGTTAATATATGGTTCTCTAAATCAATATGCAGCCACAGGGATCTGTTTCTAATTGGGTTTGAAACCAATGCTGTACAGTTTCCTAAATGCAATCTTCTCTTAGTTTTCTTATTCAAGACTGGGCCAAACATTGTCTATCTGCCATGCATGTCTCAGATATCAGATACTCATGAATTTTCTGCATGCCACAATCTAGGCAAAAAGTATTTTTCATCCATTTGTTGCTATTCAGTTGTTTCAGTCATACCTAACTCTACATGACCCAATTTTGGTTTTTCTTGGCAAAGATAGTAGAGTAGTTTGCTATTTCCTTCTCCAGAGTATTTAATAGATAAGAAAACTGAGGCAAACAGGGTTAAGTGACTGTCGCAGGGTCACACATCTAGTAAGTGTCTGAGGCCAGATTTAAACTCACAAAGATGAGTCTTCCTGACCCCTGGCCAGGCACTCTGTTCACTGTGCCACCTAGGTACCTTTTTCATCCATAGGTTTTCCTATATGGATTGTTAGGTTAAGATGCTCAGTCCCTAATAGCATAGACTATTCTCAACAAACTTCTGACCATAAAAATTCTGTTGGGGAAAACTGTAAAAAATATTTTCTTACATGGGGTCCTTGGTTCAATTGTCATTGCAAAAAGGCCCTACCAACTCTATTCTATAGCAACTGAAGGTGCTATTGATAGGCTAGCCTCACATCAGTTATTGAAAGGGGAAAAAGATAAACTAAAAGCTGCTGAGTATTAAAGGGGTTCTGAAGTTTAGTCATTAAAGGATTCTTCATAAGAAAATTACTATAAGGAGATGGGAAAGCAGAGTTCTAATAAAAATCTGAATAAATGGAAATACTAAGAAACTGAAGTAACAAAGGAAAAAAAGTTACAACATTGCTAAAGAAATCAAACAAGAGAAAAAATGGATAAAGTGTAACATGAACAGAAAACAGAAAGCACTCTATAGGCTGCATTAAAACTTTCTAAGGAGTCTTCTCTAATTCCCATTGAAATTCAGTATGTATACCTATAGCCTCAACTGATAAAAATCTTGCCATCACAAACAAGATAATGAAAATAAAAAATCCTAATAGCATTACTAATGATGGTTATAGATTTCTGGCTAAAATGGTTGCCTGAATGGTAAGGAAGAATGTGAAATGAGAAGGAAATGACAAATTACCCCAGTTTCTTTGCCAAGAAAAACCAAAATTCAGTCATGCAGTGTCAGGCATGACTGAAACAAGGGAACAGCAGCAACAAATGGATGAAAAAGACTTTTTGTCTAGATTGTGGCGTACAGTTGGATGGAAGAGTCCAAATCCCGCAAACCTGTTCCAGCAAAGAAATTCAATGAAAAATTGCATTAGGTGAATTCTTTCACCCTAGCATAGTGCAATAGATCAGGCAAGAAGCCCAAGGGCAAATGGTAAGTTCCCTCCCTGGTAAAGCCAGTGCTAATGTAAGGTAACCTCCCAGAATTGCCACAAATGGGACAGAGACATTTGTAGGCTGCAATGGTTTTTGACTAAAGGTAGTAAGAGCAGAAGGTGACCTCAAGAAAGTGCTAGAATGGTCAGAAAACTCCAGGGGTGAGAACCTTAGAAACCCTGGGGATCATCAGTGGCAAAGGCCAGCAAAGTGTCACAGTAATCAGATTTAAGTACCCCACCCCCTAATCTTTGTCTGAAAATGCCATAAAGTACATCTGTGCAAAGTGTTGGGCAGACCCAGTACTTTAAACCTTGAAGATTCTAGAGAAGTTTAATCACAGGAGGTGGGGGAAGTCATTACCAGAACCTAAGTGATTCATTGTGGACTAAACAGGAGTGACAAGCTCACCCAAAAGTACAGCAAGGAGCAGAAAATGGGCCTGGCAAATTGCCAGAATTCAGGAATTAAAGCTAGGGAGATGAATAAATCAAAGAAAATATCAACTGGTATAAGAAAGTATCACAAGTTTAGAGATTCCCCAAGAGTGAGTAAATCCAAAAAAATTTCAAGTTGAAACTCAAAGGAAAAAAATGAATTTTCCATGAAAACTTTATGAACATTTAGAAGAAATGAATCAAAATAAAAAATGAAATAAACTACAAAATATCTAACATCAAAAGCAATTGAACTAGAAAGCAGTTCAAGGAGAGAGACTGTGAGAATCATCTGGCTTCCTGAAAACCATGATTTGTAAAAGTCCTAGAAATTTTATTTAAAGGAATTATAAATGAAACTCTCTCAAATCTACTACAATCAGAAGGCAAAGTAAAAACAAAATGAATCTCTCATTCCCCTATGTAAAGGAACTCTAAAAAAAAAGTTCTAGGAATATCATGGACAAAATCCTGAAGTCCCATGTCCAGGAAAAAATACTGCAAGATCCAAAAAAAAAAAAAAAACAGTTCAAGAAATGACAAGATCACATAAGACTTGGCAGATTCTGCTTAAATGGGCAGAGAACTTGGAATATATTGTTATAAAAGAAAAAAAGAGATAGAATTACAATCAAGAATAATTTACCTTGTAAAACAAAGTATGTAATGTAAAGTATGTAAAACAAAGGAAAATACAAAAGTATTTTCACTACAGTGAAAAATGACCTTTTAATGGAAAAGAGAACTTTCAAGTATTTTGGATGAAAAGACAAGAGCTAAAAAAAAACTTTGAAATTAAAAAAAAAAAAAGAATCCAGAGAAACCCAGAAAAGTAAATTTATTTGGACAATTGGAAGAAGCTGTGTGATGGTATAGTGTTAATATTCTAATAGGAGAGAAGAAAGAAATGTCCCTTCATAACTTTAATAACTTACATGGACATAGAGAGAATTAAGTAAGAAAAACAAAGGCAAGAGGTGGATTAGATCTATGCTGAGGGTTTGAAGGAGGAAACATAGATAGGCTTAAAGGAGGAATACATTAGTATGGAAAGGAGGAAGGAAGGAGTGGAACTTGCCATTTCTCATAGTTGGGGTATGTGTAGAAAGGAATGGATAGAACAGGCATGATATGAGTCTCACTCTTATCTGAAATTAACAAAATGGGTTGAACTCACATGTTAGCGTATAAATAAATCAAACTCAATAAGAATACCAATGGGGATATTGGCAAGGTGGGGCAGTTAAAGCGGAGGATAATATGAAGGAGGGAGTAGTCACAGGCAAAATAAATTTCATGATCCTGAAGTAGAGACTGAAAGGGAAAATAAAATAAAACAAAAGAACTAAATCTAAGAAGGTGCCTTAGATTATCTCTTAGCCAATTGGGAAATAGCTGAACAAACCATGATGTATGATTATAAGAGAATATTACTGAATCAAAAGAAACACCAAAAGTTTCAGGAAAATCCCTAGAATCCTGTGGCACAGTGACTAAAGTGCCAGGCCTGGAGTTAGGAAGACTCATCTTCCTGAGTTCAAATCCGATCCTGGGCAAATCACTTAACCCTGTTTGCTTCAGTTTCCTCATCTATAAAATAAACTGGGGAAGGAAATGGCAAACCACTTTAGTATCTTTGCCAAGAAAACCTCAAATAGAGTCACAAAGAGTCAAAAACTGAAATGACTGAATAGCAACAACAATAATGCATTGACATAGAATGAACAGAAGCAGGATAATATTTTATTAAAAACAGCAAAAATCTTAAAAATTAAAATCCAAAGAAATGAGTCTCAAATGAGGTAGTCTATTCAGTTTTATTGACCTTAAAGTGCTGTGAATATATATATATATATACATACACACATATATATTTATTATATATATATATGTTCTTTTATATATATGTATATAAAAGTTGTGATTCAAGGCATCAGGGGAAAAAAATAGTAGCTTCTGTAGCTCTCCTATTGAGCTAATTTTGCTGACTGGGATTAAAATACAACTTCTTGAAAAATTGCTATAAAAATGGATCAATTCCCAAGCCTCTGGAAAAGATAATAGAACTTTCCTAGCTTAAAAACAGTAGTATGAAATAGAGATTCAATTTCACATATGATCCTCTTTGAGGAATTAAAAAATGATGGTGACATAGAAGACTGAAAAAAACTAAAAAGTTTAAAACTAAAAGACTAAAAAACTAAGACAAGGAATGTTTTTATGACAGAAGAGAAGGATTCTATTAATAATCTTCAGTGTCTGAAGATAATAATGATGAAGATGATTTCTTTATTTTGAAAATAAAGTGGGCAAGGAGGAAGAAAAAATAGTAACTATTTTTTTTTGTTTTTTTGGAGGGGGTGGGGCAGGGCAGTTGGGGTTAAGTGACTTGCCCAATGTCAGATGGCTAGTAAGTGCTAAGTATCTGAGGCTGGATTTGAACTCAGGTCCTCCTGACTCCAGGGCCAGTGCTCTATTTACTGTACCACCTAGATGCCCCAACAGCAACTATTCTTAAATTTTGGGGGAGTTCAAGAGCTGAGGGGAAAAAAAAAAACTACAAGAGCAAGGAAGGTAGTATTACGGTGGTTTTAAAATGATTATTTTTATTGTTATTGCTACTGTTATCATTAATCTGACTCCAGAAGGACAAGAAATGCCAAAGAACAGTCTCCCTACAGCAGAGTTCCAGCTGTTCAACAAACTAAACCTTCGGTCCAGAATATGGTCAATGGTGCCCTTCCAACAAAGTCTGAAAATAAGAGGCAGCCATTTTAACAGCACCTTCATCCTTTTGGGGAAGCAAGCAGGAAATAAAAAGAACTGATTTTGGTATTTCAAGGTGAATAGATGACATTTGATGCTGCTGCATTTTTTAAATTAAATTTTTCATGGGTTAAGATTCCCCCATCTGGCTCATCTATTTGGGGGTAAAAATGGAATTTTAATTTTAATTTATATCTTTTTTATTTGAATACATTCAGGATGTAATTGTTTTTGCTCTGATAGTTTTTTATAATTGAGTTTATGTATGTTTTTGTGTGTGTCTCATTTAATTAAATTATATTTCAAATAATATTATTATATTAATGCCTGCAAGAAAATCAAAGATCATGTTCATTTAAAGCCTTCATCTGGCTAACCAAAACAAAACAATCAAAACAAAAGGAAAGGTCATGTCAGACTAACTTCATTTACTTTTTTTTGATAGAATTACCAAATTGATAAATGAGGGAAATGGTAGAGATCGAGTTTACCTATTTTTATAAGGCATGTTTTGGAAAAGATGAAGTAATGTGGATTAGATCGCTGGTGTCAAACTCAAATGGAAACTATCCCTGCAGACCACATATTCTCTTAGAAAACCACAAATTAATATTATCTGTCACACTGGGGGAGTTCTCATGGTCATGTACTCAGTGGGCTGTGATTTTAACACCTCTGATCTAGAATACTGTGTTCAGTTCTGGGA
Source organism: Petaurus breviceps papuanus (assembly GCF_028583685.1). Classification (NCBI taxonomy): domain Eukaryota; kingdom Metazoa; phylum Chordata; class Mammalia; order Diprotodontia; family Petauridae; genus Petaurus; species Petaurus breviceps. Next base: position 2,720,512 of record NW_027187301.1, read on the forward strand.
ACCACAATTTACTGATATTATTGGTAATAATAGCTAGCATTTATAGAACACTTAATAAGTGCCAGGCACCATGCTCAGTGCATTACAAATATCCTCACAACAACCCCAGGAGGTAGTTGCTATTACAAACCCCATTTTACAGAGGAGGAGCAGACAGACGTTAAGTGACTTACCCAAAGTCCCACAGTAGTAAGTATCTCGAGGTCACATCTGAACTCACGTCTTTCTGACTGCAGGCCCTGTACTCTATCCACTGATCATAGAGCTTCCTACAGACACGGACATACAGCATCCAGGAAAACGCAACCTGGATTTCCCTAAGAGTTTTGAGTCCATACCATATAATGACTGGTGGAACTAGAGAAGACTCAGAAAGAACATGATAGTTGTCTTCAAATTTTGAAAGATAATAATGTAGAGGAAAGATTAGATTTGTTCTGCTTGACTCAAGAGGGCAGAACCAGGAGGTATCCATGGATGCAAGTAATAGGCCAACTTAGGCTCAGAAAATAAAATTTCTTAAAAATTAGAGTTGTGAAAAAATGAAATGGGCTGCCTTAAGAGGTGGTTGTTTTGGGGCGGCTAGGTGGGACAGTGAATAGGGCACCGGCCCTGGAGTCAGGAGGACCTGAATTTGAATCTGGCCTCAGACACTTAACACAAAAACTAGCCTTGTGACCTTGGGCAAGTCACTTAACCCCAATTGCCCTATCTTCCCCCCCACCCCCCAAAAAAAGTGGTGATTGTTTCTTCCTCAGAGTTTTCCAGCAAAGGCTAGATAACCACTTGTCCATCTGTTATGATTAGGTTTCTTTTCAAGTATGAGGTGGACTAGCAGTAGATGACCAGTCAGGTCCCTTCCGGCCCTCAAATTATATGATTCTCCCTATTTTTAGTTTCTCCCCTTGGCAGTTCATCTTCTATACAATTGCCAAATTAATATTTTGAAAACATAGATTTGCTATTCCCTTGCTCAAAAACCTTCAAACCTACTGACTCTGATAAAACAAACTCCTCATCTTGGCCTTTAAAACCCTTGACAATCTGGCTTCTGTATAGCTTTCCATATTTATTTCATATTACTCTTTATCACTAATTCTATAGTCCTGCTGAACTAATCTAATAGCTGTTCCCCTGACTCAACATTCCCTCTTCCATTTCTGTTTCTCTCATATGAGTTTCTCTCTACCACTGCCTCTTAGAGTCCTTTACTTCTTTCAAGGTCCAGTGCCTCCAAGGAGCCTTTTCTTATCCAAGAAGCAGTTTTTTAAAATACTTTCTCTTGCCTCAAATTGTCTTGTATTTACTTACCTGTGTATATGTTGTATCCTCCTAAGAGAATATAAGCATTTTGAGAATTGCGTGTCCCAAAAATTTTAGGAGCAGTTTTTGCTTAAGGGTATTGGAATATGGAGAGACATACATGGTGGTACAAAGGGAAATGAACAGAGCCAGGAGAACACTGTATACAGTAAAAGCAATATTGTATAATGTTCAAGTGAATGACAATGTGCCAGAACAATTCCAAAGCACTCATGATGAAAAATGCCATCTACTTCCAGAGAAAAAACTGATGTTGTCTGAATACAGGCTGAAGAAGACTGTTTTTCACTTTCTATTCTTTGAGTCTTCTTGCATAAAATAACTAATATGGAAATGCTTTACATGATTGCACATGTATAACCTATATCAGATTGCTTAGCCTCTGAGAGAGGAGAGAATTTGAGACTCAAAACTTAAAAAAAAAAAACAACCCTCAAATGTTAGAAATTGTTTTTACAGGTAATTGGGGAGAAACAGAAAAAAAAGAGTTTTGGGATACCATGTATTTACAAAAAGTAGTATACCATCTTATATAGCAAGCCAATATTGGAGTCAGGAAGACATCAGTTCAAATCACACATTAGTTGTGTGAACCTGGATGAGTCAGTTATGTTCTCAGTACCCCAGACAACTGTCTAAGACTAAATTACAAAGGAGTTTAATCAATGAGAGGGATTTTCCCACTGGAAGTTAATTTTCTTTTTTCTTTTTTGCTTTTTGGAGGACAATTGGGGTTAAGTGACTTGCCCAAGGTCACATGACTAGTTTTTATGTTAAGTATCTGAGGCCGGATTTGAACTCAGGTTCTCCTGACTCCAGGGCCAGTGCTCTATTCACTTCACCACCTAGCCACCCCTAGAAGTTAATTTTCTTGATGAATTCACAGTTCTTGACCAAAAAAAGTCAGAGTATATGGTTCAACATTTTTCTTAATTTTTAAAATTATTCCTATCATTTTTCCTGCAACAAGTCAGACAGTAAAGACATGTTTGTTTGTTTTTTTAATCAGTCATGTAATTATTTGTATAGGAATCTTCAAACAAATTTTGGGAGACATTTAGGACTATTTGATGGAAATAATGGTTAGGGGATGACAAGTCACACTCCTGGAAGGCACTGCTTCTTTTTCTCCCTGAGAATTGCCCTGTCACAAGCTCTGGAATTTAGAGATAAAGTGGTTGGTGCTTCAGCTGCCAAAGAAACAGAAATAAAAAGCTTTTTAGAGCCACTTTCTTTTCAGTATTAACAGTTTCACCTTGTGCCCTGATGTTATATAAGTCATGGGTCTGTCTTTAAAATGTATAAACCAGCCCTTATTTGCATAAAATTTCTTCCTTTGATCCCTCAACAAGCTGTTTCTTCACAATGTCAAAAAACTTTATGACTGGTTTGAATCCCGGCCATACTCAAAACTCAAAGGCACAAAGCCCTGAGTTTGATCTTAAATCCACAAACTCAAGTTTTCTCTCTTAGCCACAAGCTCTACATTTCCTTATGGGAGTAGATTACACTGCATTTTCCACTTATCAGTCACTCTCCAGACTTTCAGGACTGGATACTATAGCTAAACATTCATGAATTTTTGGATGACAGTATGATTATACATTTCACTTTCCAGTCATACCCTTTGCACTCCAGCTTCCTCCTCCCACTGGAACTGAATGCCAAAATCTGGGACTTTGGGTTCTGATGAATGAAATTTCATCTTCTCGTTTGCCTTGATCCAGACCCACCATATAATTTCCTACACATCTCCATGTCATGTTGCCTCATTTGAACTGTATTGTCTTCCTCTATTAAAATGCAAGGTCCTTGAGGGCAGAGACTATCTGCTGCCTTATATTTAAGTCCCCAGTGCTGAGCATAATGTTTGGCATACAGTAAACACTTAATAAATGCCTTCTCATTCATTCATTCATCATGGTCCTGAACTCACAACATTTATTTTATTTCAACATTGGCTTTCTCTAGGTTGGAAGTACAAAGGCAGTATTCATAGATCCAGTCCCACGGCTAATCAGCACTGGAGCTCTGACCTGCTCATTTCTGATCTGGGACCAATTCAGACCTCTCTTGGCAATTTGGTGACCCCCTTCTCCTTGGGGTTTCCCACAGTAAGTGTAGTGCAGATGTTTACTTTGCTTAGCCCACTACAGCTCAGAACTCCCAGGCTGATGACACCCACCTGCCTCAACCTCTCCAGTAGCTGGGATTACAGATTTGTACCTTCATGTCTGCTGGGTCACATAGCTCTTAGGCAACCAAATTAATCTTGCCTTTTGAAGTCATCTCCTTGGGAGAGTATATACTTATTTAAAAGGTTATTCCATAGCTCAAAACATTCTTGACACTCTTTCATTTGGAACTGTTTCAAAGACAGTTTGTCAACCAGAGAAGAAAATTATTCCCAACATTTTAGAGGTCATAGGCAATAGTTTCACTTAGTCTGACACCTTTTACTTCTCTCTGGCTCATCTTAGTTCTACCTTCTGCTAGCCTGAGGACTCTGAGTGGCAATCCTGGCTGGGAGCTAACAACTTCAGAGAGAAACACTAGGAAGACAGAGGAAGGATAGAAACTGAGGGACCCTTATTCAGAGTAAATAAGGAAGCAAAGGAACAGAATTTCCCTTCATTTTTATGGTATCAAGTCCTGTCTGCTATGAAGTGCTATAAATGGATATTGTGAGTGGAACTGACAGAGACCTGGGTGGCATCACAAACTGATGACTGATAGTACTATATTTTCAGGTAGAATCCTATTTTAACAAGTCTGAAGGGAATTCTGGGTCAACCATTGTTAAACTACAATACAACTGTTAGATTGTACATGAGAAGGTCAATTAATTGTTTTTCATTTTTACAAAATCTCTCTTGTAAAGCAAATCACTAGCACATGCTTGGGGCAGCTAGGTAGTGCAATGGACAAAGCGTGAGGCTTGGAGTCAGGAAGACTTTATCTCCCTGAGTTCGAATGTGACCTCAGAAACTTATTAGTTGTGTGACCCTGGTGTAGCAGCAAGCACCCCAAGCGTCCTCAGGGTGGCTGCGTATACAGGTTCTTGGATCTGCTTTGTTAAAGGAAAGCAACTCAAAATGGGTTAACAAGCTTACTTTAATCAGTCAGACATATGTCGTTTACCTTGTTCAGGAGAAAAAGGTCAGCACCCCGAACTTCAAAGTATACAGGCAGAATTATCAAGACAGAAACAGATCAAGTAGACAGATTTCCAAACTGTCCAACCATTACATCCATACCCAGTCAACATCTGGGTTTCCACATCTGGGTTTTTCAAAGGGAGGGGGGGGGCCCTGGACAACGGCTTCCCAGAATACAGATCAAATCACAGAACACTTCTCAAAGTGAGCCCCCAAAACAAAGCTACACATCAGGGCTTATATAGCCTCCTCCTAGCTCAGAGAATGTAACAACCTTATTGACTCACTGGCTAATCAAGAAGTATCTACTGAAAAACAAGCCTCCCACCCCAGGCTTCAGGTGCACTTTAGCCTAGGGGCAGGGAAGATCTTCCAAATTTGCATTCCCATTACACCTGGGCAAGTCATTTAACCCCACTTGCCTCAATTTCCTCATCTATAAAATAAACTGGAGAAGGAAATGGCAAACCACTCCAGTATCTCTGCCAAGAAAATCCCAAATGGGATCACAGAGTCAGACGTTCACAACTGAAATAACTGAACAGGAACCAGTGGTAGTAAGGGTGTTGTGTATAAAGGAAGGGATTTGAAAAGAGAATGCTTTGTCATTTCCAATTCTTTGTTGCCAAAGAGGGTAAACATTCCTACAGATTCTGCTACAATTGTGTCCAAATATAAAAATCAGAAACTGCTAATGCCATTTGACATATATTTCAAAATATTTTTTGATCATATTTTGGTATTTAATTCCCTCTCCCTCTTTGGTCATCTTGGTGTGAGTATTTCATGGCTGTTTACCCTTGGATTGTTGGCAGATATAAAACTACAGAACTCTGGCCCTAGGGCAGGGTAGGGGTGGAACGGAAGTCTAGTCCATAGCTTTATGAAAATTTCAGCTCTTACAACTTAGGAAAACTGCTTGAACCAGCCCCATATGATTTCATATATTCATTTAACTTTTTTGTTTAGATATGGTAATTAACACAGCAAACATTAAACACTCCATAGTCTGTCTCCACCCGGTGGCAGACTTGAGTCCTCTCATATTACAATCCCTCCCAGTTTAAAAACGATCAAGAGGTATCACCAAAAACAAAACATACATGAAGTTGCAGGCACTTGCAGTGTGATGGGGTACTGGATTCGGAGACAGGAAGACCGAGGTTCAAATCCTGACTAAGACGATTGACTTTGTGATACTAGACAAGTGCTTTACCCTCTTGGAGCCTCAGTTTTCTCATCTGTAAAATGAAGAAATGGACTTTCTGTCTTCTAAGATCCCTCCCAACTGTACATCTATCATCCTATGAAAACCCAAAACATCACTATCATTTGGAAAAATATCGAATTTTATTATCATCTAGGCATTTAAACGCTGCTATGCTAATATAAATATCTCATCAAGGAGATAACTTTCTTTTCTTAACTATGACTCAAAATTATACAGAAATTCTCATTTAAAATTGCTAGTTGCATCCACTCCAGTTAAAGAGTTAGTAAAGTTTGTTGCACAAGTGAAGGAAGTTATTCGGACCGAAACGTGGAAACTAAACTGACGGTTTTCGTTATATTTCTTTTTTTTTTTTTTTTACTTTTTTTTTGAGGCAATCAGTACTCAGTGACTTGTCCTGGGTCACACAGCTAGTAAGTGTCTGAGGCTACATTAGAACTCAGGTCCTCTGGGGCAGCTCTGTGGTGCAGTGAATAGAGCACCTGCCCTGGAGTCAAGAGGACCTGAATTCAAATCCAGCCTCAGACACTTTAACATTTACTAGCTGTGTGACTCTGGGTAAGTCACTTAACTCCAATTATCCTGCCTCCCTTCCTCCAAAAAGCAAAAAAGTCAAAACAAAACAAAACAAAACAAAAAGAACTCAGGTCCTCCTGACTCCAGGGCCAGTGCTCTATCCATGGTACCATCTCAATGTCCCCATTATATTTCTTTTAAAAAGAAGTAATAGTGTTTTTAAAAAAATAAAATTTTATCCCAAGTTCAGATCATGTATGAATGCTAGAATATTATAAAATAAAGAAAAAAATTAAAATTGTCCATCTTTTGGCATTTTTTGGGAAATGTGTTTGGGCAATATGTGTTTGGGTCCTTGTTTTGAAGGGGGGACCTTCTAATATAGTTCTCCTTCAATATCATATCAGAGCTGGAAAGTAACTCTTTATTCTGGAAGACTACATAGTCCCTACAAAGGCTTCATGATTAATCTGTTCATTCTAGAAAGCAATTTGGAACCCTTCCCCAAAAGTCACTAAACCCTGCACACCCATTGACTCAACAATATGACTCCTAGGCCTAAATTCCCAAAGGGATCAAAGAAAGAGGGAAAGGACCAATACATACAAAAATATCTATAGCAGCTCTTTTTATGATGTCAAGAAAACTGGAGACTAAAGAGGCCTGTTTGTCAAATGCTCAAGACTAGGCTAGCACATCTTTTTTTTTTTTTAAAGAAATCAGGGTTAAGTAACTTGCTCAAGGTTACAGGGCCAGTTATTTCTGGGTGTGGTGCTAAGTATCTGAGCCCGGATTTGATCCCCAGGTCATCCCAACACTGGAGCTGGTGCCTTACTCGCTGAGCCACCTGGCTGCCCATAGGCTAGCACATCTTTAAGAAATGAAGAATGGCATAATTTCAAAGAAACCTGAGAAGGCTTGTAGATACAAATGCAGAGTAAAGCAGGAAGAAAAAGGAAAACCATCTGTATAGTAACAACAATATTCCAAAGACAAATAACTTTAGAAGACTTAAGAACTCTGATCAATGCAATGACCAATCATGATTCTAGAGGGCCAATAATATCTGATGAATTCAGGCTGCAGAATAAAATTTATTTTTTTGGACATGGCCAATATGAAAATTTGTTTTGCTTGACTATATTACAAGAGTGTTTATTTCTTTAAAAAAAATTTTTTTTCAGTACAGAGGGGAGGTAAAAGGGAGAAAAAATTGATTTTTGTTATTTAAAGAGAAATAAAATTTAATCGTATAAAAGGCCAGATTAGGTCATTACAGAAAGGCCGCCAGGTAAAGAGTTTTCTTGGCCCAGAGCAACTCATTAAATCATCTACCAAAGCATAGAAGGGTGGAGATCTGGGTCTGTGGTGGGAAGAGCTGACAAAATCATGGCTCATTGGAAACTCTTAAGAGATGTTAGACTGCAGGTAGGTACAGGGATTGTCAGAGATAGCCCTTAGCCTAGAAGGGTAGAGTGCACAGAATAGATACTCAAATCAGTGTTGCTGACTAAAAGATCGCCCTGATTTTTTCCCATCCCCTAATAGGGTCAGCCCAGGAACCCTGGAGCAGAAAACAAATAGTGGAGAACAAAAGCCAAAGTATGTTGCTCAACCCACCCACCTTTCCAGGGATTTGAGGCTGGCTGGTATCTCATCACAGAAGCACTAGGTGGTTTTTATAAAAAGGGCTTTCCAGACTTCCAGGGGAGCCTATCACAGCCCCATTTCTTAGCAACTCTCCTGAGACAGAATGAGAAGAGAGGACAACCCAAGCACAAAAAAAGCCATGCCTACTCACCGAGGTCACTGCTGAAGTTTGTTGTGGCAACCACCCTGGGAGGGCCACAGAGGCTCAAGGGCCACCTCTCCTCAGGTAGTTTCCTGGTGGAAGTAAGACAACTGGAGCTGCTCAAGAGACCGCTACTGTCACCAGGACACTAAGAATGAGTCCAATTCTGGGCAGGAAAAAAGAAAGAGCATCTCAGACATAAAATTTAAAAAGGACAAAATAATTCTGCTTCTAGGGGAGGGTGTGTGTGTGACTTTTCATTAGGGTGTGTTCCCAGGGAATTTTATTTTATTTTTAAGATGAACATCTACTGAATTCTTAATCATAAAGTAACATTCTTATCCATTTAATTAAAAAATTAAAATGATGAAACTTTAAAAACTTAATAACTAAACTTCACTTTATTATGTAAACCTTAAAAAAGACAAAAAATACCCATTTTTTTTTGAGATATTAGGGTATTCCTGAGCATACCAGGTGTGCCCTATATACCTGCCTGTGACGATGCTTCAAATGAAGACATGCACAAAAGGGCTTTGGGAACTATAATTTGAAACCTCAATGCCAGCATTTAACATTATTATCCTCATATATGGCATAGTCATGTAGTGGGTAGAGTGACAGCCTTTGAGTCAGATTTGACTTCAAGGCCTTCCTCTGACATATACCATGTGAACTGGACAGATCACTTACCCTTTCAATGTACCCAGGCAACTTTCTAAGTTATAAGGCTATAAACAGGCCAAAAATAAGGGCTAAGGTGGAAAAAGTCATGTGATACAGGACAAAGAACATGGGGCTTGGGAGAATTGGGCTGTCCAAATCCAGAAAAAGAACTATGGAGTCCGAATGCAGATTGAAGTATACTATTTGCCTCTTTTTTTGTTTTGTTTCTTCTTTCTCATGGTTTCTCCCATTGGTCCTCATTCTTCTTTACAACATGATTATTGTGAAAATAGGTTTAATATGAAGGTATATGTAGAGCCTATAACAGATTTCATGCCCTCTTGGGGAAGAAGGAAGGGAGGGAGAGGGAAAGGGAGAAAATTTAGAACTCAAAATCTTATAGAAGTAAATGTTGAAAACTAAAAATAAATAATTTTTAAAAATAATTGGACTCAAATGCTGGTTCTGCCATTTTGTTGTTGAGTCATGTCTGACTCTTTGTTACTCCCTTACTGCCTATGTATAATGTATAAAATAGAGATAGGGCAGTTAGATGGCACCATGGCCTTGGAGTCAAGAAGACAGACATCTTCAAATCTGGCCTCTGACAGACCCTGGGCAAGTCACTTACTCTTGTTTGCCTCAGTTTCCTCATCTGTAAAATGAGCTGGATTGGGTCACCAAGATGGGGACCAAGATGGGTCCGACATAAAACAATTGTACAAAATAAAAAAAAAACAATTGTACAAAAATAAAATAGAAATCAGACTAGACTTGTGATTTCACTGACATGAGGAAATCCTTGATAAGAGAATGGAGGCTAACACCTTCCAAGCAATTTATTGTCTGTGGCCTTGAACAGTGGTAACAAACTCAGACAGAAGTAATACTTGCATATTGGCTTAGAAAACTATAAGTTAGCATTATCTATATTATACTGTATTTTTCTTTATTTCTGTTAAACATTTCCTAATGACAATTTTATTTGGTTTGGGGCTGAGTTTGCTATCTCTGGCCTAGTACATGGAAAGGAAAAGTGACCTGATTCACCCAGCCAATGTAAGGCAGAGATGGGACTGGAACCCACAGCTGCCTCTTTCTGAGGCCATTCCTCTATTAACTATAGCACATGGCCTCTCTAGCTCTAGAAGATGAATAAGTACTACTTATTGACCTACTCTGTCATGTCACTTTGTGAGATGAGCACTGTAATCTGTAAAGCACTAGGAAACTGAGCTACCTTTCCAAACTTTAAATAGGAATGGAGGAGAGGGAATAAAACTTTAATTTTTATAATGAATGAGTTATTATAGAGAGGATAAAAACTGAAGATTTTCATCTTCACAGTGAGCAGAGAAAGTGACTAGAAGAGACTAAAAGGCCATTGGGGAGAACCTCCTTATTTTACAGGTGAGAAAAGTGAGACTGAGGGATATCCCCTGACTCCCAAGTCAGTGTTCTCTCTACCACACCATAAAAAATAAACTTTTCCCAAGGGGGCTGAGAGTTCTACAGGAGGGGGAAAAGGCTGTAAAAAAATTGGGAAGGTTAAATGAAGCAGCTTGTTGGGGGTGGACAAGAGGGCCTTTGTAGGGCTCTGTGATTATTAATCTTGCAGTTGGATACAGTAGACTGGAGAAAAGTGGGGAAGAGGTGACAGGAAGCCAGGCCCAGTAAGAAACATCTCGTTGGGAATAGAGATTGGGAGACAGAGGGGCAAAATACACACTATTTGGAAGAACAGAGGCCTCAGCAATACCTAAAACCAAATGCAAACACTCCAGGAGATCAGAGAGATATTCCCGAGAGAGAGAGGCAATTGAAATAAGGCATAACTTCGTCTCCTTCCCCCACTGAGCTTACTCTTTCCCAAGGGCAAAAGCAAGGCCTTTGCCAGGGATCCATGATTCCTAATCAATTTCATATGGTCCTGCCAGCGAGAGGGGATGAATTAAGTAGAGCTGCAAACTCAACTGGTCCTAGGCAAAGGGCCAGCATGCATTGCCTCAGGGGGAACTTGGTTTGGCCCTAGGTTCCCTCCTTTAGAATATACTCAGAGCAGACCTGAAAATCATCCCCAATGAAAAAAAATAAAATGCTGTTTTGGGTTAGTTTTTATTTTTGTTTTGTTTTTACAGGGGGAAAGTAAGAGATATTTGACAGTAATATAATTTCAATCTCTAATAATTGATCCTTAAGGGGCAGCTAGATGGGGCAGTGGATAGAGGGCTGGGCCTGGAGTCAGGCAGACCTGAGTTCAAATGTGGCTTCAGACACTGTGTGACCCTGGGCAAGTCACTTAACCCTGTTAACCCTGCCTCAGTTTCCTCATCTGTAAAATGAGCTAGAGAAGGACATGGCAAACTACTCCAATATCTTTGTCAAGAAAATGCCAAATGGGGTCACAAAAGAGTCAGATATAACCAAACAACTAATTGTTCAACAAAACTGATCATCAAAAGTCCTGATTAATGGTACATAGATTTATGCCGTACATTAGAGTAGATAGTACAAGAAGCAAAGACAAAGACCTTATCCGCAGGAAGCTCCCAGCCTCACAAAGAATATATAATCCCTGAAAGAACACTCTCAGCCTAATGAAAGAAGCAGGCCAGACAGGAGGAAATGAGTGTGTCATTGTCATAAGCTTGTCATTGTCAACAGTCTGATTATGAGCACCTAAGTCTATTTTTTTTTGTCTATTCTGACAAATAGTTACAAAATCAGGTAAATAGTTAGGGACCAAAGAGGCCATCTAATCTAACCTGTCCATTTTACTAATGAGGAAACCAAACTAAAGCTCAGAAAAGAAAAATAACTTACCAAAGGTCACACATCTGGTAAAGAGCAAAACAAAAATAAGAATCCATTCTGGCTCTTTGCACATAGGATGCATTAATTCATGATGCAAAATGGTTTCTTTATTTTAAAGACATCTACAGTCTTCATTTGGGCTCACTGACATCAAAATGGTAGTTGTTGACATCGGAAAAGTGAAAAATAATGTTCCCATTTATCCCTGTTCATACTGGAGAGGGCGTATCAACAACTTTCTTGTACCTACATTGGGATGGAGAACTATGATTTCAATGGTGTAAGGAGCCCCCCTCCCAATACATGCCAGCACTGTCTCTGAAACTGCCAAGTCTTAGTGAGTTAGCTGTCTAGAGAAGGGCTACTTCCCACTCGACCCCTTCATCGATTCTTAAACAGCTTAAGAGGTGCTGGTGTAGAGCCCAGAGAGGTTCTCTGAGGGATTATGTGACTAGCTCAGGGTCACACAACCATTATGTATCAGAAGTAGAACTCAATGGTAAGAGATAGAGAAGTTGTGATTCATGCACAAGCACAGCAAATAAACACAATTCAGCAGATGCATTGTAAAATTCACTTGAGGGATTAACCTCATAGCACTTGCTGAGATGATCTGTGACATGTTTATTAGGTCCCAGTTATTTAAATCCCTTGGGTAATGAGAAGCTTATCTCCAGCTCTGTTCTTTTCTCAGTAAGTATCATTCTGATGATGAAATGAATGAAATAAATACTTTTCTTGGAATACTGTATGGGATTTTTCTAAAAGAAGCAAACAAAATGCTGCATGTATTATATTAGCATCATAAGGGGTGAAAATAGATTGCAATATCTTAAAAATAATCAGTTCATAGTTCAGATTTTTCTAAAAAATTTAACAGTTTTATTATCTTCATTATAAAGGATTTGACTGATCTTTCCATTTTAAAATTTAACCTTTTAAAATTAATTTTTGTGATGGTATTATTTCAGGAAGTTAATAATTACAGAGTATTTAGAATTATTTAGTGGTTGATTTAAATTTGATAGAATTTTGATTGCAACCATTTTTTTTCATATTTATGGAAATAAGATAAAAAGTGATCTCTAAAGTCACAGGTTCACTTGAATTGTCTGTGATTTATAGATTGTTCAACAATGTAATTTATGTGTCTTTACTCAATAGATTTGAAATAGTACATTTCTGATTGAATGTCATAATGTAATATTGAGTAATAAATAAAAACATTAACCAATGGAAAAAAAAGTAGAACTCGAACCCATGTCTTTTTTCCTATATTCAAGTCCAGCTCACCCTCCACTACCATGCTGCCTCAGTTATGATGTATTCTGGCCCCTGTCTCTGACACCTTCATGACCTCAGGTGGATCACTGATCCTGTAGGAAATTCTCTAACACAAAATTTCAGAGATGTCTGCAGTTGGGTAGGACTGTTTGTTTATCTAGGATCTCCCTTTATCAATGAAATCACAGGTCCAGTACCAATCCCCATCCCTATTCCAATCCCAGACTGAACATATACAGAAGAGTTAGGGAGAACTGAATGATAGTAAATCTTACTGCTGATCATTGAGGGTTTGGAGATGGGAGATATACACATGTGCTTCTTTCTTCCTTTAGCTCCATAATCGGGTGGCCTCAATTAGGAAAAATTTCTCAGAGGAGATGAATTCAGGAAGCATTTTTCAAAAAGGAAGGGACATTGAGTGGCAGGAAGGAAGTAATGACTAAAAAGAGAAGAGACTATAGGATTTTAACAAAACTAACTCTCCATCACTTTTACTTTTGACATGGAGTTCCTTTTACAAGAAGTCCCACAGACCTGACATTCGTGCCATCTACTGAACTCCTGTAAAGTCAGTTCAGGTGCCACCTCCTCTATGAGGACTTCCTCTTCATTCCCCTAGCTGAAAGTAGTCTGAAGACAAACTTCAGAGGATCACAGATCTACAATGGTTGGCAAATTACTTGGAACAAGCAACAATTTTTATGTGGTTTTGTTGGATAACAATGATGTTGGACCTTGGCTCTAGGAACACAAATGAATTCTCAGTCATTTGATTCTCTTATTTTTCATTTTGTGGTTTTAAATTTCTAAGTCTTAAAGAGCACATTTCAATTACTATTAGAGATATTGAAGTGGCTGTTGGTGTGGGGAAGTGTTTCACAGATCATTTGAGCCCATAACGGAACAGGATCAGTTTCACAGAAGCAAAGGGAAAGTGTGGTAAAAAAATGAAAAACTATAGCAAGAACTAACAAACTATTATTTGCAAAAAAAAAAAAAAGTCTAAATAGTCTTCAGAAAACAATGGTCTTTCAAGGGACCTTGTGGATGAAGGGGTTGTTAATGATTCTTCTATAGTGTGGCATAGGATTCTTGAAGTTAGAAGAAAAGTAAGAAGACCAGTTTGACACCCAGGATGATGAACTATGATAAATATATTGACATTACTAAAGGTAGAACTACATCAGAATTACAGAAATTCCCAAAAGGAGATGAAATACCACATCATGAGCTTGTACCATAGCACAAAAAACTAAGAAACATATCCAAGAAAATATTTGTTTTATTTGGTCTTTGTTAAGTTCAGAATAAGAAAAAATTAAGGGGGGGGGAACTGTATAGAAAAGATGTAGATAAAAATGCTTCAATGGTCTGGGAATTCAAGTTACTAAAACCCCCATAGAAAACCTATAATAGAAGGTATTATAATATGTAATATAAATATAAGGTATAATAGAAGGTAGACTTGGAAAAATGGAGTGCTCAGCAAAAATATACTTAATATCCAGTGTGATAAAATGTAGTCTCATGAGGAAGAATAAAAGAATTTGTGTCAAAATCTTGTAAGCTCAATGCCAAATCATATAAAATAAGGAACCAGCACAAAGGAACATATTAAACATAGAAAAGTTTTTTAAAGATATAAAAAGTTCTAGTTTATTATGTCAATAAATTGAATTATCTTACTGTCCCAGTTAATTTGCATATCACTGTACAGTTAGAAAAAAAACTCAAAAGGTATTTTGTCTAATTCCTTCATTTTACATATGAGGAAACCAAGTCCCAGAGGATTAACTGACTTGTCTCAAGTCACATCGTGTCTGAGGCGAGATTTGAAGCCCGATCTTCTGACTGTTAATTAAGTATACTCTCCACTGAACTATCCCGCCTTCTTTCTGAAATTTTCTTAGAGCACTTTGTCTGGGCCTCTTCTTTGCCTCTGTCATTTTCTACCTTGTGAGAGTACCAACACCTAACTAACATCCCTGCCACTTTGGGTGGCTAGACTAGTTTCTCCCTAAAAAGCAAGACCACTAACCTAGAGCATGAAAACAGGCCACAAAGCATCAGTCAATGCTCCTCGTACTTGACATATGTCCCACTGCTGTGGAAATCAACTCACCCTTCTTATCCAACACACCATTCTCACTGGATATGTTTCCGTAACAGAACAAGGGGCAGCTGTACCTACCTGAATCAGGGCTATTGAACATCCTTTCACGATATCGTTTAGCAACCTTCTTTTTGAAAAGTGTTAGATGGTCTAGTATTTAACTTCATTCCAATCTTGAGCCTGAACCACTTGAATCAGTCAATAAGCATTTTTTAAGCACCTACTATGTGTCACGGGCATTGTGCTAAGTGCTAGGGATGTAAAGAAAGCAAAAGACAAGGAGCTGCCCTTCAGGAGGTTACAGTCTGTGGGGGAGACGGTGAGCGGATACGTGTGTAGCAACAAACTATGAGCAGGATAGACAGGGAACGAGGAACAGAGAGAAGGTACCAGAACGAAGAGGGGTTGGAACAGGATCCCTGCAGAAGGCCGCATTTTAGCTGAGATTTGACAGGGAAGTCAGGAGGTGGAGATGAGGAGGGAGAACACTCCAGGCATGAAGGAAAGCCAGTGAAAATGCCTGGCATTGGGAGATGAGTTGTTTGAGGAACAGTGACAAGGCCAGTGTCACTGTATCAAAGACTAAGTGTCAGGGGGAGGCAGGGTCAAAAGACTGGAAAGGTGTTGGTGGGGTAGGTTATAAAGAACTTTGAACATCAGAGGATTTTATATTTGATCTTGGAGGAGCCATGTAGTTTACTCAGGATGGGGGTAAGTAACATGGCTGAACTTGAGGAAAATCCTTTTGGTGGCTGGAGGATGACCTGGAAGGCAGAGAGAGTTGTGGCATCCAGGCCAACTTGACTAATGTGAAAATAGCAGAATTAATATTACCTCTGATTCCTACTGTATTGATTTTGCAATGTAACTGATTTTATGCTGTATTGATTTTTATAATTGAGCATCTGCCTGAACTCACCTTACTCAGCAATGCAGTTTCTCCTCTGAGTTAATCATCAACAACAAGAAGCCTAAAGGCATCATTAAAAAGAAAAGCTGTTATCACTCATGCCATTAGCCCCTGGGACATTTGCCTGTTGTCTATAGGTCTCAGCCACATTAACCTTGCACCATCTCCCAAAAGATATGCCTGTTCCTGCCTATGCTTGTGCATTTAGGGGAGATCTGATCTCCAAGGGTACAGTAACTCTGGTAGGACCCATCTCCTAGCAGAGAGTAGGAGAGGCAGATATGCCCCATAAAACAATGAACATTCCTTAATTGTCAGAGGGGGGCATGGTTAGCTTCACCTGAACACCAGCCCACTTTTCTTAGCCAAAATAGCCAATTGTAAAGTTCCACTTCTACTTAGACCCCTTCTTTCCTTCTCATTGGAGTTGCTGGCTTTATTGGGGATGCCAGTCTGACCTGCTTTGCTAAAAGCAATGTAAGCCACTATGAATGATTACTTGAAGTCTGTACCTCAGCCTGCCTTTATTAAATTTACTCATGACACTAGTCTGAAACAGGCCTGACCCAAGATCTATCTCATATGCCTCATACAAGGCAACAAAAAAGTTTATGTCTGTAGTGATCAATACAGGCACGTAGTAGGTCCTCAATAACTGTTTGTTGAATTCATTGAATAAATGTTTGCTGCTATGATGGAGCTTTCAACTTTGAATGAGGCAGGGCAGTCAGTAGGAAATGCGGGGACGGGTGTCCAGGGTGCATGGGCTTGTGCAGAGTCTGTGAAAAGGTAGGTAAAAATCCTAGTGAGTTTGGGACATTGGACTAAGTTCCATGAAGCTAGACAGTGAGTCTTCACTGAGGAATTTATGAACCCATGCTCTGTGCAGTCCCTATGCTCAGGTGCAGTTCTGTTTATTGGAAAGGTCTGAAGCATAAATCAAGGTACATGAAATGAAGAATGACGTTGAACTTTGGCAACAGGTTGAGTGAAACTAACTCTGAACCATTTGTCCCCACAAAGGTAGGTAGCATTCAACACATTCAGTGCTTCTTTCCTATCTCCTGAATTTAAGCCCAACTTGGGATAAGTCCAGGAGGCTGCTCATTGAAAAGAACAATTAATACCTACAGGAGTTCCCAAAGAAATGGTTTTTTTTTTTTTGCTTTTTTGGAGGGCAATTGGGGTTAAGTGAGGCACATGGCTAGTAAGTGTGTCAAGCCTCTGGGGTCACATTTGAACTCAGGTCCTCCTGACTCCGGGGCCAGGGCCAGTGCTCTATTCACTGCGCCATCTAGCCACCCTAGGAATGCATTTCTAACAATGGAATCTTAGCAGATCCTTTTTGAAGGGTTAGGGCTTAGAGATGAATTTTCCTAGCACTCCTCAAGGTAAGCCATATGGTAAATACTTAGTATTCTGGAACTAAAACCTGGAAATCTTAGGTTCTTTCCTACCACCCTGCAAGAGACCAGCATCAAGAGGGAAAAAACTTACATAGGTGATCATTGAGGCTGCTCCCCTTCTCTCTCTGAATCGTTACCCAATGCCCTCTGACTTCTCTCTGGCTTCCCATCTGTACCTATTGCAGTATCCTACCCAGGCTGGACAAGGCCTTGTGCTCCAAAATTATCCTCATTTCCCCCTTAACTCCCCTAACCCACTAAAGCAATTGCATTCTTTCTTTTTTAAAATTATTTATTTATTTTTAGTTTACAAAATTCAGCTCTACAAGTTTTAAATTTTCTCCCCCTCCCTTCCATCCCTCCTCCCCAAGATGGCATGCAAAAAAAAATAGGCTCTACATATATATTCATATTAAACATACTTTCACATTAGTTATGTTGTAAAGAAGAATTATAACTAATGGAATGAACCACAAGAAAGAACAAAGAAAACAAAACAAAAAAGAGGGAGAGTGCATAGTATGCTTTGATCTTCATTCAGACTCCATAATTCATTCTCTGGATGTACAAAGCATTTTCAATCATGAACCTTTTGGGGTTGTTTTAAAAGCTTGCATTGCGGAGAGGAGCCAAGTCTCTCAAAGTTAGTCATCACATAATGTGACTGTAATTGTATACAGTGTCCCCCTGGTTCTGCTCCCCTCACTCAGCATCAGTTCATATAAATCTTTCCAGGTTTTTCTGAAGTCCCTCTGCTCCTCATTTCTTATAGCACAATAGAATTCCATTACATTCATATACCACAGCTTGTTTAGCCATTGCCCCAATTGATGGGCATCCCCTCAGTTTCCACTTCTTTGGCACCACAAAAAGAGCTGCTATAAATATTTTTGCACACGTGGCCCTTTTCCCATTTGCATGATTTCTTTGGGATACAGTCCTAGAAGTGGTATTGCTGTGAGTCAAAGGGTATGAGCATTTTTATAACCCTTTGGGCATAGTTCTAAATTCAATCGCATTCTTTCAGGGCAACAAATTACTCCAGTTAGGAATGCTTATTTAAATCACTTCCCACTAATGTTCAAAAAGTGGCTTTCCTAAAAGAGTTAACTTTGCCATGAGTGTTGGCATTAAAAAAATTGCTAATAAAATTTTTTTTTGTAAAGGTGGAATTTTAGGGGATTTTTTTTGATGGAGGAGGACCTGGGAAAGGATCATCCTAGTATGGTAGATGCTCCCCTCCTTCCCCTTCCCTCTAGGTTCTTCCTCTGGGGTTGGCTTACTTACCTAACACACCCACAGCAAAAGATCAGGCTTCCCCCGAGGGACAGATGACTGCTACTACTGACTCTCTCAGGGTTAACTCCTGCCACGAACACTTTAGCTCATGAGTCTCTACAGGTTTGCTTCCCATGAACAAATTAGACAGTCCAGTCAGTTAACTCTTTAATATTTATTTAATTTTATTTTTTAAATTAATAAATTATAACATATAATATAAAATTAAAATAATAAAATTAATTTAATTAATAAATGTTTATTTAAAAGGATAAAAGACAAGAATAATGATTACACAACATTACCCCCATAAACCTGGGGTACACACTGTGTCCATTTATGCACACAGTGGCCGTGGGGAAGAATGGACACAGATTTTTAAAGTATTATGGCAGTGAAGTGTATGTATAAGGATCACATGTGTCCTGGGCAACTTACAACTCAACGTCTGTGGGCCTCAATGTCCTTTCTCCTCAAGAACATCTGGCACAAACCTTCCTCAATGGGCATGGCGTTGGTGTTGAAAAAGTGATTCTGTCAATAAACTGGGCAACTAACTCCATGGCTGAGCTACTTCTTGTCCAGGAGTTTTTTCATTTGTTTGTTTTGGATGGGACCTGTAATTTCATTGGTTCAGGTAACTCCCAATGGGAAAACTCTACAAATGCAGGTCAGCAATTATCCTGTAATCTAGAGTCCTTAGAGGGTTTTGTGGAGCACCAAGAAGTTAAGTGATTTGGGGGACAGTCAACATGTTCCAGATGCAGGTCTTGAACCCAGGCCTTCAGACTAAAAGACCAGCTCTTCGCTGTCATGGTGCCCCTCAAAAATCTCAGATATCATTACTATATTTATTATGTATAATACATTATATATTTATATTTAATATAATATATGTAATATTTATATTTATTATGGTATAGTTAATATATTATATTTCTTTTATATTTTATATTATATTTGTTATACTATTTAACTTTATTATATTTTATATTATTAATTTACATTTAGTTTATATTATATTTAATAATGTTATCTTTATAGATTATATTTAATAATTTTATATTTAATATTTATTGTATGCTATAGTTAATAATTTATATTATATTTATTAGGTACTCAAAGAATATTTGTTGACATGTCAGATTTAGAGTTAGAAGGAACCTGAAAGGTCATCTAGGCAGACTCTTTCATTGGACAGATGAAGAACAGAGACCAAGGGAAGTTAAGTGACTTGCTCAGGGTCACACAATTAGCAAGTCTCTGAGGCAGGATGGGTGTTTAGCTCTTCCTGCCTCCCAGCCCCCATTCTACCCATTATGCCATGTTGCCATTCCAATTACTCATATGGAATGAATTAAAATTCCCCTAACTTCTTTCTCTGTCATATTCAGCAAATGCCAAATTAGCTAAAACTTGAAAGATCAAATCTCAAGAAACAGAAGAATAGGAAAGGGGGCCTCTCACCTAACCACTTATTCTTTTTTTTTTTAAATCAAAGTAAAACCTGCCTTCTCTCCCTTTTACTTTCGCCTCAACCTAAAGAAAGAAAAAAAAAAAAAGACAGCACTACAAACACATAGAGTGAAGTAAAACAAATTCCCACATTGGTCATATCCAAAAAATCATTACTTCTTCAATCTACTCTGCATCTATTACCTCTTTGATAGAAGGTGGGTAGCATGTTCTCTCATGAGTCCCTTGGAATCAGATAATCACCTTCCTGTTCTAGTGCTGAGCACAGGAGCTGGCACATAGTAGGACTTAATAAATGCTTATGGGTTGATTGATTCTCTCCCCCCCCCCCCGGCAATAGGGGGTTAAGTGACTTGCCCAGGGCCACACAGTAAATGTCAAATATCTGAGGCCAGATTTGAACTCATGTCCTCCTAACTCCAAAGCCAGTGGTCTATCCATTTCACTGTCTGGCTGTATCCTGAGAAAAAGTAGGAGCCCCTAACTGGAAATCGACTCTGCATAAAAAGAGGGAAAAGAAGGAGGAAGAGGAGTCATTTTAGATACCATGCTAGAAAATCACTATCTATGTGACCTTAGGAAAGTCATATATCCTCTCTGGGTCTCAGTTTCCTCCTCTGTAAATTGAGGAGGTTAGACTGAAGGTTCTCTAAGGTACCTACCTTCCAGCTCTGAATCTATGATCCTAATGCTGGGGATACTGAGAAAGTGAAGCCAACATCACAACAAATGTACCCTGTGTTTACTGAGTGTCTCCAATGTGCTCAGCTCTCTGCTGGGTACAGGCTAAGGATAAGTACAGAAGGTATTCAGGGCTGCAGGCAAGAACAGTGTCCCCTGCCCCAGATATAGTTCATGGCCACCTTAAAGTGGAGGGAGGGAGACTATTCAGCTTCCCACTTTTTATCAATGTCTTTGGCTGATTGATTGATAGCTCTGCCAGTCAGAATTCTTTCTATTGCACTACAATCATCCCTCTAGGACAAATAGAGATGCTGGCTATCTCTTCCCTCTTCTCCCTCTTTTGCTCAATATGAGAAGGTTGCAGGAAGTTTTATTGGGACACCCAAGAAAGAGCAGAGGAAAAAGTGAATGGTGCTGAATCTTCAGTCGGCTATGCATGGAGCTTCTTAGTTGTTTTTCAGTTGTGTCCAACGCTCTGTGACCCCATTTGGTGTTTTCTTGGCGGAGACACTAGAGTAATTTGTTATTTCCCTTCTCCAGCTTATTTTACAGAGGAGGAACTGAAGCAAAAAGGGTTAAGTGACTTTGTACAAGGTCACACAACTTAAAAAGTAGCTGCAGCCTCATTTGAACTCAGGAAGATGAGTCTTCCTGATTCCAAGACCAGTGCTCTCTCTGTCCACTGCGAGACCTAGCTGCCTTTCTTAGTCACTACTATCTGGGTAATTGGAGCAAATGGTAAAATTTAAAAAAGATTTTTGTTATAGTTTTTACCTTGCCTATAGTTTCCCTAAAATCTCCCTGTTTCCCCTCTCTGACAGAGCCATCCTTATGTAGGTAGGACTCAATTTAGCATAAATAATGAATTTCCCGAAATGGATATATTATTTGAATTTGCACTGCCTAGTCCCATTGGTTTAGGACCAGTCATCATCTTTTATGTAATTATAATTTTAAAAATTATGAAATTCAATACATGTAACTACTTTGAATTCAGAATTTTTTTAAAAAAGGAAAATTTTCAGCAAAACAATAAAGAAAAAAAAAAACATCTGAAGGTGTATGTAACGTTCCATGCCCAGAGACAAAACTTGGATATTAACCCAATGTCCCTAAAACTGAGCAATTTCCAATAAGTACCTCAGTTTTGTGATAGACCCAAGGTAAAAGACTTTGCCCCTGACCTTGAGTTGTTTATGATCAAACTAGGGTAGTTTATGATCAAACAAACATCATCAATAAACATTTATAAAACACCTACTGTATACCCTGACAGTCCTTAAGAATGACAAGAAATATAAGCCAGGTTCCCCTTTCCTGCCTTTACTGCCAAGATACACATTACTCCCTTTTGCTCACACTGTGGTCCAAACCAAAGTTTGTTCCAAAGAAGTTCCAAAAAGAGGAACTTCTTATTTTTCCTCATGCTCCATCTCCCACTTCCATGTCTTTGCACTAACTATATGTTGAAGTATACATGTCTAATATGTGTAATATACATTTATAAATACATATATATATATATATGTATCTCAGTTACCATGTATTTTCAATCCTCTTTCCACCACATCCCTCCCCATATCTCTTCTCTACTCACATAGCCACCAGCCTAGTTTGGGCCCTAGACTAGGATTAGGAGGCAATACCTAATTGGTCTCCCTGCATCATTTACCCCTTCTCCAATATGTATTTGAGTCGGCTGACAAATTGATATTCCTAAAGCCCAAGTCTGACCATATCATCCCCCTGATGAAGAAACTCCAGTGAAAAAGAAAAAAATAGTGGGGTAGCTTGAGGAGGTAACAGGCTCCAGGAAAGGAGAGGTGGTGTGAGGGGAGAAGTTTGGTTACCACAGAGCTAAGAGCGAACCTGGGAAAAGAGGAGAGAAACCTCTTCCTCAGGGACATGTAGTTCCCAAGGATGGGAGAAGAAATACTGATATCTCAGGGATGAAATGGAAAAAGAACATACAGCCTCTGAGTACATACTGGAAAATACGCATGAAAAGGTCATGATCTAAGAAATCATGGTAAGAATGTTATACTCTCAGGTTTCTGCCTTGTAGACTCCCAGGTGGTAAATTTCTATGACTGAATTAACCAAAAAACCGTCTAGCAGGCAACCTCTGAAAGTTCTTTTATTAACCTCAGATGAACAATTCATCAAAATCTAATGATGAACTCATTGGAGGTGGTTCTACCATGGTCTTACTTATCTTGGTTTTTAAGCTCTCTGGGAGAAGGGAGGTGGCACAGTGGATACAGCACTGGGTCTAGATTCAAATTTGGCCTCAGACACTAACTGTGTGACTGGGCAAGTCACTTAATCCGGTTTGTCTCATTTCCTCATTTGTAAAATGATCTAGAGAAGGAAATGGCAAACCACTCCAGTATCTTTGCCAAGAAAACCCCAAATGGGGTCTCAAAGAGTCAGACACACCTGAACAACAAGAAGCCATTTTTGACCATCCTTAATGGTCCAGACATTGTGACCCACAACAAGGAGAAGAGAAGCAAAACCAGAGCCTGGGTAATAACTGTAACACACACCACATGCATGTATGTAAAATGCTTGAAAGCTACTAGATAAATGTCAATTATTGCTATTAGTCTCTGTTTATCTCTTTCATTCTCTTTAAACTGCCTGCCCTTTTCTTCCTCTATGGAATCATTAGCATTTGCATCATCAGAATTTTGTCCTGGCATCCATTTTAGATTGGCTTCCCCTGCAGAATTTTAACCCTGGTATCTTTTTGTTTTTTTCTCTGAAATCCTAGAAATCTGTTCTACTTGAATCTAGAGCAAACATTAGATGACGCCTGAGTTTTTCTTTCTTATCTATCATGAACACTAAGGTCTCTTCCTCTCAAGATTTCTGTCATTTATTTTCAGCAATCAATATTTCCTCATTTATTAGAATCAGGTCTAGAATAACTATTCCCTTCATTGCCTCCTATCCCTTGTGAGAAATGAAATTTAACAATCCAAGAGTATAATTATCTGCTAGCAATTTGGGAGAAGATGGATTTAGATCAACATTCTATATCATATAACAAGATAAGTTCAAATGGATGAAGAATCTGTATATTAAAAATCATACATTTCACTTTAGAGAAGACTATAAGGTTATAACTTTCAATTGTGGATAGCAGAAGAATTCACAAGTAGGATATAGGAGGCTATGAACAACAAAAAATTCAATTATAAAAAAGTTTTTTAAAAAAACTTTTAGTTTTTTTTTAATCAGCTAATATAAGATGTAATGCAGTTAACATAAGAAAATAGATTGGGGAAAAGTCAAATACCTAACAACCAAAATTGATTGCACAGATCTATAAGAATACTAGCAAATAAATGAGGAATAAAAAGATATTGGCAGTTTTCAAAAAAAGAAACAAACTACCAATAACCATCTCAAAAACTGTTCAAGATCACTCATAAGCAGGGAAATGTAAATGAAAACAACTGTAAAGTATTGCCTCCTAACCATCAAATTGGCAAAGATAGGGAGGAAAACAATGTTGTAAGGGTTATAAAAAGACTTCATTGCTAGGTGAACTGTGAATTAGTCCAAGAATTCTAGAAACCAATTTGGAAGCAAGGAAATAAAGTTGCCAAATTGTTCATACAATTGATCAAGAAATTCCACTACTGACACAAGTTAGTGACATTAAGAAGCCATATTGTCGGGGCGGCCAGGTAGCACAACGAGTAAGAGCACCGGCTCCAGTGTTGCGAAGACCTGGAGATCGAATCCCGGGCTCAGACACTTAGCACCCACCCAGAAACACCTGGCCGTGTAACCTTGAGCAAGTTACTTAACCCCAATTGCTTAGGGGCGGCCAGGTGGCTCAGCGAGTAAGAGCACTGGCCCCAGAGCTGGGATGACCTGGAGATCGAATCCCGGGCTCAGATACTCAGCACCACACCCAGAAATAACTGGCCATGTAACCTTGAGCAAGTTACTTAACCCCGATTGCTTTAAAAAAAAAAAAAAACAAAAGAAGCCATATTGTGGTATGAGAAATGATGAAGGAGATAGGTTTAGAGAAACCAAGGAAGACATGTGTGAAGTGAGCTGAACCAGGAGAACAAGGGTACTACAATAATAACACTTTCAAAAAGAATAATTATGAAGGAATTAAGAATTACTCTGATTGATGCAATGACTAACCATGATTCCAAAGGACCAATCATGAAGCATATTAGCTACATCCTGACAGAGGTGACGGTCTCAAGAGGTTGAATGAGACACATTTGGTGACACGGTCAACTTGGTCTTGTTTTGGCTTCTTTATTACAAGGGATTTGCTTTTCTTCTTTTTTCCTCAATGAAAAGGGAGGAGGAGGAAGAGGAGTTTAGAAAAAAAAAATGTGATAATTCCAGAATAAAATTTAATTTAAAACACACACACAAAGAAGTCTTCCAAAGGGAGGCAGAGAATATAGGATGGAAGCAATCAGGTTTCAGATGTGAAAGCATAAGGGAATCCAGAATGTCAAGTAAATCTAGGCAAGGGCACAGCAATTAAAACACAACAGTGAACCTATCTCTAAGAAGGGACTGTCTGCCATAATAGGTCTTATAAGCTTTGCCCTAAAGAAGATGGGAACCAGTGATCATGTATGGGTGGTTCTGAGTCTGCAGATATGCAAAACATCCACAAACCCTAAAAGTACTAAATAAATGCTAGTTATGGTTATTATTGTTAGTATTATTGTTGTTGCTATGGCAGACTTAGAGCTGGCTGGAGGGTAAGACACCTGCAGCCAGAGGTGTGCTCTAGTCTTGGTGTGAGCAGTGGGCAGAACAGCCATAGATATAAAGGGAATTTGGATTAAAAGAAACCCCCAAAGGATCTCTGTCACAGGTTTGAATAAAGACCACTTCCTTTGCATTTGTAGACAATCCCCTCTGAAATCTACTACAATTCAGAAAGAAAAACAACACAAAAGCCCCCCAGGCAAGAGATGTGAAAGAGAAGAAGCTATTCAAAGACCCTAACCCTAGTCTCCTGTCCCAGACAATAGCTGGGATCTCTCCAAGAAAATTATAGCTCCCAAGGAATCCCTTGGACCTGGCATTCTCGGGCTTCTAAAGCTCTATTTGAACAAAGTCACTATGGAAACGAAGCTGGGATGCTTTGCTCTAAATGAGGGAATTTATCCCTTTAAAATATGCTTCTTGAGTCAGCAACAAAGGCATTCATTGAACCTCAACTAATCTCATATTCTCTTTGGAGATTTTTTTCTTCAAAAGGCTCTTCTCTTTCCCTGCATGAGCTACCTTTTTCTCTTTCTCATCCCCTAGGAATTGTCTCTACCAAGCCAGGCTAGTTATCCCTATACCTGGCCAGAGACAAAACCAGAAGTCTGTCTAGGCAGTTCTCCTCTTCAGGAGGGCAATAGGGCATGAGCCTGCTGGTTAAAAAGCAACAAGGGGAATCCAGGGAAGGAGAGGAGTAACCTGCCCTGTTTGTCCTTTTCCAGAGGTGAAGGAACAGTAAAAACCTGATCCTCTGGACACTAATCAATGCCTGATCTCATGGGGATGTACCCAGCCTGCTCCAAAGAAGCTCTGTTCTCTTGCCCAAGTCCTACATCCATCCGACTCATTCCCAGAGTGCAGCCCTGCCTCATCTAAATCCAACTCACACACAAGTCAAGGCATCACCCTGTGATGTCATGGGTCCTCTTAGAAAATGAAGGATGAACAACAGATGTAACTTTTTGAAGGTGTTACTCGGCTCTGGAAATATCAACAGCTCGCATTTCCAGGATATATTATGGTCACAAATGGCATTTAACATTTAATCTTCATAAAAACCCTGTGAAGTACTAGCATCATTATAGACAAAGAAACTTAGGCCTGAGTTCAGGAATTTTGCTTTGGTCACACCCTCAGTGAGGGGAGCAGACAATCCCCAAACTTAGATCTTTTTATTCCAAATCCAGTGCTCTCGGTGCTCCATCACCCTACTTTCTACCTTTCTTGCTTTTAAAGAGGTTTACCTTCTGAAAAGACTTGCCTGAACGGATGCTGAGTGAAGTGAGCAGAACCAGGCGAACATTGTCCACAGTAACAGCAACACTGTGTGATGGTCAGCTATGATAAACTTAACTTTCCTCAGCAATGCAATGATCTAAGACAACTCCAAAGGACTCATCTGTATCCAGAGAAAGAACTATGGAGTCTGAACGCAGATTGAAGCATACTATTTGCTCTCTTATTTTTATTGTTGTTTCTTCTTTCTCATGGTTTCTCCTCTTGCTTCTGATTCTTATTTACATGACTAATGTGAAAATATGTTTAATAGGAACGTGTAAGTAGAGCCTAATATTAGATTGCATGCCATCTTGGGGATAGGTGAGGAGATGGAGGGGGAAAAATTTAGAACTCAAAATCTTATAGAAGTGAATGTTGAAAACTAAAAATTAATTAATTAATTTTAAAAATAAAGAGGTTTACCTTAACAAGTAAATATTCTGTTATCATGAATAGTTGAAATAGCAGAGGTAGAGAAAAATTTCTAACCCCTGCTTTTCCTTCTCCTTTCAAAGTTCCCAAACTACACATTTTTAAACCACATCTAGGCATTGTGTGGGTGCTCATTTTTCAGAGTTCTTTAGTTCACTCTTTCTTTAGAAGAGTGAGAATTTCATCCTCTTCAATTGCTTTTATTAAGGGAGACAATATGGTATCCTAGAAAAGGAATGGGGAACAGGAAACCTGGGCTATAGTTCACAGTGTAGCACTCTGACAAGGTGTTCAACTTCAGACAAGTCAATTAACTTCTCTAGGCCTTAGTTTATCCATCTGCAAAGTAGGGTCATGCAACATGACTTTTCTGAAGATCTGGGCTAGCCCCTGCCAGAGAAGAAATTCCATGTAGAGGGAAGGGCTCTGAACTTGAGTCACAGGACCTGATTCTGAATCTTGATTCTGCCTCTTGTTAACTATATGACCTTGGGCAGGGCAATGGATAGAGCCCTGGGCCTGGAGTCAGGAAGACCTGAGTTCAAATTCTGCCTCCAGCACTTACTAGCTGCATGACCCTAAGCAAGTCTCTTAATCTCTGTTTACCTCACTTTCCTCATCTGTAAAATGAGGATATTATAGAATCTACCTGCCAGGTTATTGTGAGGATCAAAATAATTATAAAGTACTTTGTTCATGGCACATAATATATAAAATTTGCTTTTATTATTATTATTGTTATTATATAAAAGAAGATTTTGTTAGATCTATGATCCTTTCTGACTCTATAATCTATTATTCTATAGTAAATGTCCATGATTTTATAGTAAAAAAAAAAAAGACATGAGCCATTTATCCCCTGGGTACTGTATACAAATTCAGGTCTCATCTTCAAAGACACTATACACAAATGAGGGCCTGGGAAAGAGCATATCAATAGGAAATGACAAAATATTAAAGTAAGGCTTTAGAACAGGTCAAGAATATAGTATGTATCATGTACACATTAGAAGTGAGTATACTTTAGAAGCTGGGGTAGTGAGAGCATTTAGGGTGAAGGGTAGGAAGAATGTTTCCCAGTGAGAGGAAGACAGGGAAAGGGGAAATGACATTTTACACCAGGAAATGAAAGGGGAAAAGTCTCCATTTTAATTACCATTACCTATAATCCTATTGGTAAAAATTATTCAGTCGTGGAAATAATTCTCCACCTAAGCCTGAGACATAAGATACAGCTGTGCCAACAGCATGAAGTCCCATCCTGGAACAAGATCTGATATCCAAGCACAGCTTTGGTGAAAGGAGAAAATGTGCAGGATCCTCAGAACCAGTAACCATACTGTATATTTCCAATCTATCAAATTTTGAGAACAAAAATAAATAAAGAAAAATGGCCCATCCTCTGGGCATAATCTCCCTTCCTGTTTCACCCTACCTCCCACCCTCACCCTCACTTTTTTTCCTGCTTGAAAATAACAACCATTGTCATCAGCAGAAGCCCAGTATGCTTTGTCTTTGCAAGCAGTAGGCAAGAAGTTAAATTAAAGGAGTCACCCCTTGAAAACAAGAGTCCAGAGAAAAGAGAGTTGGTCAAACAGTCTTCTTTACTCTACATGGAATGTTGAAGCTGAAATGGAGCTTAAAGAGTTCATGACCCTTAAGAGTTTGACCCTCTCATTTCACAGGTAAAGAAACGGAGGTTTAGATGTGAAGCAGCTTCCCTAAAGTCACGGCAGGAGCAGACAACAATCTTGCAACTCAGGTCTTCAGATGCCAATGCTCTTCCAGTGTTCTTGCCCAAGCACGTCATGCCCTACTTTCTCCTCCTCTTCACCTCAGCTTAAAGGAATACTGTTATCAGCTCCCTCCCCTCTCAGAAAGCTAACAGAATAAGCTGGGCTGCAACTCCAGCAGCTGACTGGACCTTCTCCCCAAAGCAGTTTAAACCCCAAATCTAGATAATCCTAATGGTAAACATCATCCAGTCAGGGAAATAATTTCCCTCTTTAGTCAGAAGCCTAACAACATTATTGTGATTCTAGATCAAAGATTTGCAGCAGGGGTTCTTAACCTGGGGTACATGAACTTGTTTTCAATAACTTGTTTTGTACTCATTAATATTTTTTTAATCAATTGGGGTTAAGTAACTTGCTCAAGATTACATGGCCAGTTATTTTGTGTGGGTGCAGAGTATCTGAGGCCCAAACTGATCCCGGGTCTCCTGACACCAGGGCCACGCTCTTACTCATTGTGCCACCTGGCCGCCCCAATTTTTTTTTTTTAATATTTTGGCTATTTCAGTGCAACTGGCTTCCTTTGTAATCCTGTGTTTTATTTTATGTATTTAAAAACCTTATTCTGAGAAGTGTTCCAGAGGTTTCACCAAATTGCCCAAGGGGGCCATCACACAAAAAGTTTAAGAACACTTAGAGTCATCAAGTACAAACTCTACATTTTACAGAAGAAGAAACTGAAGTCTAAAGAGATCAAGCACTTATCCAAGGCCACAGAAGTAGTAAGTGACAGATATGTATTCAAACCTAGATCCATCCAGATTTCTCTCAAAAGCAACTTTTAAGAAATTGCTATAGGAAAGAACGCACTATGGGAGGAGAACCTAGATTCCCCATGAGTTTTGGCACTTTATTTTTCTTTTACCTGACATCTTAGCTGAAATGAAGGGATAGGAGAAGCATAGGAAGGGGCTAAAGGTCATCTAATCAAATCTCCCCGTCACAGATACATTTTTATAAACGAGGACATTAAGGTACAGAGAGGGTGACTGCCAATATCCCATAGATTCAAGTGAGAGCTTCAATTATCAATGGAGGCTATCGAGAGGGGAGGCTAACCAGGATTAAGACTCAATTCAATTGGACAAGCATGTATAAAGTGCATGGCACTGTGCTAGTCCCTCTTACCCCTTTTTTCTTCTAAGAGAAAAGATTTCCAAGCGAAAAACGGTGCAGTAGGAAGACATGAAGTGAAATCAAATATGGAAAAATATGCCAACTTCCAAAATGCCATAAATCCAGTCCAGAGCAGGACCTTGGTCATAGCTATCAGAAAGTTAAAGATGATCAGGAGTATTTAGAGGATATCTAGTCTGAGACCTTTATTTTGTGGTTAAGGAAGCTGAGGCTCAGATTTGCTCATGGCCACACAATTAAGTAAATGACAGTACCAGGATGTGAACCTGGGTCTTTAACTCCCAACTCCACTGGCTTTCCAATGTACCATGAATGCTCAGTACTCACTGCCTCAGCCTATTAGCCTTCCTAGAAACCTCAATCCTTCAGAATCTCAAAGCTTCCTCCCTCACTCTCCAGTTTTTTCCCCAATTTATTAAATTATTTATTTTAAGTTTTCAACATTCACTTCCATAAGTTTTAAATTTTTCTCCCTCCCTCCCCAAGATGGCATGCAGTCTGATATGGGCTCTACACATTCATTCCTATTAAACACATTTTCACATCAGTCATGTTGCATAGAAGAATTATAACAAATGGAAAAAACCATGAGAAAGAAAAGAAAACAAAGCAAAAAAAGAAAATAGTCTGCTTTGCTCTGCATTTCGATTCCATGGTTCGTTCTCTAGAAATAGCTGGCATTTTCCATCATGAGTCCTTTGGAACTGTTTTAGGTCCTTGCATTGCTGAGAAGGGCTAAGTCTTTCAAAGTCCTCAAACACTATGGCTGTTACTGTACAATGTTCTCCTGGTGACTCCCCAGTTTTTTTATACCTTATACATGTTAGGATTAATTCTGACTGGTATGTTTCATTTTTCGGATTTCCTCAGCAGTACACCATGAGTATACCCACCACTATTATTTGTGTATCTACTAGAAAACCTGAACACTGGGCTCAGCTCCAT
Organism: Petaurus breviceps papuanus; assembly: GCF_028583685.1. Lineage (NCBI taxonomy): Eukaryota > Metazoa > Chordata > Mammalia > Diprotodontia > Petauridae > Petaurus > Petaurus breviceps. Next base: position 2,751,518 of record NW_027187301.1, read on the forward strand.
GCTGCTGACAAATTGGTATTCCTCAAGCTTAGGGATCACAATGTCACTCATCTATCTGCTCAAGAAGCCCAAGGGTTTTCTCTAGCCTCTAGAAGAAAATATTAACTCATCAGTTTGAGTTTTAAAGCACTTGCCCCAGACTCCCTTTCCAAGCTGGTCACATTCTGCCCCTATTTACTACTCTACATTCCTGCCATTCTGGTCTACTGTTGCCAAGGCTTGCAATGGACTTCCCCGTCCCCTCTACCTCATGGAACTCCTAGCCTTCCTCAAATCTCAACACAAATACTACCTCCTATGGGGAAGTCTATTTAAACCTCTCTCTCCTCCCAAGAGTAGTGCTCTTCCCCTAGGAATTATCTCTATATTATACAGATTTTATATTTAATTTCCTGTGTACTTGCTGTTTTCTCTAATAGAATGCAAGCACCGAGAGTGCAAGGATATTTGGTTTTCTGTCTTTATACATCCAGTGCCTGGCACATGTGGTTACTGATGTGATGAGGAAAACCTTCCTTTACAGGAAGGGTGTCCGCAGGGCTCCAGGTGAAATCTACAGATTCAATTTGAACCAAAGGCAGTTTGACCTCCCATTGTTGTTCTGTCATGTCCAGCTCTTTGTGACCCTGAGCAAGTCATTTTACCTCTGTTTTCTTTAATCTACTGGAGAAGGAAATGGCAAATTGCTTCAGTAACTTTGCCAAGAAAAGCCCAAATGGAATCATGAAGAGTTGGCCACAACTGAAATACTGAACAACAATGAATGAGCATGTGGACCCAGGAGTCAGAAGAGCTGTGCTATACCAAGCTTATTGGGTGACCTTGACCAAACCAGTGGGCTTGTTTCCTCCTCTGTAAGATAAGGGAATTGTGTCAGAAGATCTCTTCGTGGTCCAATACCCCATGTGCCTGTTATTTTTTGGAGTCATCTACTTCGTGTTGAAGATTCAAACCCTGGCTCTCTACACCCTGCTAGCCTGTCCTTCACTCCACTGGGCAGACACATATCCACTCTGATGCTACTCTGATGCTCCTCTCTCTTCACCACTGGCCCTTGGAATCTCTGCTTTCCCTTCAAGGCTCAGGTCCAGTGGAAGCCTTTTCTGATTCATGGCCTCTAATTAGTTCTGTCTCCTTCTTCAATTCATATTGCCCTTCCTCCCCCTCCCTCCTACCATCCAGCTCACACCTTGTGTGTGTGTGAGTGTGTGTGTGTATTGGGGAGAGCAAAATCTGTAATGCTATGATTTTAATGATAATGCCTCACACACACTGCCTATTACAGTTTTCAAAGCATATTCACTACTTTAACTCATTTGATCTTCAACTATTCTGTGGGATAGGTCTGTGGCCAGGCATTATCCCTATTTACTGATGAAGAAACTAAGGTTTGGCCCAGGACCACTTGGTATTGAATTGAAGTGATCCATGGTCACATAATAAGTGGCTAAGTGAAGATTTAAACTCAGATTTTCTGGCTTATGGTGGAATCTTTCCTTCTATCTTACTTCTTTCTTCAATTTCACAAAGATTTGTTAGGTTCCTACCATGTGCTAGGGACTGTGCAAAGTGATAGAGATTCAAAACAAAAAAGAAACAATTCCTGCCCTTGGGGAGTTTACTTCCTTCTGGGGGAGGAGGAAGGATAAAATTTATACTTGAGAAGGTATATACAAAGTAATTTCAAGAGGGGGAAAGTGATCGTTATCATAACTGGGAGGAGGGGGATCAAGAGGGAGCCCTGAGCTGAGCTTGCAGGGAAGTGAGGGATTCCACAAGGTTGACTGCAGAGGGGAAAGAGTGTCTTCCAGACGCAGGGACTACTTGTCCAAAGGCATGAGGTAGGAGACTTGGGATTTCGTGATTAAGAAATAGCAAACTGGCCGATTTGACTGGAATGGAATGTGTAGAGTATGCAAGAATGGGAATAAATAAAAGAATTAAGGTAAGGAAAGTGGTGGACTTCCAAGTGTTCTCCCACTTTTGAGTCCCTTTCCAGACTCTCTCCATCTTCATATCAAGATCATGTCTGACTTCTCCAGGGAACCTTCCTCAATCAATCTTAGAAAGATGACTGAAATGAAATACTGTACCCCTGATCATATTGATAGTAAATATGAGATATGGTCCTAAGCCTTCAGTATGCTATGCATTGCACTGAATCTGGTAAATTCTGGTGCACTTTGGCAAATTTTTTTTTTAATTTTTTTGCTTTTTGGAGGGCAACTGGGGTTAAGTGACTTGCCCAAGGTCACATGGCTAGTTTTTGTGTTAAGTGTCTGAGGCCACATTTGAACTTGGGACCTCCTGACTCCAGGGCTGGTGCTCTACTCACTGCGCCACCTAGCCACCCATGCACTTTGGTAAATTAAAAAGAAATATCAATATTGTTACACTTCCTATATACTGCCTTCTTCATGAGAACATAATTCACCTCATTTCTCTGAACTCAGTTTTCTTACTATAAGATGACATGTAACATTCAATATAAAATGAGGGTAAGATCCTTTCCAGCTAAACTTTTATGATCTTATATTGCTTGAGAGTAGGAACCAAATCTTGGGGCTCTCTGGGATTCCCTCAATGCAGTAACCAGTATAATGCTTTGCAAACCCAATTCATATGTTGCAGACTGGCTAAAATCCTTTTTTTTCTCTACGGTTTGTTGCATCCTTTAAAATTCTTGGCTGTGAATGAAGTTCAACATGGAAAGTTCTCACTGTATAATGCTCATTGCCCTGGGAGTGGAGGAAACGCCTTTCACATGAATTGATCAGGGTGTTGCTACGTCTCCATCCTCCCATGTCTGAAATAGATTTGCTAGAATCTGTTTCCTTATTACATGCAAGGAGTGCCATAAGATAAAAAGCCAGTTACTTTGGAGAGGAGCTGAGCCAAGAACATTGTGTTCCATCTATACAATGAAATGCAGATTTCCTATTAAAAAGCAAAATTCTTTACTTGAGAAGGTTGAACAGGGCAGAAAATTATTCCAGCTGGTTAAATGTATGGTACCGTCTAAAGTCCATTTGGAGAATAGCCCCTAGGTCTGAGAACATAGCACTGTCATCTTTCTGGGAATTACAAAAATCTCCTATCTTGAAAGCCCTAAATCTTTATCATGCTTCAAGACAGTCAGTGAGGATCAGCAGGCCTGCCAGGTCAAATGCACTTGCGTCTCTGACCAAGGGGACCTAATGGAATTAATCCATGTCATAGTAACAAAGATTTAGAGCTTGAAAGGACCAGAGCCCATCTAATCCAGCTCTTTCATTTTACAGAGGAGGAAACTGAGGCAAGCAGGGTTAAGCAACTTGCCCAGGGCCACACCAGCAAGTGCCTGAAGCCGCATTTGAATTCAGAGCTCCTGGCCTCCTGGCCCAGCCCTCTACACTATGGCGCCACGTAGGGACCCCTAAATTATACATATAGGAATTGAACCATGGTCCTGACTGCAGGTCAATGCTCTTTCCATCCTATCATGAGGTCAGCTGTCCTTAATAAAATCCAGGTTTAAGAAGGAACAGTAGAGATTTCCCTAGCACTGTTGTACAGAAGAGAGAGGTAGATAAAGAAAGAAATGGAGAAAAGGTAAGAATTGCAATAGGAGACAGAGAGAGGAGATAGCAAAAAGCCTCAGTATCTAGGCATTGTTTCATCAGCTTAGATATGGTTTGATTATTTGGTGTAATAGAATATAAGTTCCTTGAGGGTAGCAATTATTTCATTTGTGTTTTTGCTCCCCCAAAGACCAGTACTCAAGGCTTGCAGATGGTAGGTGTTTAATATTCAGCTAGGTGACCCAGTGGATTGAGTGCTGAACTTGGAGTCAGGAAGATCTGAGTTCAAATATGACTTCAGACACTTACTAGTTGTGTGACCCTGGGCAAGTCACTTAACCCTCTTTGCCTCAGTTTCCTCATCTGTAAAATGAGCTGGAGAAGGAAATGGTAAACCATTCCAGTATCTTTGCAAAGAAAACCCTAGATGGGGTCACAGAGAGTCAAACACAAATGAAAAATGACTGAACAACAACAAACTTAGAAGTCTCAAAAGGTCTTTTAGATATTTTTAGGTGACACTACAATTAGTTAATTATAAGCTTCTCAAAAGCAAAAATGTCATCCTGTAGCTGTGAGAGTCTACAGCACACAGCAGGCACTCAATACTTACTTCTTGTCTTGACAACACTCAGTGCTTCCCAGTAGGGAGAATTTAATTCAAGTAACTAGCCAGGGAAACTCAATTTAATCTCACCATTTCATATGTTTGTGTGCTCAGTCATTTCAGTGGAGTGGTTTGCTATTTCCTTCTTCATCTTCCCTAGTCTAACTCGTTCATTTTACGGATGAGGAAACCATGATCATGATAAGCTGCTCACTCTAATGGTGTAGTAGAAAGAGTGCCAGGACACCAGAGAGCAGCTGAGGAAGCATCACTCTCCTTTTGGTACGGAGGTGGGGGACTGTGGGCATGGAATGTTGTATACACTGTCCAATAAAATCACTGTGTCGTTTGGTTTTTCTTAACCATTGTGTGTGTGGTGCATGTGTGGGTGGTGGGTTTACAAGTGAGGGTCCATTTTGAGGAGAGAAGCAATTTCCAGAAATGACTAAAACATAAAAACAAAAAGCAAAAAGCAGCAACACAATGTGATACGGTGGCAAAAGAAAGACAGGTCTGGAATCAGAGACCCTTGCTTCAAGTTCTGGTTCTATGACTCACTATTTGTGTGACCTTAGGCAAGTCACTTAACCTCTTTGATCTCAGTTTCTTCATCTGTGAATTAAAGGAGTTAGACTATACAATCTCTCAGAGGTGCAATGGCCAGACCTGGAGTCAGGAAGACTGAGTTTAAATCCTACCTTAGACACTCACTAGCTGCTTGACTCTGGACAAGTCAGTTAACTGCTGCATAGCTCAGTTTCCTCATCTGTAAAATGGAGTTAGACTAGGCAACCTCTCAGGAATTATAGTGCACTGAATTTGGAGACAGGAAGACTTAAGTTCAAATCCTACCTCAGACACTTACAAGCTACATCACTTATCTGCTGAAGACCTCCTGTTTCCTCATCTGTAAAATGGGGATAATAATAGTACTATCTTCCCAAGACTGTTGTGAAGATAAAATGAGATTACATATTTGAAATACTTTGTAAACCTTAAAAAGCTACATAAATGCAAGTAAGTCCATATCATTATTACAAAGAAGGCCTTGGGAAATCTTTCATCTTCTGTTAAGCCTCGGTTTCCTCATCTGTAAAATGAGGTTAAAAACACTAGCCTTATCTTCTCCATATATAATAGTATTATGTGGCTGTAAGATATGGAACACAGTGAAGACTCAGATTGTGCAGAAAGCCATCGAGAGGCGTATAGTGGGTATGAGAAGGCTGCAACATATGACCAAGAAGGTTCTGCAAAGAAGGACAGGAATAAAAGATAGCCCTGGGGAAATATATGATAGAAATGGAGGATGAGGGCTGACAGGTAGACAACTCCAGGGACTCCACAGGTATTCTTAGAATCTCAGAAGAAAGCAAGGAAGGCCTCGGTGCATGTTGGGAAGGTAGATACCCTGCAGCAAATTTACAGGAAGGTTTGGACAAGAGTTACAAAGAAAGGGCGGGAGGAAACAGGTTGGGATCTACATCTTGGCAATGATCCCAGAGTTGTCATGAAGAACAAACTACAATGTTGACAAAGTGCTTTTTAACTATAAAGAGTTATAAAAATATGAATTTTTATTGTTCACCTGCAGTGGCTTAATACCAGTTGTAATGGCTTCCTTGGCTATGGATTTTAGATTCTGGTATTCTACCCTGTAGGCAGTTAGGTGGTGTAGGGGATAGAGCACTGGGCCTGGAGTCAGGAAGACCTGAGTTCAAATCTGACCTCAGTCCCTGAGCAAGTCACTTAACCTCCGTTCACCTTAATCCACTGGAGAAGGAAATGGCAAAACATTCAATATCTTTGCCAAGGAACCCCCTCCCCCAAAAAAGGGGTCACAAAGATTTGAACATGACTGAACAACAACAACATTCCATGCTACTGCTCTGAAATTCTGTGATTGAATACAAAGACTGATGTTCAAGCCCAGAGTTCCCCAAGATCATCCCCAATCATGCTACCTAACACCAAAGGTGGGGGGGGCTTTGGGGGATGCAGTGAAAAAAATAAAAAAGAAAATTATCCCCACTGCATCTCCAGAAAAATCAACCACTTTCCCTAAACTCATTCTTCTCTGTTCCCTTGATGCGGAATGAATAAATGAACCTTGGCACTCCATTTCAAAAATGTCCTGCCAATTCCTGTTCTAGACTCATTGAGTATTGGCATATATTGGATGTAGTGGTTTTCTGCAATTTTTTAAAATAATTTAGGGAGTTTAAAATAATTGTGGGCCTGGGAACCCCATAATTGGACTCCTTAAACTGTTCATGTGCATAGTTGCAACCTACTTATAAAAATTTTCCCCAAAAAATGTTATGTGAATATAATATCTCAAATACTATATAATTAGAAGTTGATCTTGATTCCACATCTTGTAGCTTCAACATTTAATAGGAAAATATATCTACAACATTTTTAAAAAATCTGACATACATTTTAAAGGATCTTTTAATGTAACCTCATTTTAGAATAACAAAACCTGGAATCTATAAGCGACCTCAAAGGACTCATTTTTTTTTTTAACTTTCATTCCACACACTAAAAATCCAAAGCTCAGAAAAGAGAAATAACTTTCCCAAAGTCATGGTTATTTTGTAGCAGTTCTGCTGCATACCTAGCTCAGAGTTCCCTCCACGAAAGTTCTGAGAATGACCCCCCAAACAGTGATCTCTTCTCACCGCAGTCATCTTTTCCCTTCCCTCTTGAGAAGAATCATTATACAGTCAGAAAAGTACCTGATACATCCCTCCATTAGAAGGCATACAACTCTTGACTTGGTTCCACTATAAAATTATGCTATCTAATTTAAATTTTATGCTGTCCTCTAATAAATAATAATAACAGCTAAGCTAGTGTTTATATAGTGCCCTAAGATTGGCAAAGGGCTTTGTGTCTATTAACTCATGATCCTCTTAACAAACCTTGTAAGGCAAGTATAATAAAGGGATAATAACTATTATTATCCTTATTTTATAGCTCAGGAAACCAAGCTGTAAAAGCTGAGGTCATGGCTATCCTCTTTCTACCCTTGAATTACTTGCCTCCTCATTCTAGTTTGGCTCATGCTTTTCCAAACTGTACTCACTCATTCATTCACTTACTCAACAAGAATTTACCATCTGTCTTCTCTGATTCTATTCATGAGGCATCAAACGTGTCCAGAAGAAGCCACAACTATTGACTTGTATCTAGAACAAAATTACGCTATCTGATTTGAAGTGGGCCCTCAGTTCTGAACAGCTACACTTTGACTCTCCCCAGATTGACTTCTTATAACACTCTCCATAGCAGTCATTCTAAAATGTTCTCTTTTCAAGCTACCTATACCAATATCTTCTGCCTTTCTCTCAGCAGAAAACTCTACTTCATACTTTAGAGAGAAAATTAAAGCCAACCATCCCAAGTTACCTCTTATCCCCATAATTCCTCTCAACATCTCCTCCACTCTATTCTCCTTTGCTCCAGTCTCCACAGAAGTGTCCCTTCCTTTTACCCTAGGCCCATCCCCTTCTTTGCACTCCAGCAGATTGCCATGCACTCCCCCATCCTTCTTTAATTTTCAACCTCTCATCTGTTGATTCTTTCATTAGCACCTACTAACGTACTCATAACATGCCCAAATTTCCAGTAAACTTTGTCATCCCCTCAAACTCCTGTACTTTATCTCTTTTCTCTTTCACAGATGAACTCCTGAAAAAATAATCAGTTTAGGATTCATCCACTTCCTCATTTCTCTTTCACCCATATCTCAAAACTTCATATTCTACCTTCAACCCCCATAATCCAAAAAATGATCTCCTAACTCCTAAATCCAATAGCCTTCTTGCCTTCTCTTTGGCTTTTGATTCTGTTGCCTCTTCCTAAATGCCATCTCCCCTGTTTTCCTTGACATTTCTCTCTCTTAGTTATTTTTCCATCTGCCCTGTTTTCATATCCCTTTCCTAGATCCTTACTTGTATCCCACTTCCTAATTGTCAGTATATCCCAGATCTCTGTCTAGGACCCTCTTCTCTATAAATACAGAAGCTTGGTTCTGTAGAAAAGTGGAGAATATGCACCTCCCTCCTTTCTCTGCAAAGGTGGAGTTCTATGGTTGTATAATATTGAAAATACTGCCTGAAACTGTGTTGGTTAATTTTGCTAAACAGTTCTCTCTCTTTCTTTTAATCTTTGTTATAAGGAATGGTTATTGGGGCATATTTAGAAAGGACTCTAATGTAAAAGCAAAAGTCAACAATTTTCAAGTGTATTATGGGATAGAAGGAAGAAAGAAATGGAGAAGGGAAAGAGAGGGAAGGAAGGGAAGGAAGGGAAGAAGCGAGGGAGGAAGGAAGGAAATGAAGGAAATAAGGAAGGAAGGAAAAAGGCCTTCACAATAACCTATATTTCCAGACTGATCTCATATCACCTAACAACCCCTAGCTCCAGCTGAACTGGCTTAAACCTTCCAGTTACAGGGAGTCCCATGTCTGGGAAGCTTTCCCTCCTCATTGTAGTCTCAAAGAATCTCTGACTTCCTTCAAAGTATTAAGAAGTTCTTTCCTGATTCCCTCTGTACTGGTGGTGGTCCCCACTCCTCCCCCAATAAAAAGTAATCTCCTTGAGGACAGAGGCCATTTTATTTTTTACTTCATATTTTCAGCAACTGGTTGGTACAGTTTTAAATTGAATTGAATTTACAACATCCTGTGACTGAGGAAACTGAAGTAAGAGTTAATCTTTCTGAAATGAGTGACCCCAAAACATTGTGTGATGCTAAGATTTGGACTATCTATAATCCATGATCTGTCTAGATGTGATGAAATTGGGATCTACCTCTTTGTTAATTTTTTTTGACCTTATCTAAATTTATTTTTAGCTGAAAATTAGGGTCCATGACTGCATGGAAAGCATAAAATATAACTGAGGACCACAGGCATTTTTACAAATGTTAAAAGCAGCTTGAAGGTATCAAGTTGTCTGAGTTTCACGACATCACTTTTCTAAAGCAAAACATGGTTTAAAGATCCTGGGCAAGGTGAACAGTTAATCTCACTATTCAAAGAGTTACTGCCTCTTTGTTATTACCAAAACTTCTATCAGGGGCATTGCAGGCGACATGCTTACCAAGTGGGGTTTAGAGATAAAGAATATGTGCCAGCCATCTAGAAATTCAAGTCCATTAATTAATGAGAGTTCACAATATATCTAGGAGCCCCCCCAGACCCACTATGAGGAGGTCACAATACTGTCTAGATGTGTGGCTATGTTCTTCCTCTGTGGTTCTTAACCGTTTTTGTGCCATGGACCCAGAGGCATGCTGGCAGATATTTAACAACTGGCTTTCTGGGGGAGGGGGGATATATACAGAACACTCTTTTAAATTGAATCTGTATTATTATTTTTTCCATCACTTTCCGAAGTCCAGACAATCAAAAGAACAATAAATTAAGCTCTGATTTGTGAAATTTGTCTAATTTGAGATGTAAATACACAGATTGAAAATTTAACAATCTGCTCTCCCTGAGCCAGCTGGAATTGCCTCCAGCATAGTCCCTGCATGAACTCCTTTGGCAATCTAGTGCAGCCTGGGCCCTTTCTCCAAACAATGATTTTTAATACATAAAATAATATATATTCAGTCATTTAAAATCATGTCTAACTCTTTGTGACCCCATTTGGGGATTTATTCGCAAAGATATTGGAGTGGTTTTCCATTTCATTCTCCAGCTCATTTTACAAAAATGAAGAAACTGAGGTAAACAGGTTAAGTGACTTGCCCAGGGTCACACAGCTAGTAAGTGTCTGAGACCAGATTTGAACTCAGGTCTTCCTGAATCCAGGTCTGCATTCTATTCTCTATGCTACCTAACTTCCCCCAAATAAAATATATAAGATTACAGAGGAGACCAATTATTATTCTAAAATATAACTATCAAGATATTTTTTAAAAACAAATTCATAGGGGTGGCTAGGTGGTACAGTGAATAGAGCACCGACCCTGGAGTCAGGAGGACCTGAGTTCAAATTTGGCCTCAGACCCTTAGCACAAAAACTAGCCGTGTGACCTTGGACAAGTCACTTAATCCCAACTGCCCTCCAAAAAGCAAAACAAAACAAAAACAAATTCATGGACCCCCTGAAATCTAGAACCATTGCTCTATTTTCTATCCTCACCTTATCTAGATCTTCTATTGGAGACCACACGAGGAGGATTGGATTTGAGCATTTCCCAAGGAGCTCATTGAATATATAAAAATATACAGAATATATAGATGAAGTCTGAAAGGGACAGAATTTTTCACTGATGAATTTTGTTGAAGGACAAAGGAGCCTAAGCATCACTGAGCTAAGTAAATGTCTCTCTTCTGAGCAAATCAAGTATCTTTTGGGCCTCCAAGCCCTCCTTCTACAACAAAGGTTTTGTCCTGCCCCCTATCCCTTTGGCATGCTGGGGAAGCCTATGGGCATCTTCTCAGAATAATATTTTTAAGTGTATAAAATAAAACAAAGAAAACCAATTATGTGTGAAAACAGTTACTGGGGCAGCTAAGTGGCACTGTGAATGGTGCACTGACCCTAGAGTCAGAAGGATCTGTGTTCAAATCTGACCTCAGACACTTTACTAGCTGTATGACCCCTGGGAAAGTCAATTAACCCAGATTGCCTTCAAATAAAAATTTATCAATTTTTTTCAAACAAATTCATATCTTCTATATGCCCATATACCTTCTCCTCTTCTGGGCCTGTTTCCCAAAATCAGTACCTAAAAGAAGGAAGAAAAAAATCCACTTCTACATTCCAGCCTACCATCTCCTGCTCCCATGCTTTCCTTGGCAAGGGCTGCCCTTCATGCCTTGAATGCACATCTTTCTCCGCTCCCCTCTGGAATCCCTGAGTTTCCTTGGAGAAACGCTCAATTGCCCCTTCTGCAGCAGACCATTTCAAAGTCTCCCTCTCTGTTCCAAGAATACCAGGTATCTGTTTTGAATGAGTGTGTATATATCAATATTGCCACCCTTCTCCTAGCCCACCTACCCTCATACTTACTTAAGGTTAAAATCCTAGAGAGCAGACACAGCTTGACTTTCGAATAGGCCAGGGGTGGGGAACTTGCATCCTCCAGGCCACAGGTGGTCCTCTAGGCCCTCAAGGGCTGTCCTTTGAATCCAAACTTCACAGAACAAATCCTTTTATTAAGTTTGGATTCAGTCAAAGGGTCGCACTTGAGGATTTAGAGGGCCACATGTGGCCTCAAGGCCTCAGGTTCCCAACCTGGCATAGGCCCTCAGTCATGACTCTTAGAAAGTGAATGGTCCCATTTCAGTGGGGAGGGGAAGGGAGGGGCAGAGTTTTATACTACCACCCTGTCTAACTGTCCAGTCTAGTCCATTTTGCATTTCTATGGAGGAATCTTAAGTTTTCCTTCCCACCTCATCTTCCTCTGTAACCTTTTTCTCAAGGCTTCCTTAAAGAAGTAGAAATGTGGAGACTTCTCTTAGAAGAAAATTTGCCTTTCTTCTCCCTTCTCTAAAGTCTTTATGCCTTAGGGCTGGATTTTTTTTTTCTCCCTTAAATTTACATTTATAGACTGGCTGCCTCCCCTGCCCCCCTATCCTAAATAACAAACACAGATTTAGTGGGATTTTAGTGGTAAAAGTGCATCAGATTCCTCCCTTCATCCCCCAAGACAGTGAAGCTCCCTCCCTACAATGTGGTTGGTCAAGGCAAAGTCTTCCAAATAACAGAGGTTAAAACATTACAAACAGCCAGGCACTCACTGATGGCCTTAAATTCCAGCTGGAAAGGCAGTTGCCCCTATTACTTTCTTCTAGGCACTACCCACCCTCCATGTCTCCTAAACAAAAGCATGTCCCTTTGCAGAAATAATTAGCAACCTGATGTGCAAGAGGACGTTCATCCCCCTCTCATAAAACCAGCCCTGTGGTCTGAGCTCTGGAAACATCAACTCCAGCGCCATGGAGCTCATCCCAACCACAAGCCTGGAGACCAGAGAATAATTAGAAAGCAGCAACATGCAGTCCAAACTTGATTTACATGTTTCCAAAATTGTTTCTGAAATGAAAGGTTAGCTTGGGCCAGGGGTGACAGCACTGGGAGCTGGCCCCAAAACAGACCCTCAGTATTCTGGGTTGGTTAAGGGGATTTCTTCAGCCCTTAAAATGAGATAATACAGACAAAAATGAAACATTCCCTTCCCTTAAAGCGTTTACATTATGTAGGAGTGTGCTTAAGGTTTATGCGCAATAGGAACAATACCCTAACCCCTTCTCCCATGTAGCTTAGGCTAAGTTTTCCTTAAAAGGAAATGAGAGTTTCCTTGTTTGGGCTCAGGGGACTCACTTCTTCATCTGTCCAGCCATTTTCAATTGTGTCCAGTTCTTCATGATACCATTGGGGGTTTTTGCTATTTCCTGCCCCAGTTCATGTTACAGATGAGGAAACTGAAGCAAACAAGGTTAAGTGACTTATCCAGGTAGTGAGTATCAAAGCTAGTAAGTATCTGAGGCCACATTTGAGCTCAAGTCTTTCTGATTCCAGGACTGGCACTCTATTCATTGTGCCATCTATCTGCCCCCACTTCATCAGTAGAGTACAAAGCAGCCTCAAGAAATTGCGGGGTGGGGGAGGGGGAAGAAGAGCAGGAACTTCAGAAAAACCTGGAAGGACTTACATGAACTGATGCTGAGTGAAATGAGCAGAACCAGGAGAACATTGTACACAGTTACAGCAACATTGTGCAATGATCAACTATGACTGACTTAGCTCTTTCCTGCAATGCAAGGATGTAGGACAAATCCAAAAGACTCGAGATGGAAAAAACTATGGAGTCTGATTGCAGATGGAAGTAGACTATTTTCACTTTTTTTGTTTTATGTTTATTTCTTTCTTGTGGTTTTTTCCCTTTTGTTCTATTTCTTCTTTCATGACATGACTGATGTGGAAATATGTTTACATGATTGTACATGTATAACCTATATCAGATTGCTTGCTGTCTTGGGGGAGAGAAGGAAAGAGGAAAAAAATTGCAACTCAAAATCTTATAAAAATGAATGTTTAAAACTATCTTTACATGCATTGAAGAAAATAAAATACTATTAAGAGGAAGGAAAAAAAAAGAAATGGCCAGAGGACATTAAGCAGGCTAGAAGATTGATCACAGTGAGTTACTTAGGCAAGGGATTTTTGGTCAGCTGAATTAAGTGGAGGTTGAAAGCTCAGGAGTGCCTAAATAGATATCCTTTTGTGAACTTCTGAGAGACCTTTGGGTATTTTATTTCGTTCCAATAATAAACCTTAACTACTAGAGGTCAAGTTTGAGTCTGGCCCAGTTCAGGACACTTATTATATTTTTGTAAATTATTGTTGTTATAAATTATTCTTATAAATCTCCACTTTGCATTTCCCAACAAGATTACACAGGAAAGGTGAAACATGGAGTGAAGGCAGTAAGCTCACTTCCACTGTACATCCTACTTTTGCCCTATTTTGACTTCATAAATCTAATTTTACAAATATACAATAAGTGCAGGATTCAATGTCACACACTTGGGGTACAAAAATGAATTAACCACAAAGTCCATGTCCACAAGGATATTAAAATCAATTAGGAAAAATTATGATATTTAAATGAATAAGGATGTAGAAAATTATAGGGATAATAAAGGAGAGAGCTCAACAAAATGATCAAAGATAATTTGCAGAGGGAGAGATCACTTTACTTCAAGCTGAAAGGTGCTAAAGGAGTAGAATTAGGGAAGGCTTCATGGGAGAGGTAATAATTAATAACAGTAGCTAACACTTATATAGCATTTTATTCTGTGCCAAGCACTGTGCTAACTACACTTTATAATTTCATTTGAGATTCACAGCAATCTCTGAGGTAAGTAAGTGCTATTATCTCCATTTTATAGATGAGGAAACTAAGGCAAATAGGAATTAAGTGACTTGCCCAGGGTCACATAGTCAGTGTCCGAGGTAGCTCCTGAGCTTGGTCATAAAGGATGACAGTCATGGGGGATGTCCAGTACAAAGGCATACATATAGAGTACCATGTATGAAGGATAGCAAGGATTCAGCAATCCAGACTGACTGAGTTGTAGCATGTATAATTAGGGATACTGCTCTTTCCCCCTAATACAATGGAAGGTCCTTGAGGATAGGGGCTTGGGGTTTCATATTTGGATCCCTGGAACTTGGCGGGGTATGCTGCCTATAAAAGGGGCTTGATAAATGTTTGTTGTTCAAGGAAATGCTAAATTTCAGTTAGAGGTTCATGAAAACAAAGGTTTCTTTTTCTTTTTGCCATCCAAGTTCTGGGACCCTTTGAAATCTATCCCCAAACCTCAGATTAAGAACCTATAATTTATTGAAAGGATTTATGAGAGCATCTAGTCCAGCTCCCTGAGTGGATGAAGAAATTGACTTGTAGAGAAACAGACTGATTAGTCCAGGATCACCAAAGCAAAATTCAGAACCAGAATGCAAAACCACATCTTTTGACCTCAAAGCCTCTTTTGACTGTACCATATAAGCCTTATTGTAAGATGAACACAGATCTGCACAATAGCTAAGTGTTTCACTTTTAGAAGTCACATTTACTTACAGTTTTAAGTCATAAATAAAACAAGACAGACAAGAAAAGAGGTCAGGAACTAGCCATGTGATCTTGGGCAAGTCACTTAACCTTAACCAATTGCCCTCCAAAAAGCAAAAAAAAGAGGTCAGGGCTGGTCAAATTTGCAAACTATCAACAAGGTTGAATCCATGAACACTGATTAATTCTTTGAAGCACATTTGCATAAAATATCATTGGATTAAGAACTGATTCTTCAAAAATATCTATAGTTTGAGGCAGAGAGAGAAAAAGAAGTCAGGGAAGCAGCAATTACAAGAATGAAGGTATCAAATGTCAAATGTAACAGAAGTCAAAGCACATCATGGCTAGGAAAAATGACCCAACTCCCAGAGCTGCTTTTTAGAAGCACTCTGCCCTGAGAGGGAGGCTGATCTATCTGACTTTTCTAAGCACCCTTTAACTTTAAGAAATGGTCTCTGGATTCATCAAGATCACCAAGGTGATCACCAAGGCTGCTGTTTCACTAGTGACCAGGATGAAGACCAGAATGCAGGAACTTTACAGGGGCAACAGCAGTGAAGAAATACAGGCAGAAGTTACTGACCACGTATTCAAGAAGTTTGGAGAAGAATGAGAGTATTAAGACAGTAGCTTAAGGGTCACTGAATCAATGGAAGACTTTAATCAGGATAGAGGGAAATGAACACATCAAAAGAGAAGGAAAAAAGAAAAAGAGAGAGAAGGGAAGGATTAAGTGCAGACAGAGAGATGGGAAATGCTGGAGAGCAGGACTCAAAAATGTTTATGCCTACAGTTAATTCATTAGGGAATAAGGGAGCAGAAGCACACTAGAGCTTTTAGGTTTGTTAAATTTTCAATGTGTGCATTTACACCTCAGACATCAGCAAATGATAAATCGGGGCTTGACTTATTGCATTGTTTATTGTCTAGACTTGAGAAAATGATGGAGAAAAATGTTAATAATACAGACTAAACCTAAAAGTGTGTCATGAAAACTTTTATTTTTTATGAAGACCTGATTTTTAATGAGGACACTCCCAGGAAGAGTATATAGCAGCAGGAATGGTAAAGGAAACTGTCCCGTTTCAGGTGGAAGTGGCAGGAAAATAAGATAGCCTAAACCCCATAGTTCAACTCTTAACTTCTATGGATGAAGTGGAGAAGACTCAGGGAGAAGAGATAGCTTGGAAACAGCCTTTGCCATGAGGATGAAGAGAAGAGGGCCAAAGCCCAAGGGTTTTACATCTTGGCTAATGAGTGAGGATAAGTTATGGGGCAAGGCCCCAGCTCTGTCCTTCCTAACAATCTATGATACTATGCTATACCTAGTATAAAAGTGAATATAATCAAATTTCACACTGTTGTTCTTTCATTGTTTCATGTGTATAAATCTTGTTTCCTCTAAAAGACTGTCAATAACTATAAGACAGATAAATTAGCCAGGATGACAAAAATGAAAATAGTCACTAGGAATGCTAATATACTGTTGATGATACTATGAATTGGTCTGTTACGGAAAATGATTTGGAATTGTGCTTTTAAAAAAGTGACTAAGAGGGGTGGTTAGGTGGTACAGTGAATAGAGCACAGGCCCTGGAGTCAGGGGGACCTGAGTTCAAGTCCAGCCTCAGACACTTAACACTTACTATCCATGTGACCTTGGGCAAGTCACTTAACCCCAATTGCTGTGCCTTCCCCCCCTCCAAAAAGTTTTTAAAAAGTGACTAAGATACCCATAACCTTTGACCCAGAAAACTCATTGCTAGGTATAGTGTTGAAGGAAATAAAATACATCAAAATATTCTTAGCAGCACTTTTTTTTTGAAGCAAAGAAGCAAAAACATAGTAGAAACCCACTGATGGGGGGAATGGCCAAATAAATTGTGCTGTGTGAATATAACCCTATATTATGCTCTGAAGAAAGACAAATATGGAGAATTTAGAAAAGCATGGACAGACTTTTAAGAATTGATAAAGTCTCAAAAACACTTCTAAGAACTGACGCAGTCTAAGAAAACACTATGTACGATGACTACAACAACCTCAATGGAAAGAACCACAAAAAAAATCCTGAATACTGTGTAATTATCATGAACACGCTTGGCCTAGGAGAAGTTGAGAAACATACCTCCCTACCTTCATTGCAGATGGGAGCGGGGGCACTATGGGTTTGAGACAGGGGTGGAGAACTCGAGGCCTCAATAGGACATAATATATTGTCAGACCTGGTGGCAGCATCACTTAACGTTTTCCAGAACTGCTTCTTTTCTCCTTTAAAATTTTTTTTAAACAAGTGATAGTTCTCTAGGTATTAGACCCAGAAGGGATATATTTGGAAATAAAGCTGATATAAAAACAAAAGATATTGATCAATATAGACTTTAAAATAACAGCAGCCAAAGGACACAGACTGTATCATTTTTTCTCTAGTATTCCTTATAGCACTCAGTTAATTTCTGGACACATAATAAGTACTTAAATACTTTAAAATTGATTTTTTTTTCTAGCACTGAGGATGGTCATTTATATTTTCTCCCCTTTTGTGACCCAGGGCACAGATTAACAGTATAAATGAAAAGATTAAGTTGATAGTCCAGTAGGAAAAGGAATGAAACCCAAGGGGCCCACCTAGGTTTTAGCCCAAATTAAGGCATTAAAATGTCTGACAGTTTAGAAAAAAAAAAGCCACATTTCTAACAAATACAAAAGCAGAGAGCAGAGAGGTTGTTGTGTATTAAACTATGGCTCATTCTTCTTCTACTTCACAAAGCAGATAGATTGCATGTCTAGGTAGTGCAGTGGTTAGACCAACAGCCCTGGAATCAGGAGGACCCAAGTTCAAATTTGGCCTCAGACACCTGGCACTTTCTAGCTGTGTGACTAGTCACTTAACCCCAACTGCCTTACCAAAAAAAGCATCTTTTTTTTTTAAGCAATTGGGGTTAAGTAACTTGCTCAAGGTTACACAGCCAGTTATTTCTGGGTGTGGTGCTGAGTATCAGAGTCCGGATTCGATCCCAGGTTATCCCAACACTGGGGCCGGTGCTCTTACTCACTGAGCCACCTGGCTGCCCCTAAAAAAGCATCTTTGTAACAAAAACTGTACCTCCATCTTCAGTATGATTCAATGTTACATTTAAACAGTAACAACCACTTACAACTTATTTATAGAAAGTCTGAGGCTCTGTACAAACATTCCTAAAGAGGCCAAATCTCCATTGTTTTTTGCCCAAGTCTCCATCCTTTCTGCTGGGAGTACAGGGGAAATTTTCAGTCACAAACAATTCTTTGTGACCCCATTCAGGGTTTTCCTGGAAAAGATACTGGAGTGGTTTGCCATTTCTTTCTCCAGTTCTTTTTACAGATGAGGAAACTGAGGAAGACAGCATTAAGTGACTTGGCCAAGGTCGCACAGCTAGTAAGGGTCTAAGGCTGGATTTGAACTCAGGAAAATGATTCTTCCTGACTCCAGGCCTGGTGCTCTATCCACTGTGCCACCTGGTTGCTATAGGAAAAATAGATATACTCATAAAAACACAAAGTATTCTGGCTGACTAAATCCCAAAGGTGTCACACACTCACAAGTGTTGGGTTAGTCAGAAAAGGAAAGAAGAAGAGCTAAGCTTCTCATTTTATTTTATTAAAAAATTTTTGGTGCTAAATTTAGAGTTAGAAGACCCAGGTCAAATCCTGATTCTGTTACTTACTAACTGTACAGCCTCAGAAAAGTCACTTTGGCCACTCTAGCCTTCAGTCTTCTCACCCGTAAGGAAAAAAAGGAACAAGCATTTATTAAGAGCCTGCTATGTTCCAGGTAAAACGCTGAGCACTTGACCAATACTGGACTAGATGTCTTAGGTTCCTTCCATTTCTAGATCTATGATACTATATTTTAAACTGGACTTTTAAATTTTCTTTAAATAAGGTGTAAGTGGTGGTCACTGTTTAAATGTAACATTGAATCATACTGAAGATGGAGGTACAGTTTTTTGTTACAAAGATGCTTTTTTTGCAAGGCAATTGGGGTTAAGTGACTTGCCCAGGGTCACACAGCTAGAAAGTGCCAGATGTCTGAGGCCAAATTTGAACTTGGCTTTTCCTGACTCCAGGAGGTATTCATGGTTAAGTGACTTTCCCAGGGTCACACAGTAAGTATTTAATGCAGAATTTGAACTCAGGTCCTCCTGACTCCAAGGTGGGTGCTCTATCTACTACTTAGTTGCCTCAAAAGTAATTTTTTTCTAAGAAAGAGAAACCAAACAAAGACCAGATTTAAACTTTTGTAGGGCAGGATCTATATTATGTTTGTGTCTCCCACAGGTGCTAATACAGTGCTTTTCATTAGATAGCCACCCCATAAACCTTTATTGACTAGAGATATTAGAAAACTTTACTTAAAGTCCAGCTTTGCTTATCTCCAGATAAACATTCAGGGCTTCACTTCTAGAAGGTAAGATTCCCCCTCTCAGTCACTATCACGGGCTACCATCAAGTCATTTGGTACCAGTCAGGGTAACATACATTTTTTCACATCACTTATCCCCTGGTGTAGATCACTGATTTCTCAGAAATCACTCGCATGACCTAGTCAATTATACTTTGTCTATAGAAATTTAGTTATTAGAATAGCATCGTGAATATTTTAACTCTGTATATCTGTTAAACACCAATTTTTATATCTATGAAAAGCAAAATAATTTCAAAACACCAATGTACTAAATAGTAGCATGCTAACTAAATCAAACTATAATTAATCCTTAATTCTTTAAGGCCTTCTGGAAATTTTTATCTATAACTACCTATGTACAAAGTTTTATTTTTATCCTCCCCATTCTGCTCTAGGATAACTCTCAAAAAATATCTAGTTCTATATAAGGCCTCAAATTGGGGTTTTTTTTGCATTACTTTTCACTGATCATTTCTCTTTCAGATCAAAACAGATGGAGATGAAAAAATTCATACAGGTGCATATTCTAATCTAAAACTTTGCAACACCTGCCATCCAAACAGGAGATGCTAACTGGGGTGACTGAACTCTCCAGCACAGAAAATTGCTAGTCTCCCTTCTTGCTAGTCTACTTCAGTCTCCAGTTCTCTCCCCTGCCATCCCAAACCATTTTAGAAAAAGGATAGTTAATTAACATCAAAAGAATTTAAGAAAACCTGAATTTCAGAGAAGCATGGAAGACATATAAACTGATGCAGTTTGGAATAAACAGGAGCAAGAAATTCTATACAAAATAATCCCAACAATTTAAACAGAAAAAAAAAAAACCTCTCTAACACTGTGCATTTATAATGGTCAAGTTTTCCCAGGAAAGGGGTTGAGAAAATGCACGTCCTTCCTTTTAATACAGAGGTTGGGGACTATTGCATAAGCTGTCAAACTGAGTTGATTTGATTTTGCTGAACAGTTTCCCTTCCCCTCTTTTAAGATCTTTGCTACCAGGGTTGCTCTAGTGTAGGAGAGAAGGGAGGGATATACTTGGATATGAAAGTGATGTAAGGCAAGGCAAGCATTTATTAAGCACTTATTACATCCCAGACACTTTCCTAAGCACTGAGAAAAATAAATATAAGCAAAAAAGATAGTCCTGGCCCTCAAGGAACTTAATTGGGGAAGACAAAAGGGAGGTGAAGAGGGGGGGAGGTTGAGGAGGGAAATGACCCTGGACAGCAGTATGGTTACACAGTTCCAGAAAACCTAAGGCAGAGATGGGAGTCAAATGAAGCTTAACTGAGGCACCTCCCCAAAATGAAGGCCCCTCACCAATGGGAGAGGGGGTGGAGAGTTGGGGAGGGCAGAGGGATGTTTCAGGGTGCAAATGTTCAGAAGCTGAGGAAGTTCCAAGGTAAGAAGCAACATGGTGGCAAAGTCCAGAAAGTCAGAAGCGGTCACTAAAAACAAAAGATATCAATGAAAGTAAGAAAAAAATTTTGAGGCAGTCATGGTTAAGTGACTTTCCCAAGGTCACACAGCTAGTAAGTATATAAGGCAGAATTTGAACTCAGGTCTTCCTGACTCCATGGTGGGTACTCTACCTACTGTACCTTTTAGTTGCCTCAAAAGTAATTTTTGTCTAAGAAGAGAGAGAAACCAAACCAAGACCAGATTTAAACTTTTGTAGGGCAGGATCTATGTTATGTTTGTGTCTCCCACAGGTGCCAGCACAGTGCTTTTCATTAGATAGCCACCCCATAAACCTTTATTGAACAGAAATATTAGGAAAGTTTAAAAAAACAAAAAGACCTCAAAACATTTCTACATACAACTCTTCTCTTCCTACCAAAGGAAGATACCTTCTTATCCCCACAGTGTATACATCAAGACATTTTGGAGGAATGTTTTTTTTTTATCTCTTCCTAACTCTGTCCTCCCCAGAATGTATATCTATAGACCCCACCACCCTAACTAGAACTAACTTTCATGCTGGCTTTGAGTTGTTCTTTAGTCCTCAGAAGTCTAATTCTTCTCTCTGAAGTTAGTTTGTAAGCTCTTGGAAGGAAGTGATTTAATTCATTTTGTTTTCACCATAGTGAACAAGTAGAACAGGGAGGGGGTGGGGGAGGACTCAATAAATACCAAAAGGAAAGAGAAATGCCCACTGGCAAACCTGCTGTTTCTTCTCTCCACAGAGATGAAATATGTCTCACCTCCCTAACCAATCAGACAACAGGGACTAAGTGTGCCCTGGGTATAGAACCCTATAATGGGAACTGTGGGGAGATAGGAAAGGAATTTCTCTAACAGGATGCAATCCCAGGTGCTGTGGCACTCCCAGAGTCAAACACACAGGAAAGACAAAGATAGTAACAACTATAAATGAAAAGCAGCCCAGTGATTGCCATGTCTCCTCTTCCTCTGCCGAATTGCCAAACCTCTTTTTTTTTTTTTTTTTTGCTTTTTGGAAAGGCAGGGCAATTGGGGTTAAGTGACTTCCCCAAGGTCACACAGCTAATTTTTGTGTTAAGTGTCTGAGGTCAGATTTGAACTCAGGTCCTCCTGACTCTAGGACCAGTGCTCTATTCACTGTGCCACCCAGCCACCCCATCCCCAAACCTCTTTTAAAGCCTAATGGCTTTAATTTAATTTAATTAAATGCTTTAATGGCATTTTGTCCACCAAGCCTTTGCTGTTCCCTCCTTTCCACGTACTCGCCACTACACACACATCCCAGTAAGGACCTTTTTCCTCCAGCCTCACAAAGTACTTGGTTCTGCCCCCTCTCTAATGCACCTAAGTAATGTTGAATAGTGTAGCTGCTTGAGCATCTCTCTGTGTGTTTTAACAGATTACTAGACTATAAATGGCGTGAGGGCAGGGACCAAGCCTGATTTATTTTTGTGTCTTCCTTTAGGGTTTAGCACAGTGTTCAGCACACAACAGGTCCTTCAGAAATGTTCGATGAATACTAATGGGAACTACTAATGGGACCCAGAACTATAGTAGGAGACAGGGTGAAGTATGCGACTGGGTAGGGGGAGGCAAGAAGATAGATTTGGAGGATTGTAAACAATGCTGTTCTTTTAGGTTCTAAAAGCACCACTGATCTCCTTGAACTACTGCTAACCTCCTGCCCTTTTTAGCTTTGTTGGTTCCCATGGGACAGTCATGTATGTGTCAGCCACCCACAGATACCTGTGTTATCTTGTCTGTGTTATGATAACCAGCATTACGGTGGGGCATAAGGTATAGTAAGTTGTAGGCGGCCTCAGTTGGTCTGCAAATAAGCTAAGGGCTACAAAAGAAGCACAAATGTAAATATCCAAGTACAAGGAACACTGGATTGATTTGTAGTCTGAAGATCTAGGTTCAACTTGTTAAGCTTGTAACCAGGGCAAATCACAAATCACTTGACCTGGACTTCAAGTTGACTCATAAGTAAATTCAGGGTGATGTTATTTATACCATCTACTTCAACTTGTTGTAAGGAAAACCCTCTGTCAACTAGAAAGTGCTAGAGAAGATAGTTATAATCATCAACAAATTCTTATTGGGTCATTTAGTAAGCATTTATTAAGCACCTGGGGATCAAAGAAAGGCAAAAGGCAATCCCTGCTCTCAAGGAGCAGGATACAACATGCAAATAATTCAATACAAACAAAATATATAGACGATAATAAATTGGAGGTAATCTCAAAAGGAGGACGCTCTGAGGGAAAGAGAGGCTTTTTGAAGAAGATAGGGTTTCATGTGAGACTTGAAGACAGTCAAGAAAACCAGGAGGTAGAGATGAAAGAGAGAATTCCACGCAAGGAGGAAGCCAGTGAAAATGCAAACAGGAGACAAAATGTCTTATGCAGTGAACAGCAAGGAAGTCAGTGTTCCTGGAGCAAAGAATAAGCAGGTTGAGGAGGGTATAAGCTGTAAGAACACTAGACAGGTGGAGGAGATAGGTTAGAGGACTTTATATTTGATCCTGGAGGAGATATGGAGTCACTGGAGTTTATTGAAGAGGGAGGGGTGACATGGTCAGACCTCCAGGAAGATCACTTGGCAGCTGAGTGGAGGATGGACAAACAGGGAGAGACTTGGGGTTATAGAGCAGTTGGGGAACTGAGTCAGGATAACTTGAATCAAGTTCTGCCTATTACTCACACTGTCTGAGGCCTGGGGAAGTCACTTAATCACAAGACACTCCATCTCCCAAATGCAGACATTTTCACTGGCTGTCTCCAATACCTAGAATTCTCTCCTTTCTTATCTGTCTCTTGGCTTCCTGTAAGTCCCGACTAAAAGCCTACCTTCTACAGGATTCCTCTTAATTCAAGGGTCTTCCATCAGCTGATTATCTCCAGTTTACCTTGTACAAATGTATCTTGTTGTATACTCAGAACATAACACAATGCTTGGCATATAGTGGGTGCTTAATAAACGTTTATTGGGGGGCTAGGGTTGGCTAACATTAACTTACTTAACTAGTCAATGACCCCAAGCAACTCTTTTAAACTCTGACTAGCAAGTCCTCCTCCCCACCCAGCAGCAACAGCAGCATTACCACCATCACCACCACACAGAACAGTTGCACATAAGCACTGGTCAAGTTTCCTAACTGGGAGCTCCTTGCAGCAAGAAAATCACAGGTTCAGTCCTCCCTGACAAAAAAAAAAAACAAACCCAATAATTTTTAAATCCTCAAATTACTGTAAGTTTACCAATATTTTATGTTCTGAGCAATCTCAAATGAAGGTGATAATAAAGTCTAGGGATCCCTCTGAGGGCAGGCAGTACAACTGAGACATTTTCAGAGGTCTGAGAGAAGTGATCAGAGCACCTCTGAATATACCTGGTCCAGGGGACCTGTGACTATGCATCTTGTCTGCTCCAAAAAAAGGCTGTAGTTCTCATGAGAGAATCTGAAGTACTAATTTCTCCTACCACATTAGCACACGCAGTTAGTTTGGTGATCACCAAAAGCAAAGTTAACTTTAAATATATTCATGGAACACGGGAGATTCTAGCGGATCAGGGGATCACGGAGACCATCCAGTCCAAGTCCTTTATTTTGCAGATGAAGAAATGGAGACGCAGCAAGGTTAAATTGCTTAGTAGATGGAACCCAAATTTTATTCCAGGACCTCAGACTACGAATCTCTTTCTAGACAAGTAGTTTTCAAACTTTTTGGTCTCAGGATCCTTTTATAGTCTTCAAATTTTTTGAGGAATCCCCTTCCCTAAGAGCATTTTTTTATGTGGGTTATATCTATCAATATTTCCCATATTAGAAATTAAGACTGATACATTATAAAATAATTATTAATCCATTAAAAATAATCAGGAACCCATTAATGCTATTATAAATAACATATTTTGTGAAAAATAACTGTCTTCCTAAACAAACAAACAAAATTTAGTGAAAAGAGCGGCATTGTTTTAAAATTTTTTGCAAAACTCTAACATTTGGCTTAATAGAACACAGATGATTCTCATATCTTCTACATTGAATCTTTTGTGATATTGTTTTGGTTGAAATAAATGAAGAAAATCTAGTTTCACATAGATTACGTAGTTGGAAAAGGGAGTATTTTATGAGGCAAAAATTTTCTTAGTATTATAAAAACAGTTTTAAGCTTGTGGATCTCTGAAAAGGTCTTAGAAACTATCAGGATTCTGAAGACCATACCTTGGGAACTTTGGTTCTAGACCAGATGTTTCAAAACATTGGCAAATTGTGTCCCCCAACGCTTCTCAGTGTGATGTGAACCAGATTAAAATGTAACTGGGAACTATTTAACAAAACAAAAATACATTAGGACATAGATAATGCTCGTATGTGGTTTTCTAAGTCATTATGAGGCCCACATGGATCCTTATGTGCAGTTTAGTGGCTGCATTTGTAGTTAAGTTTGACACCACTAGTTTAAACTGACCCCCTTCATTTTACAGATGCAGAAACCAAAACAAGGTAATGACTTGCCCAAGATCACATGGCCGCTCACTTAATAGCAGAAGTGGGATGAGAATTCCTGCTTCCTACCTCCAAGTCCAATATTCACCATGACTAAGATTTTCAGGATGAAAAGCTCAAGGTTCTTTCATTCTTTTTTTTCATAAGACTAAACTGAGATTTTTGAAGGGACCTTAGATATCTCCTCATTTTGCAGATGAGGAAACTGAAACCCAAATGGTTAAATGACTTGTTCAACTTGGCAGAACCTGGATTCAAACTCAAGTCCTCTAGCTCCATATCTGGTTCGTAACATTTATTTCCCTGCTAGATTGCTTTTTATTATATGTTTCAAGGGCAGGGTCCATTACTAAAGAATTTGATTCAAAGGAGATGTTTTCTTTAATGTATATGGGGAACAGTTAGGTGGCTTAGGGAATACAGCACCAGCCCTGGAGTCAGGAGGACCCAGTTCAAATCCAGCCTCAGACACTTGACATTTCACATTTACTAGCTATGTGACCTTGGGCAAGTCACTTAACCTCAATTGCCTTGCCTTTCCCCCTCCAAAAAAAAAATGAATGCTTATACAGGTGTAAATCATTATTATTTAAACCAAGAATTTTTTAAAAAATTAGGTGGTGGTTAATTGCAATTCTAAAGTATTGCTCTTAATTTCTTTAAATATCAGCTTCCCCTGAATTTATGTGCTCTTACAGACCAATATACAATCACACAAAGAAGAAGAGAAAATGAGCTGGTTATGTTGAGGGTAAGGGATAACGGACGGATGACCCAAGTGTAACCCTGGAAATATCGAGAGAAATTGAGAGTCGCCTCTAGCATATTGGGTAAATTCCATGTGGTCAACTTATGGGAAGATAGAGAAAACAGATAAAGAGATATCAGGGAAGGCCAGGGAGAGGCTGCAGTTGGGGCTGAGATCTGGGTAGAGAGATTGCTGTCATTAGGAACTCCCAAAACAAGTCAACCACAGTTTCATTTGAGTATCTGTGAGCCATAAGAGCAGAGAAACAAAATTTAACTTTTTGGGGTCGGGGGGAGGAGTCACAGATAACTAAATCTCAGAAATGCAATATTAAGTCAATGGAAAAGAAGGATTTTAATGTCCATAAATCCATTTACAATAAACACTCCAGGAGCCCTGCTCCTGAAGTAACCTGTATATAGGAACTACCTCTCAGTTCCTACTAGTATATATCCTTGTCAAGTTAGACTTAATTCAGCTAACAAGCCTGAGGTATGGAAAACTTCAGTGATACACTGATCTTCCCTCCCACAATCCTTCCATTCTTCAATCCTCATGTGCAAGTTAAGACTCAAATTCTCCATTTCCTTCCATTTGGTTACATTAATCTTATTTGGATCACTGTCTTGTCCTATCTTGTGACATGCCAGTGGTTCCAATAGACGTGTAAGCCCCCCCCACATTCCTCTCCAGCTCTTTCAGCCACTGGCAAGGGTAACCCATGATTGTCCATTCCTGCCAAAATGATGTGGCTACTCTGTAAAAAAGAATGTGCTGTTCATGAGACCAGAGTGGGACGAACTCCCTCTTGACACAGCAGATGTTACATCCCCAGCAGATTATAATCTAAAAATTGGTATAGAGCTCCTGCTTGGGGTCAAACAGCACAGCCTCACCCATGTTCAATTTTAAATGTATTTAGTAAATAGCTGTTTAAATAATTAAAATCCTAAGATCTTACTGTCCATTATTCAGGGTCACAGAGCTAGAAAGGAGAGATAATATAATTGACATCAAATAAAATCTAATATATAGTGTGTGACCTTCTAGCCCTCAACAGAGGAGTAGAGACTACAGATATCTAGGAAGCAGAACAGACTATCAAATGTGGTTGCTTTGTCAGTTTGCATTGTGTAAAATGCTTTTGTTAGTTCTAAGGAACTGTTTAGTTTGGGGGAAGATTGTGCTTAGCCAACTCCTCTTCCCTTCCATCTCCTGCAATGATGATCCACACTAACATAGTACTTAAATAAGGTACCTCAGTAGTCTCACAATAATCTTGTAAAATAGACAGTACAAATATTATTATCTCCATTTAACAGATGTAGAAATTTAGGCCCAGAAATGTTAAGTGACTGACTTCCTTGACCAGCATCCCATAGCTGGTAGCTAGCAAAACTGGACCTTGAATCCATACCTTCTGACTACTCCTGGGAAAGAGCACTGGGATATTGTTTTGGTTGAAATAAATGAAGAAAATCTAGTCTCGCACACATATGTAGTTGGAAAAGGGAGTATTTTACGAGGCAAAAATTTTCTTAGTATTATTATGAAAATAGTTTTAAGTTTGTGGATCTCTGAAAAGGTCTTAGAAACTATCAGGATTCTGATAGTATTTGTGAGCCGTAAGAGCAGAGAAACAAAATTTAACTTTTTGGGTCAGGAGAAGGAGTCACAGATAGCTAAATATAAAAAAATGCAATGTAGGATAATCCCACTGGCCAGTCCACACGCTGTACATACAATGTACATATAACTTTGGACAATGGGGGTTCATATCGTCTGAGGACACAGGCAAGACAATGTGTGCCATGATGGGAAAACCAAATAGCAAGTTACCTGATTTTATATCCTGCATTCAGAAAACCAGGTCAAATGACTAGAGAGGTTGAATGATTGGGATCAGAAAGAACCATTTTGCAGAAATTCTTCATTCTCATCCCCAACTCCAAGCAGGTGACAATACTCTAGTAACTTCCCTCTGAAGGAAAAAACAAAACCTGCCCAGCCATGCTTGAGTTCTTTTTCTACCCTGAGGCAGAGGCAAGCCCTGTCTATCTGTGAGATCATGATATATTCTCTATCATTCATCTCTTTCTGCTTCTGTTCATGTGATACCTGCCGCTACCCACCCACCTACCAAAAGCTTTCTTTTGCCTCCTTCTCAGCAGATCAAGGGAGTTTAAGGTGGTGAAAGATCAGAATGGGAATGGTTCCATTTTTCACAGGTGGAATTGGGAGGTTGAGATGAGAGAAGGTAAGAAATATTAAGTCAAAGAATTATAGCATTTTAAAAGGTGTTTTAGAGATCATTTGGCCTAATCCCCTTCATTCTGTGAATTAGAATACTGAGGCCCAAAAGAAATCAGCTGACTGAGTCAAGGGCACACAGACCTCCTGACTTTTAGCTACACACACACCTTAGTATATCTATGTATGTATATATGTATTTATAGACATACACATTTATATATTATATAGTTAAATATATACACATTTATATAATATATTTAAATATACACATACACATTTATATATTTACATATGTTATATACATATTTAAATATGTACATACACATTCATATATTTATATATTATATATCATATATATTTAAAATATATACATACACATTTATATTTACAAACATTACAGAGCTGTATAGATTTACGCTATTGTTACTGAGAAGTGCTGTGATGTAGTAGGAAGAACACCAGCAGAATAGGAAGAATGGAAGATCTAGATTCGAATCCTACCAGATATTTCATAGTGATGTGACTTCAATCAAATTCCTTCACTTCACTTAAGTGAGTCCCAGTTAACTAGGGATGGATAATAATATGTGAGCCACCCATCTCACAGGTTGTTGCTAGGGAATGTCTTTGTAAACTTGAATTTACTGTATAAATTTGAGGAATTATTACAACACACTGTTATTATTCACAGACTCCCAAAACCAGTGTGGCTCCCATTATACCTACCTGTTATTCATGCTATTCATAGGCTCACAGGATTAAAAACAAGAGGTTACTGATCTCACCCTATCACTTTACAGAAAAGGAAGTGTAAATCTAACGTAGTAAATTGACTTACACAACCTTCAGGGTCAGGAAACTCAAAATCCTGTGCATACATCAAGCTGTCCTGACTACTGAGATTAACAATCAGTAAGTCAGTCAATTAACACCCAAATGCTGACTGTGCATGTGCTAGTAACACTGCTTGGCACTGAGGATGTAAAGAAAGACAAAAAGCAGCCCCTGCTCCCGAGGAGTTCATAGTCTAACAGGAGACAATATGCACACAACTATGTGTGGAGGATAAACTGAAGATAATCAATAGGAAAAGCACTAGAATTCAAGGAGATCAAAGAATAGCTTCCTGTGGGAGATGGGATTTTAGCTGGCACCTTAAAGAAGCCTAGAGATGGAGAAGAGGAGGGAGAGCACTCCAGGCACGGGAGACAGTCCGTAAAAATGCCTGGGTCAGAGAGGTGACTATTTTGTTCAAGAAACGAGGAGGAATCCAGCGTCACTGAGACAAAGAGTATTGGGAAGGGGAGTGTAAGGTATAAGGAGACTGAAAAAGTACAGGGTCAGGCTGTGAAGGACTTTGAATGCCAAAGGATCCTGGAGCCAATGGAATTTACTGAATGGAGGAGAGGGAATTGATATGGGCAGACCTGTACTTTAAGACAAAAATTATGGACCATATAAGAAAACCTAAAACTGAGGAGAGACACTACAGAACTAGAACAAAGCACAGACCTTTAATTCCAGCTCTGCTACTACTTATCATCTGAGCCTGGCAAGCCACTACGACACTCCTGAGCCCTGAACCAGAAAGAAGTCAAAGCACGGGGTCTAAAAGTCATCGGGAGGCAGAAGTGGGAAGAACAAAAAAATCTCTGTAAGTTATACGTATCTGGAAACACAACACTCCAGATATCTTTCCTTTCTCTTCTCTTCTTCCCCAAAATAATTTTAAATAGGAAAGGAATCTTATTTCAACTTTATTCTGACTATAACTGCATTAAGCTGTGAAGTAAAGTTAGGTACCAAGAGTAAGCTAGTAAATATTTAACAACTGGCTTTCTAGGGGGGTGGGGGGATGTATAGCAGGACACCCTTCTAAGTTTAATGTATATTATTAACATTTTTCTCTATCACTATTTAAAGTCTAAATAATCAACAGTAGATCAACAATTAAAATGAAATAAATTAAATAAATTAAGCTCTAATTTGTAATGTTTGCTGATTTCTGAGATGTAAATGTTTACACTGATAATTTAACAATCAGCTTCAACATACCCCTGGTTAGAACTCAGAAGGACTGTCAAAACAGGGACCTGTTAAATTCTATAATAAACAAGAAAGCTCTATCCTCCTTCCTTTTAGTAGAACTTGTAAAGAGAATGGCAGTTCCTCCACAGTGGACCTCACCATAATGAAGGAAGAAATCTAAATACAACAAAAATGTAGAGAATTCTCCCGCTAAACTCCCAAAATGAAGAGTGGAAACACTAAATTTCATCCCTTAGCCTATACCCAATTCGATTCAATCTGACAAACATTTATTGAATATCTACTTTACAGAAGCTATGCTGAGTACACGGAAGGGAATTTGAAAAAAAAAAAGTCTTGTGCTCCTGGAGCTTACAACCCATTGGGAATTGGAGGGGCAGAAGACAAGTACACAAATACCTTGGATACCTGGGAAAGTGAAATAGCACCAAAGAAAAGGTTTAGAGATAGAGAGCTATGAGAGATTTTCAGAGGTCTTAAAGGGGCCTTACTAGAAGTAGAAATCACTGGAAACCTAAGGGTGGGCTTCCTGGAAGAGGTGACATCTGAGTTGGGCTTTCTAAGAAGAGAGTAAATTTTAAAAATGTGGATAAGAGTCTAATACAGATATAGGGGATAGTGTGAGTAAAAGTAAAGAGATGAGAAAGGACAGGACAAAATCAGGAATAGGGAGTAGTTAGGTTTGACTGAAACACTGAATACATGAAGGGTGAAGCAACATTAAACTAGCATGGTTAGAGCAGGAGTAGAGAGAAGGGACTGGATGAAAGGGAGATGACAGAGTAGAAGTGACTGGAATTGGCAGCTGATAAGATGGATGGGAAGAGGGAAAGGGGAAGAGTCAAAGGTGACCCCCAAGGTTAAGAGCTTTGGGTAACTAGGAAGTTAGAAGAATAGGCATATTTTTAAGGGGAAGAATAATAGTTTAGCTTTAGTCACATTAAGTTTGAGGGGTTGGGTAAGACATATAGGACTAAAAGTTATCCATAAAAACAAAAAATTGAAGCCAGTGGACATCACCGAAGAAGAGTTTTCTGAGAAGAGGACCTTGGGGGAATGACAAAAGTAAGATGAGAAGCCAGTAAAACACAAATAAAGTATAATCAGAGGGGTGGAAGTGGGACCATAAGTAAGTCATGTAACAGAATCGAAGGGAGAAAAAATTATTAAGGAGGAATGGTCTACAGCATCAAATGTAACACCGAGAAGAGAAACAAAGTCCCGTGCATCTAAATATAAGTAAGTCATGAAACCATGGAAGAGAAAGTTTTCTTCAAGTGGTAGGGACAGAAAACAGTTTGTGAGAGGTTTTCGAGCAAGCAGAAGCACTGAAGTCATACTACTCTTCTTTTGAGGAATTCAACAATGAAGAAGAGAAAATAATAGAAGGGGATAGTGAGATTGAGACATTGTTTTAGCTTGTTTGTTTCTAGAACAGGAAAGACCTGAGTATGTTTATGGATCAATAAAGAGGTCAGCAGAAATAGAAAGACTGATTTTTGACAAAGGAAAGTGGAAAAGGTGATTAAAGACTGAAAGGCATACCCTATTTGAGCCCCAAACTTTAATTTATAGGGTGGCTGGCAAAGCCCAGAGAGAGGAATTGTTGACATAGAGGATAAGGCTTTTGATATGAAATCAGGAAAACTGTATTCCAGAGAATAGAGACTACATCTCACCCTAAAATTAAGTTGAATCCTACTGATGATGAGAGTCCTGTTCCTCTTTACTTCCTGCTCTAGGGGGGGAAGACAAGGACAGGATATCTGATGGACTGGCAGATCAACAGAAGTTCCTGGGGGGGGATATTTGCTGAGTTTCATCATTATTATATAAACTGTTCTCCTGGTTCTTCTCACTTCACTTTTTTATCAGTTCATTCAAGTCTTCTCAGGTTTCTCTGCTTTCATCCCTTTTATTATTTTAGACACAGCAAAATGGAAATTTGTTATGCTTAGCTATGCCTATTTGTTAACAGGGTTCTGTTTTTCTTTTTTTCAATTTTTTGGAAATTGAACATGGGAACAAGAAAGGAGCTAGGGAAAAAAGTGACTAACAAAAGGGGGAAAAGGAAAAGAAAAAAAAGAGTCACTAAAGCAGATTTAATGCATAAAAGGGAACAGAAGGCCACAAAGAATCATAGAAAAGCAGGATAGCTTTGAAAGTTATGTGCTGAATCTAGCATATGTTTTAAAAGAAAAGCAAGCTGTACTTAAGTCTTTTTATATTCCTATATGGAAATTGTTATTTTACTTGATGTTTATTAAATATGCATTTTTAAAAAATAATTTACTGTACTGCTGAGGGGTAGAGGATTTTCTATCAAAGGTGCCATAAAAAAAATTTGATAAATCATCTCCCCCTTTTACTCCAGCTGAGTCTCCTTGAAAGTAGACTATAAGAACCTCAAGTGATGCTTTATTTTGTTTTTGTCTTCCAGTCTCCAGGGCCTTATGAAAACTAATTAAATGTCTGTTGAATTCAAATAAAGTGAAGGTTAGACTGGTAATGCTAAACAGTTCAGTTCAATCCAATTCCAAGAATCTAAGGGACACAATCACTAGATAATTCTGATTCACATTTACCAAGTTTGAGTCTGAAACCTAATTGTGGTTGCTAACACCTGTGAATGTTTATGGAGCAACATTGTCAGCTTATTCATGTGCCTTCCTTCCCTCAGGCCCTCCATCCTACATCACAACCCCAGTCTAGACTTCTAATTAGTGTCCCCACCTTAAGTTTCTCTCTTCTCCAATCCATCCTCCACACAGATACCAAAGTGACATTTTTTTTTCCAAAAGGTAAATTTATTATTTATTTATCTTTAACATTCTTTTCTTTTTAAATTTTGAGTTGTGAATTTTCTCCCTCCTTCCCATCCCTCTTCTAGTCATTGAGAAAGCAAGCAAAATGATGTCAATTATACATGTGAAATCATGCAAAACATATTTCCATATTAGCCATATCACAAAAAAATGGCAAACAAAATGAGAAAAGTACACTTCAATTTGCCCTGAAGAGTTCATCATTTCTCTCTCTGGAGATGCATAGCATTTTTTCATCATGAGTCCTCTGGAATTGTCTCAGATCACTGTATTGATTAGAGTAGCCAAGTCTTTCACAGTTGATCATCATTACAACATTGCTCTTACTGTGCACAGTGATCTCTTCTCACTTCATGAAGTGATATTCCTAAAGCACAGGTCTGATCATGTGATTTTCTGGCTCAATGCCAGCGTCTCCCTATTACTTCTAGGATCAAATACAAACTCCTGTTTGGCACTTAAAGTTCTTTACAATCTGGTTCCAATCTTTCTAAGCTTTTATTGTATTTTCTCTCTTATTCAAGCAACTTTTCGGTTCAGCCAAACTGGCCTTCTTGCTGTTCCTCATTCTCTCTACTTATCTCTATGCCTTTGCAAAAGGTATTGCCCTATTCCTGGAATGGACCTCCTCTTTACCTCCCCTGGTAGAATCCTTAGTGGCCTTCAAAGATCACTTCAAACACCACCTTCTCCATGAAGCTTTTCAAGATCATGAAGCAACTC
Source organism: Petaurus breviceps papuanus (assembly GCF_028583685.1). Classification (NCBI taxonomy): domain Eukaryota; kingdom Metazoa; phylum Chordata; class Mammalia; order Diprotodontia; family Petauridae; genus Petaurus; species Petaurus breviceps. Next base: position 2,785,298 of record NW_027187301.1, read on the forward strand.
CTGGTGCCCCTCACAAATTACCTTGCATTTATGTCACATATACTTATCTATACACATGTTATCTCCTCTGATAGAATGCAAGTTCCTGGAGGTCAGGGATTGGTTATGTTTGTATCTCCAGTGGCTGGCATATAACAACTGATTAATAAATGCTTGTTGGCCAATTGGAAGAATGCTTCTATCGTCACCCCTGAAAATCTTTGTTTAAATAGGAACTTTGATCAACACAATGACCAACCATAATTCCAGAGGACTCGTTGATGAAAAGGGCCACTCCCCTCCAGATAGTAAGGCAATGGACTAAGAGTGAAGACTGAGGTACAGACACACACACACACACACACACACACATACACCAAACATGTATAGACATGGCTAATGTGGGAATTTGTTTTGCTTAAACATAGTTTTCATAATGGGCTTGCTTTTTCTTGCTTTCTCAGTGGGGAAGAGGAATTGGGAGGAAAGAATTCGGAACTAAAAATAAAATCAAATTGAATTAAAAAAAAGAAGGGAAAGAAAGAAAACTTTAGCCTAAGAAGCCATACCATTCAAAAAGCATTTATCAGTTTTCTGTTAGGTGTCAGACATTGTGCTAATCCCTGGTGATGAAAAGGCAAAAAAATGAAAAGACAACTAGGTGGTGAAATAGATAGAGCTTTGTTCCTAGAGTCACAAAGACCTGAAGTTCAAACCCAGCCTCACCCACTTATAGGCCATGAGACATTGGGCAACTCACTTAACTTCTCAATCTCATCTGCAAAAGGAGAAGCGCATCTACCTTACAGGTTGTTGTGAAAATAAAATGAAATATGTGTAAAGCACTTAGAGCACTATATAAATGCTAGGTATCATCATTATTACTATTGAAACAGTGCCTGCCCTTAGGGAGCTACTGGTCTACCACAACAGCCTCCTTCTGGCACACCAGTAATGCACCTTTTCCCCACTCCCAACTATATCTGCTCATTCTGCTTCATTCAGGAAGCCTTCTCAGATAAATTGCCACCAACCTGCCACCATACTTTCAGAACCTTTTTCTCTGCTCCTGAACCTTGCACTCCCTAGTCCACTCTCACCTGGGAATTAATTCTTGTTACTACTATAAAAATCTGCATATCTTTCTGTACATTACAGTCTTGTTTGTAGATTACTGCTTTGTTTTGCCTCTTAACTAGAAACTACCCTACCTTTTACCCCAAGCTCTGGAGACGATACTCTGGCTCCTGATAACTGAGAAAAATACTCACTAATATTCAAGCGTAGGTAGGAGGGGAGTCAGTAAAATATGACATTAATGAAGTCAGGATCAGAGAATCTCATGCAAATCTTGACTTCATACCAAGAAAACCTATTATTTGGGTACAAGTGGTAGCACAGGATAGAATAAAAGAGGTAGCTAGATGGCATGGTGGGCTGAGTGCTGGAAGCCTTAAATCAGATCCTGCCTCATATATTTACTAGCTGTGTGATCCAGGGCAAGTTGCTTAAACTCTTTTAGCCTCAGTCCCTTTATTCATAAAATGGGGATAATCATTCCTACCTTGCAGGGTTGTTGTGAAATTCAGTTGACATAATTACATAAAGTGATTTGCAAACTTTACAACACACATAAATTTTAGCTAAGTAATATTAGAAATAATCCTGTTATCAGAGAACCCGGTTTTGAATCCTCTTTTTGCAACTTGCTATCTCTATGAACTTGAAAAGATCCCTTACATCCCTTGGTCTGTTTCCTTATTTGTAAAATGAGGGGAAAGGACTATGAGATTGTTTAACTACACTCATCAACACTCATTTATTAAATGACACTATGTGTGAGGCACTGGGGACACAAAATACAATAAATGAAACAATCCCTACTTGCTATCTCAGGAGTTCCATACACCCCTAATTGGACCAATTCCAATTAACAGAGTGTGGATTGGCCTGCAAAAATCTTCCATTGCTAGTGACAAAGCAACAACTCCAAAAAGTAATCTGTGTAAAAGAGGAATTGGGTACATTACCTTTATAAATAAAGAACACCTTAAGTTTATAAAGAGAGAAGTATATGGTAACATCTGGGTGCAAGGTCCTCAGGGTACCCACCAATTCAACCCCTTCCCCCTGCTCAAATCAATAGTTCATATTTCCAGATTTCTCCAATCCACTCTCTTTCTTATGCTTCTCAATCTTCAGGTGTAGAGAGGGAGGTGAATAGGATTATAATGGAAATCAAAAGTCTTATATTCTAGGGCAAGACAATAGGATCCATGCTCAGTCACCAGAACCCCAGAAGATCAGGAGTCCTCTAAGGGTGGGCAGAACTGGAAAGGGATGAACAGAAAGGAAAGAAGTAAAGGAAAGCATGACATAAAACTGAAAAAATGTAGAGGAAGAAAGGAAGGAAAAAAGGAGAAGTAAAGGGTAAAGAGGGAGTGGAAAGGAAATAGAACTGAGGAAGAGGGGAGGGTTTTTAACATGTTTACTTGTTTGTGGTAGATGGTAGAATGCTGGACCTGGAGCCAGGAAGAAGAGAATTCAAATATTGCTTCATACATTTACTAGCTGCGTGACACTGGGCAAGTCATTTAACCTCTGCCTGTCTGAGTTTCTTCATCTGTAATGGGGATAATAATAACACCTACCTCCCAGGGTTGTTGTGAGGATAAAATTAGATGTTTACAAAGTACTTTGCAAACTTTGAAGTGCTATATAAATGCTATCATCATCATCATCACTTAGTAAACCAGAAGATACCTACACCTTCCTGATGGCCTATTCCAATCCCACTCTGAAGGATATTTTACTGGCAGTTATAGATTCTGCCATTTTTGTGTCCTCTTAAGCAGTAGTTCCTCCTGCCAACCCTCAGTGTCCCTCTCCACATCCCACACACTCAAGCCCCTCCAGGAAAAAAAAATAGATAGGAGTCTTCCCTTTCCTGATCCTTTAGCTGGGACCCTCCCTCCTTCCCCACTCCAATTTTGTGAGAGCATTTTTGTCTGGACCTTTCCTTTACCCCATCACATTTTTATCTAGCAGGATACCTGTGTACAGGTCAAGGCCCTCCTAGTAGACTGTAAACTCGAGGGTAGTGACTATTATTTTTCACTTTTGTGTCCCCAGACCTAACAGACTGCCTTGCACACTGGGTGACAGAAAGGGGTGGGGGTGGGGGAATCATGTGATTTTATTGGTGTAGATAGGGAACTGCCAATTAGGAAACTCCCTTCTTCAATGTAGATCAGCAGCTGTAGGGCAATACAATCTTAAAGATTTGCCTTGAACATAATAGGATAATTTAATAACTTTTGGGCTATTATTAAAATTACTGGAGAGGGGCAGTGGAAAGAAATTATGGGACCAAGAAGTAAGTGATAATGAAATGATGAAGCTCTCCATTCCAAGGAAAGACTTAGGGAGGGTGGAGATGACAGATAACTTACACGTTCTTTTTTTTTTTTTTTTGGAGGGGGGAGGTTGGGGTTAAGTGACTTGCCCAAGATCACATGGCTAGTAAGTGTTAAGTGTCTGAGGCCACATTTGAACTCAGGTCCTCCTGACTTCAGGGTCGGTGCTCTATTCACTGCCATCTAGCCACCCCTAACTTACACATTCTGTACATTTTGGAGGGGGAGGGTCTTGATCTAAGCCATGGGGACTCTGAGCAATGGGAACATACCCAGTGGTTTTTTGGGAATCTTTCTGAGCTCCAAGATAAAATAACATCCATCTCTCTTTACAACTCTACCCCCAAAGCCAGGCACAATCTGCATAGGATAAAGGGCAGGGGTTATTGCCAAAAGACTCCTACCCCCAAATAATTTTCGTACTGCCTGTCCTGCCATCTTAGAGTATTCTAATCTTAGAGATTCATTCTTCTGACTTTGTGGTCTCCCTAGATTCCTTAACAAACTGCTCTTGAGAAGGGGAAACTCATAAAACCATTATTGGATAACAATGGGGATTAGTTTCTCAAATGCTTCCAATACTTTTTTTTTTAAAAAGGATCTGGAAGTAAGACGAAAGAAGCCACTGGAACGGAACCAAGATTCAGGATGGGTCGGGCAGGGACTCCAGAAGTGAGGAGAGAGGGGCTATGGTAAAATGAAAGCGGAAGGCTTATTTGTAAAGCTTTTTAAATCTTGCCCTGGACACACTAACCTCGACATCAACGATAAAAGCCTAAACTGGCTCTGGAAGTTAAGATCGACTCTATTTTGGACCTACCCATACCTCGTTTATATATGGGGATGGAGGCTGGTAGATATAGAATGTTGAGGGCAAGGAGGAGTGGGCATCATCCTTCCACATAGAAGGGTACGAGACGAGAAATGAGCCCCAAGCTAGTGCCACTGGAGACAAACTTCCCATCTCTTTGATCCTTGCCCCCTGAGATTTTACCAATAGCTTCATACCCCTCTCCTTAAGGAGAGGAAGGGTCCTTCTTCATATTACAGCCTACTCCTAGTCAGGTCTAAGGTCAACCCTACCCCTAGGCACATAATCTCTACCCCCGCCCCCCACGCCAAACACTAGAACTCAATCCATGCTTTCCCCGGTATAACTCGGGGCGCGCACCCCCACCCTTTTCGAGTTTTCGGAGATAGGGGAAAAGGGGCGTCCAGTTGGATGGGGGGGGGGGGGGGCGGGGAGGAGGTGTGACAGATCACTGAGGAGAGAATAGGAGGTGGCAAGTGTGCGGCGGGAGGAGAGGATGTCTGAAGGGAGGGACGGACTTCTGGACAAAAACGAGGCACTGGTGGCCAAGCTGGGGAGTGCGCCGTCTCCACCTCCCAGACCTCCTCCTCCCCCACTCCCGCAAGTGCCACGAGCTAAGAGGGAGCAAGGACAAGTGGGGACAAAAGCGCGGTACTCACGGAGTCGGCGAAGGCAGCCCGGGTGTCAGGGAGCCCGCCCCGGAGCAGAGAAGTGTGGAGCGAGCTGACTGGGAGCCGGGCTCCGCTCACTCCCCGGCGGGACCGCAGCCGCCGAGCAGCACTGCCCGGCTCTGACCTCAGCCCCTGGGCTATGCTGTGCCGAGGAGGCTGAGCTGGGAGCCGCGAAGGAAGGCGAGACCCGGGAAAGGGCTGGAGGGCGGAGAACTGTGGTAGGAGAGAGGGAAGGAAGGAGGGAGTGAGCGAGGCGCTCCGACCCTCAGACACAAAGTGCCCAGACTGCTGACTCCAAAGGAACACGCGCTGATTTGCATGTCATTTGCATGACGTTCTATGAATGGACAAACGGACAAACTCTTGCTGGCCCTTGCCATTCCTTCACATCCCCTCCTTGCTCTTTCCCCTAAAGACTTCCATCGCTTAAGTGCCTGGGATCCCAGATGCCCAGCCTCCAGCCCACCATCATCATCAACCTCCTTTCCCCTTAAGCAGGAGAAACTTTTTTTCTTGACCGGGACCACTGCTTAGTAATAGTTTTAAGATTTGCAAAGCACTTTCTTTCCTTGGTTTCACCTAGCTATTCCTCACAATTCTGCAAAGATAAGGCAATTATCAACCCCATTTTGTGGATGGGGAAAGTGAGGTTCACAGAAGTAAACTTGCCCAGTGTGTAAAGTGGTAGAAACAGGAATGCATCTCTGTCCTGTGATTTGAGAATGAGGTATTCTCACTTAAATAAACACACTGTACTAGAGACACACACACTTCCCCCAACTAAGGTACAAATCGTTTTTGAGACCTGTAACACATTTATTTCATCCACTTTTTTTCTCTGATAGGTGCTTGATAAATATTCATTGAATTAAATTGACAGGGATACACAAAACCATTTTCTCCGACAGTTATTTAATAACCAACCAACACTTTGTTCGTCCATTTTTAACATGCAAAACAAAAATTTTATTGGTCAAAACAAAGATTTAAAAATAACCTCTTTCACACTGTAGCCTATTGAAAGAGAAAAAAAAGACAGCTGTTTTTAAAAAAGGCAGAAAGAGGGAGATATATTCAGGGGAAAGAGAGGCAGAAATATGGAAAAGGAAAAAGAGGGGCCTATTTGAGGGAAAAAGCAAAATGAGAAGTTGGGGGAGGAAAAGGGTAATACCTGCTCACCTGAAATGGATTCCACAAACCATCTTATCCTTGCTTCGGTGAACCAGCCTGAACGCCTTTCCTGCCCATGTTATCTCCTTTCCATCCTTTGCCCCATCATCATGTAATGGTCCCTCTAGATGACTTCCTCCCTTAGATGTATTTACAGAACCTCTCATTATTGGTTTTGGACATACTTTCAAGTTCCTACTTAAATTATTTGGGGAAAAAGAAATTCTTTGGGACTTGCCTAATTCCTTGTTTGCACCTGACCTGCCATATTTTGTGGGTTTCCTTGTTCTCCTCACATGAACTTTCTTGATATTTTTTGCACTTTTCCCCTTGAAACAGGTTCTTCAACTTGGCTATTTAACTGTATAAAGTGAGTCTCCTCTCTCTAAAAAGTGATAGGCATTTTGATACCTTAATATTTAACATTTTTATACTATATTTTCCAAAAAAAAAAGGCATTTTAAAATAGTCATGGGGCATCCTTCTGTGAGATTCATTTGTAATTCTGTCTTTCTTAATACGCTTTTTAAAAAATCATAGTTCTATTTCCAAAAACTGAAAAACTATTTGGTAGATTTCTGATTTTGCCTTTTCCATGAAGATGTTGAATTTAATGCTCATTACTGCCTTATGACTTGCCTGTATAAACAAGCTTCCTCTTTCTTCTTCATTTTCATAATACTAGTAATTTGCATTCATAGTATTTTATGCTTTAAAAAACACTTTTCTCATAACAATCCTTTGAGTTATATAGTACAAAAATATTATCTCCATTTTACATATGAAGAAAATGAGGCTCAGACATTTGTCCTCATTTATTTTTTTGGGTGGCTATTACTGCCAATGATTTTTTAAGCCATGTTTCATTTTTACAGCTACTGCCTGAAATTTTTTTTTTTAATAGCAAGGGAGTTACAAATAGATTTAATGAAACATTGGTGGTCTGATGAAATTAAGAAAAAGAAGAAAAGTTCATTTCCTGACTAATTATAATTAAAGGGAAATTGTTATCTTTGCATCTCTTCTTCCAATATCAGTTCACTCCATTTATTAAATTGTTGTTGTTCAGTCGTGTCTGAGTCTTCATGACCCCATAGACCATAGCTGTTCATGGAATTTTCTTGGTAAAGATCCTGGAAGGGTTTGCCATTTCCTTCTCCATGTATCCAGTAGATCTTTTTGTCAGGCAATCAAAGGTTCAGTGACTTGTCGAATAGCTAGGAAATATATGAAGCTGGATTTGACTTAGGTTTTTCTGACTGCAGGCCCAGTGCTCTATCTGATGATAGCTGCCTTTCCATCCCTCATCTATTTATTAAGTACCTATTATATAAAATGTAGTGAGCTAGGACAGGAAGGAAAGAAAGGTTAGATAAAACACAAGCAGTTTATATTTAATGGAAAAGATACAACATGTATACCAATGACTATAATACAAATTAGAATATAATTTGTCAAAAGAAGGGCAAACTGGGACGGCTAGGTGGCGCAGTGAATAAAGCGCGGCTCGGAGTCAGGAGGACCCAAGTTCGGTTCTGGACTCAGACACTTAACACCCACACACACACAAAAAACTAGCCGAGTAACCTTGGGCAAGTTACTTAACCCCAACTGCCCTCCAAAAGGCAAAAAAAAGTACAAACTGCAATAAGATCAAGTAAGTATCATCTCAGGTTTCCATTCCATGGAATGTGGGGAGTGTTGAAGGATGGATCTATGTCAACTATAGGCAGATGCCCTATGACTCTGAGTGCTATGACCAAAGGATCAGACAGTAACCTGAGGAGAAGGTAATATTTTATTTTAAAAAAATTTTTATTTGCCGAGCCTCTGGCCTTCTGGGTGGTTCGGAGTTAAGTCCATCTCATCTACAAAAGAGAAGAAAAGAGGGATGTTTGCGGCCATAATGGTCTCAATTTCGTGAACTTTAGTCCCTCCGTCTGAGAGAACAGTAACCTTCCAGGAGCCCCCCAAACACCAGTGTCGTCCCACGCAGAGGATTTCTGGGCAATAGCTAGGGAGAAGCTTCTTTTCCTGAATGCTACGATCCCCACTAACTGGTAGCACTGTTTGAAAAGTCTCTGCTCTCGAGCCCTGGAGAGATATCGCGCCACAGCCCCAGTCGAGCAGAGGCTCTCCTGGTGACACCAGGGCTCACCGCACACACACCGATGGGGCGGAAAAGGGAACAAATCCAGAGCTCCAAAGATGGGAGGCAAGCTCGGCAAGAAGAAGGGGTGCAATGTAAGCTATTGAGAAAGCCAAGGATAAAGACAAGACCCAAGGAGCTGGTGCAGAGAAAGAAGAAACTCCCAAGGAGAATGATAACACCCAGACAGTGGCAGAGACCACAGACGTGAAGAACAACGAAGAGGAGAAGACTGATAAAGATTCCCAGTCACTGGTAACAAGACTGAAGATAAGGGGGCGGCCAGGTAGCACAGCGAGTAAGAGCACCGGCTCCAGTGTCGGGATGACCTGGAGATCGAACCCCGGGCTCAGACACCATCCACCCAGAAACACCTGGCCGTGTAACCTTGAGCAAGTTACTTAACCCCGATTGCTTAAAAAAAAGACTGAAGATAAGGAAGCAGTTGCTGGCGAAGTAGAGGGTCCGCAATCAGAGCCGGAGAAACCAGAGGCTGTCCCTGACTGGAAGGTGAAGGCACAGGACACTGGGCTGGAGCAGGCCCCTGCCTCTGCCTCAGCGGCCAGTGGTGATCATTCCAAGACTTCGGTGCCTAGCACTGAGGCAAAGGTCTCCCAGTCTTCAGAAGCCACAGCAACTAGTAAAGTAGATGACAAGAGCAAAGAGGAAGGGGAAGCCAAAAAGACTGAGGCTCCCGTCACCCAAGAGAGTAAAAGGGAAGCGTCTCCAGCTTCAGACTCGAACCTAGCAGCAGGGAAGCTGTCTTCTTCCGAGGAGACTCCAGAAGCTGAGGCCGAGGAACCTGCAGCCCCAGCAGAACAGGTCGAACCTTCTGAGGCTCCGACCTCGAATTTGGATCAAACCATAGCGGTGAAAGAGTAACATGGACAGCCTATTGAAAAAAAAAATAATGATAATAATAATAATCACTTAAAAACAACCCATCTCTCCCTTTTTCCCCCCAGCTATACTAACTTGTTTCAAATCTGAAATAATGATATGTATCGCCCCCCAAAAAAGAATATCCCATCAAGGGAGGGAGGGAGAGGGCGGGGGAGAGAATCCAAATAGTATTTTTGTGGGGAAATATCTAACATACCTTCAGTCAACCTTACAAATAAGTCCTGGATTTTAAATATGGATGTCTGAAAGTACAGTACATCTTTTGTACCTGAACTGCTGTTAGAAGCACTCCAGCAATATATCAAAATCTCTTTTCTTCTGTAATAGGGTTTGGGAGAGATGTGTTTGATTCTGCCCACAGGGCCTGCGCCAAGGCAATCAGATCTTTACGAAAGCAGTATTTTATGTGTTTTTTTTTTTTTTTGCCTTTTTGGAGGGCAATTGGGGTCAAGTAACTTGCCCAAGGTTACACGGCTAGTTGTGTGTGTGTGTGTGTGTGTGTGTGTGTGTGTGTGTGTGTGTGTGTGTGTGGAGGGTGGGGGTGGGTGTGAAGTGTCTGAGGCTGGAACTGAACTCTGGTCCTCCTGATTCCTGGGCCAGTGCTTTACTCACTGCACCACCTAGCTGCCCCTGTGTTTTGTTTTTTTTTAATTTAATTTACAGCCTTTCTTACTTGGTATTTTTTTAATGCCATGGATGAATGCCAACTTTCAGACAGTACCCACTTAGCTGTCCACGTTTTTTCTCAATGCCAATCCTCTATTCTTCCTCTCCAGATATTTTTTGGAGTAACAAAGTCTCATTCTACTTAGCCTACCTAGATTTCTCATGATGAGTTAATGCATGTCCGTGGTTGGGTGCAGCTGTAGTTCTGTTTATTGGTCAGTGGAAATGAAAAAAAAATCTGTGTTCACTGCAGTTCCAATTTCTCTTCCATTCTGTGTCACAGACACCAACACACCACTCACTGCAAAATGAAAAAAAAAGGACACAAAAAAAACAAAAAACAAAACAAAAATGTACAATGGATGCATTGAAATTATATGTAATTGTATAAATGGAGCAACAGTAATAAAGTTAAATAATTAAAAAAATAAAAATTTATTTATTTACTTTTAGTTTACAACATTAAGTTCCACAGTCCCTTGAGTTCCAAATTTTCTCCCCTTCCCTCTCTTGCCCACTCCCCCTCCATTCCATGGCAGCATGCAATCCAATATAGGATCTACAAATAGAGAAGGTTATGTTTTAGAGAATGAATGAGAACAATATGCATATTTCTAGCTGAATAAAATTTCTGCAGACAATTATTTCTGCAAAACTATTGTCCATGAAAGAGTAAAATACACTGCTGCTTCTGTGTGTCCCTTACACAGGGCATTTAAGGCAAGTGCCTAGGAATCTGGAAAGAAGCTAGCACTTTGGGCATTTGTATTACGTACTTAAAAAAATCTTTTTATTGATATCTTTGATTTTGACATAATTTCCTAACACAATTTCAAACAAACTGCCTACCAATTACATTTCCCCAAAACAACTAGGCAAAAACCTTTATCAAAAGAGACCAAAAGCAGCAATGGTCAAAACTCTGGACAGTTAACCTAATGTTTTAGGACTGAGGAGTTGTGTCTGGGCAGCTCAGCAGAGGCTCTCTCTCTCTCTCTCTCTCTCTCTCTCTCTCTCTCTCTCTCTCTCTCTCTCTCTCTCTCTCTCTCTCTTTCTCTCTCTCTCCTGAAAAATGTCAGTTCCTCAACAGGTCAAGCAGCTCTTCCTAATTTTCAATACCACAGATATTTATTAAATGCCTACTACATATGTACAAGATATTGTGCTAAGTACTTTCAAGACCAAAATCATTTCAGCTTCAGATAAACTTAGATGTACACACTCTTCAGGGGCCTTGAAATGATAAAAATTAACCCTCCACCCCCACCCCCACACCACATTACGGTAGAAGAAAATGCTCCTTAGCATAAAGATGCCTGACTATTTTTACTGCCTCAGTATTATCTGCTATCTCTAGGCTCCATCTGCCTTGGCACATCCTTTCCACTTCCTTTCCTTGCTCCCTGTCCCCTTCACCATTTTATCATTAATGCTCTGTCATGGTTGCAACAAGAGGAATGAGAAGGCAGAGGATGGAGGGGGAGGAGAAGAAGAGAGGAAGAAAAAGAGAAGGGCAACTGCCACCATTTTTCTAATTTCACAGGATATGGCTGGGGCACCAGCAAATAGCCCAACTTATTAGTCTAGTAATGTAGCTCTTCTTGGTCTCTCTCACTGGCCCCTCCATTTAAAATAAAATTACAGTGTGTGTGTGTGTGTGTGTGTGTATACACATGTACATATATACATATACACATATATAAAACATAGACAACAGTACTATTAATATATCTTTAACAATAATAATTTATAAGATCTTTGCTGTTGTTATTTAGTCATGTTCAACTCTTCATGACCCCCATTTGGGGTTTTCTTGCCAAAGATACAGAGTGATTTGCCATTTCCTTCTCTAGTTCATTTTACAGACGAGGAAACTAAGATAATTAAGAAACTTGCTCAGGGTCACACAGATAGTAAGTATCCAGAGGCCAGGTTTGAACTTAGGAAGATGAACTTCCTGACTCCAGGCCTGGCTCTCTATGCACTATCACCTAGCTGCCCCTATTATAACATCTAGTTTTTTTCAAAATGATCTATATCTTTCACTTTGAAGAAATCTCTGAATTGCTTTAGAAATAATTTTAGCCCAAGAGAAGTTTGAGGCTAGGTTTCCTAGCTAATTCTATTCTGAATGTTTTCAAAAGACACCTTCAGATTTGGTGGAAATATCCTATAGTTTTTTTAAAGTAATTTTTATTTACTCTCCTTCCTCCTTTAAAAAAATCATCATCTGATTTTTATCGCTGCCTTTTTGTTTTCATATCATCTTTAATTTCTAAAGATATCCATCTCCTGTTCATACCTCTTCAGATTTACAAACTCCCACTGTAAAAACCTGCTTTCTACTAATAATCTATCCACCTCAATCAGTAGCTTTGGTAAGGCTAATGGCTTAGTATCTATAACATGCATGGCAGGGGAGAAAAACATGTAGCTTGATTAATTATGCTTCTATTTATTTTAGTCTAAGAATGAATTATTTCTTCAACTCAATTCTTTAAAAGCAGATACTTTAATTAGTAGTGTTATTGGTGTATGAAAGCGCAGGTGTCCCTCACTTTTACAGAACAAATGAAAGGCAGTTTAACAGAGTAAACAGAGAGCCATAAGTGCATTAGTTCAGTCATTCAGTTGTGTCTAACCATAGCACACCAGGCCCTTCTATCCTCCACTGTCTCCTGAAGTCTGCCCAAGCTCATGTTCATTTTTCTATGACACTGTCTATCCATCTCATCCTCTGCCATCCCCTTTTCCTTTTGCCTTCAATCTTCCCCAACTTTTTTAGAGTCTTTTCCGATGAGTCCCATATTCTAATTATGTGGTCAATGTATTAAAGCTTCAGCTTCAGTATTTGACCTTCCAGCAAATCTCTTGAATTGATTTCTTTAAGTACTGATGATTTGGTCTCCTTGCTGTCCAAGGAACTCTCAAAAGTCTTCTCCAGGACCACAATTTGAAAGTGTTTGTAACTTTCTAGAGTCTCATTGCAGAGAAGGCACTGACATTTTTACGTCAGTACAAAGAATTTCTCACCCAGGACTTCCCTGTACCTGTGAAATCACAGCCTCAGTTCCTATCCCTATATAGATGTGAATTATTATTATTGTTATTTCTAGGAAAGCTTTCTATAATCAAATTTATGTACAGCAAATTCTACTCAATTCTGGAAAAAGCAAAGATGAACCTCTAAGGGAAAAAATTCAGCCTCAAGATATAAAATTATGCTTCAGAATTTAACAAACTTTTGTAAAACACATATTTAAAATGATTTCTGATAAAATTTTAATTTTCAAAATAAATCACAAATATTAACATAAAGTTGCTACTGTTATTATCTTTGACAAGATAGTTTCAATGTCTAGAGGAAAAACAATGATAGGTCAACGGAACAGAAAACTGTAAAATGAAAAATTCATTCACCTCTCAAGCTTCTTCCTCCCACCACCAAACCCTGACAGCCCACTTCCATATCTAGGGATTGTTCAAATATTTTTAATGCACAGATCCAGTCGGGCCACTTCCTGCTCAAAGACCTTAAGTGGCTCGCTTCTGCTCACCAAATAGAATTCCAGATTCCTTAATTTTCCAAAATTAGACTTCTACCCACTTTTGAAACAGAAGCTATTTTAAAAATTATTTCTGTGAATAGAAATGTGAACAGGAACAGAATTTATTAATAAGGCTATTTTTTCATTGTTTAGCAAATTATTTTATGTTCTGTGAGTATGTGTAATCATAACTTATATAACTCCAGTCCCAGAGCCCATTAGTATGGGACTCTTGCCTTGTTGGTGGAGATCAAGTCCCCATGTAAGGGAGAGTTGTCAAGAACAGGATTATTCTATTCTCTTTAGGCTTTCTGGAGTTCTCTTCAAGTCTTTGAGTTGCCTCAGGCCCTACAGTTGCTTAGGTGATTCTGTCTTCCAGCTTTGAGAGGAAAGACCGATGAATCCAATCCCACTTTGGGTTGCTGAAGGAAAAGATTCTGGGAAGACAGGGGAGGAGTTAGCATTCTCCATCAGTCCCTGCTCCCAGCTTGCTACTCTGAAGATCTCCAGGGAGGTCTAGGACTCTTTATTTTGGTTAAGCTGAGCTACCTGGATCCAAATGGGAGAGCTCTCCCAATCTGTATTGTCTGGTACATATTCTCCTATGCATGCCTTCTCTGATTTCTGATTTATTACCAATTTGAATAAGTTAATTTTCTTGACTAAGTGTTATATGTGTTCATTGTGGACCTGATATTTGGTGGAATGGGAGTCATGCCTTAAATATTGAGCCTAGGATCCTTCTTCCCTGTAATGAAACAGCAACCAGGAATTAGCTTGAATCTGGTCAAATCCCCTGTCTAATGCTGTTTGTCCTTCATTCTTGAAGAGGACCATGACATCAGGGAGGTGATGCCATGACATGCAAGTGAACTGGATTTGAGGGAGGGAGGGCTATGTGGTCACCAACCTCACTTTCTCCTCTAGAGCCATTTGGGTCTGGTGGTGAGATATAGATCAGGACAACTGGAGATGGCCCAGGATGCAGTGGGAGACCTTGGCCTTTTTACCTAAGGTTTTTAACAGGTCTCAGTTTGACCGAGGCCTTGATTGGCTCAGAATGAACGTAAATAGCAATTGTTCCTCTTTGGGCCAGAAACCCTGAGGGTCTTCCCTTTTTAGATCTGTTATTGTTTTTTTTTAAAGAGATCATTATTTGCCTCATTTCTTATTAAGCCTAGGCTAATAATATTTAAAGAACATAGATATAATTCAAGCCCAGTACCCACTCTTCCTGAGGAGAGCTGAAAGGATGGCCTCTGGTCCCTGCCCTCCTGCTTCTCTTCTGGGCAGAAATTAAAGCCTCCCTTGGAGGAAAAGGGGGGGGAGAAGAGGCAAGAGATATCTATTCTGCCTCCCTTCAAGTCACACAGTGACACCGCCAGGCAACCCCTGGGGCCTCATGCCACATATAGGGACTCATGAAAGCTTATTTCATGATATTCTTTTTAAGTTTTGTATTTTTATCTCACCTTTGTTTCTGAATATGTGCACCCTCCCTTCCCCACCCATTAAGCCATCAGTATAACAAAGAATAACCCAGAGAGAAAAATAAAGAAACTCAGCAAAACTAGCTCAATTATATCTGACATTGTGTGCAATGTTCCACGCCCATAATCTCCTACCTCAGTAAAGAAGGAAACTTTAGCTCACACATTTCATTCCTTACAAAACCTTTGTGAAGCAGGTGCTATTATTATCCCCATTTCACAGATAAGAAAACTGACACTAAGAAGTGACCAGCCCAGGGCCACACAGCTACTAATTTAGACTCTGCTCTCCTTGATTCTAAGTCCAGAACTCTTGAATCCCTTCCTAGGTACTGAAGTTAGACATAAATAATTATAATGAAAACAAAGGACTATCAACCAAATAAACAAATGATTATGACAGATAAATGAAGCACAAAGAAGTCTTTGATTAATTTGTCCATGTGACTATTATCCTTGAAAACTACAACACATACACACAAACACACCTCTCAGTTACCTTTCCCAGGGATTATTCATGGGCGGACAGTTTATTCTGTGAATTATAAGCTAGGATTTTGTAGAAGTACTGGTATGGGAACAAGTTCAAATGCCAGCTCTTCCACTTACCAGTAGACAAGTCACTCATCTTGCCTTGGCTTTTGTGGCTGCTTCCGTTTGGTTGTTTTCAGTTATGCCTCACACTTTCTAACCCCATTTGGGGTTTTCTTGGCAAAGATACTGGAGTAGTTTGCTCTTTCTTCCTCCAGCTCATTTTACAGATGAGGAAACTGAAACAAACAGGGTTAGGTGACTTGTCCAGGGTCACACAGCTAGTAAGTGTCTGAGGCCAGATTTGAACTCAGGAAGAATCATCTTCTTGGTTGCCAGCCCAATGCTCAATCCACTGTGCCACCTAACTTCCACCCAGAGCATCCATTGCCTCACCAGTTTCCTCTACAGAGGGGAAGTTTACTACTTAAAGGGATCTATTTAACAACAACAAAAAAACAACAACAAAAAAAAACATTAGAGTAGGCTCTTACCCTGGAGTACAGTTAGACTTGTGGTAGGGTGGAAAGATTCCTGACTCTGAAGTCAGACAGCATAAGTTTGAACTTATCTTTGAATACTTGTTACCTCTGTGATCTTGGACAAGTCATTCAACCACTTCAGTTTCCTCATTTCACAATGAGAGGAGATGACCTTTGAGGTTCCTTCCAGCTTTCAACCTATGAACATGAGGCAGAGAACTCTACCAAAGAAATGGTTGAGGGTCTTAAAGCCTTATACTTGAAAATATCTTAGAGACCAAGGAGAACATCTCCTAAGGTCTGACCCCAAATAACTCATGTGGGATATGGATGCCCCAAATCCACCTGGAGAATTTGTTTTCAATTTCAGACAAGTACATAGGAAGTATTGCTAATAACTAGAGAAATTCATGTTAAAACAATTTAAAGTACCCCCTCACACCCATTAGATTGGCTAAGTTAACAAGAAAAGAAAATGACAAATGACAAATCTTGGAAGAGAAGTGAGAAAAATAGATTCTTTAATCCACTGTTGGTGAAGCTGCAAACTAGTCCACCATTCTGTAAAATGATTTGGAACTATGTCCAAAGCAACTATTATACTGCATACTCTTTGACCCAGTCATTGCTTGCTCTATACCCTAAAGTAATTAAAGGAAGAGGAAAAGGACCTAGATTACAAAAATATTTATAGCAGTTCTTTTTTGTGGTAGCAAAGAATTAGAAACTGAGGGGATACCCATCAACTAAGAATGACTGAGCAAGTTATGGTATATGAATGTGATAGAATTCTATTACGCTGTAAGACATGATGAAGGGATCATTTCAGAAACACCTAGGAAGACATGTATCAACTGATACAGAGTGAAATGAGCACAATCAGAAGAAAAAAATAACAACAGTATTGTAAGAATAATCAATCCTGAAAGATTTTGAAACCCTGATCAATAAATAACTGCAGTTTTAAATGATTCATGAGGAAGCATGCCAGAAAGAAAATTAATGGACTCAGAATACAGATTGAAGCATTTTCCCTTCTTCTTCTTCTTCTTCTTCTTCTTCTTCTTCTTCTTCTTCTTCTTCTTCTTCTTCTTCTTCTTCTTCTTCT
>NW_027187301.1:2802231-2831941 GCF_028583685.1 Petaurus breviceps papuanus
CTTCTTCTTCTTCTTCTTCTTCTTCTTCTTCTTCTTCTTCTTCTTCTCCTTCTCCTCCTTCTCCTCCTCCTCCTTCTTCTTCTTGATATAGATAATGTGGGAATTTGTTTTGCATGAATAAGTATGTATGTATATGTATCATATATGTATGTATGTATTCACACATATATAATTTGTAATGGACTTTGTTTTTCTTGCCTTCTTAATTGACAGGAAAGGGGGAGAAGGACAATTTGGAACTGAAAATAAAATGAAATTGAATTAAAAATCAGTTTTAAAAAAAGAAAAAAGAACATAGGTTCTTGGGTAATTGAATTAAAGAAAGTGAATCCTCTGGAGGTAAGGACTTTACCTCTAGAGAAACAAGGCTAACTAATAAAGACCATTTAATTTTGTAATGTAAATGCCTAATTATTACTATAGTTATTTGTATATACCTCATATTCCTATACCAGACTAGAGGCTCCATGAGGGAAAGAACATTACCTTTTGTCAAGAGCTAGGGAATACTGTGAGACTGAGAGAGAGAGAGAAATAGCCTGGAGGCTACAAAGAAGCAGGTGCTTGAAATTCCTTAGGGTTATTTAGGAGTCAGAAAGGGGCTGGTTGAAAGTCTTGTCTCAGGTAAGTAAAGGCTTGTAAATGGGGTTAGAGAATGTGTTGAAGTCAGATTAGAAAAGCAGTTGAGTAGCGTGTTTGGGAAATGCTTTCAGTATGAGGGTGCGGTTTTTTTTTTTTTAATATATCGCAGGTGGATTTGAGAGTGGGTGAATCAGTGCCTGCCTGGGCAAGAGAACCCTGGCTCTGAACGGAGACGAGGTGTGAGAAGAGAGTGTATTTGGAGGTAGGGTTGTGATCTCGGTGCTAGTTCTTCTCTGCCAACACCTAGCTTTTTCCCTGAGAATGTAACCAGCAAGCCACAAATAATAGGAAAAGGCCAGAAAAATATATTGTCTCTTATAGTCACTGCATTACAGGCTTTTGACCTCCTCTTGGTTTCTGTTTGGGGAAGAGTGTTCCTTTGGGAAGGGGGCACTGGGTGCACTGAAAATGACACCAAATTCTCCAGTTACTCCAGCTCATCTCCTCCTCCCCAGGCCCTTTGAATGGGTGGATTGGTGTGGTTCCATTCTGAGGATGGAAACTTTTCCCTTCATCCTTACCAAGATGCTTTAAGCACTTAACCGATATGTTCTTAGAATAATACAATTGTGCAATTGATGCTGATTGCTTCCCTCAGTACTGATGGCTCCATTGGAACAGGTGGTGCCATTTCCACTTCTTTTCTAATGGCATTGTGAGGCAACCCTTGCTTTGATGGGACTCGGTACCATATATTGTCAGAGCCTGTGTGACCTTCAACTTAGGAGAGGGTGTACTGGATGAAGTGGTACCAATTCAATTCAATAAGAATTTATTAAGCATCTGATATCTACAAGGTACTGTGCTAGGTTCTGGAAATACAAAGAACAAAAATGGAGAAGTAGGACTTCCCCTCAAAGAGCTTACATTCTACTAAGGGAACACAGCAAATAAACAACTACATACATGATTATTTGAGAAGTAAGAGAACATCATGGAGAGGCAGAGAGGCAGCATGGCATAGTAGATACAGAGTAAGCTCAAGAAGAAGGCAGATTTGGATTGAAGCTCTACGTTTGATACATCCAGGTTGCACATTCATGGATAAGTTGCTTAACCTTTTAGTATTCCCAGAAACTGTTTAGATTTGAAGAGAAGGTATTAATTCATATTGTTAGAGGTCATTTACTCAGTGGGAATTCCCTACACCAATTAATCAAACATCTGGAACAGAGGGACAGATACACATACTTATCTAGCCGGACTAGTAGGGAATCAGGGGAAAACATTCTTTAGGAGGTGGCCCACGAGCTAAACTTTGGAGGAAGCTAGGGATTCAAAGAGGGGTTGGATTAAAAGAGTAGTCTACTTAAGTAGTGCTTAGGTGTTAGGGTATTTAAAATTTTTTTCATTGAATTAACCAATGGTTTGTCTATTTTGTAAGTTTTTTCCCCCATAAAAGCAACTCCTAGTTTTATTTATGAGTTTAATGATTTTCTTTTTTTTTCTTTTTGCAGGGGGGAAGGCAGGGCAAATGGGGTTAAGTGACTTGCCCAAGGTCACATGGCTAGTAAATGTTAAGTGTCTGAGATTGGATTTGAACTCAGGTCCTCCAGACTCCAGGTCTGGTGCTCTATTCACTGTGCCACCTAGCTGTTCCTCAATGATTTTCTTTAATTTTATTAAACTCCTTTGATTTTCAGGATCTCCAATTTGGGGGTTTAATTGGGGATTTTAAATTTGTTCTTTTTATAGTTTTTTTAGTTGTCATTCTCTTTAATGAAATAATTTATGGTTTCTATGATTTGTTCTTTGAACCACTCATTCTTTAGGATTAGATAATTTAGTTTCCGATTAATTTTTAATCAACATTTCCATGGTCCTTTACTGAATGTAATTTTTTATTGCATCATGATTTTTAAAAATGTGCTTATTATTTTTCCTTTTCTGCACTTGGCAGTGAAGTTTTTATGCCCTAATATATATCAGGTTTTTATTTTTGGTAGGTACCATATACTACTGAGAAAAAAAAAAGGTATATTCCTTTATAGTTCCATTCAACTTTCTCCAGAGGGCTATCATATCCAACTTTTTGAAAACTTATCTTCATTTCCTTAACATCTTTCAAGTCAAGCCTCCCCCGCTCCCCCAAGTATAGTTTTACTTTCTACTTCCTCCTGTAACTCATATAACTTTTCTTTAAGAATTTGGAGGCTATGTCATTTGGTGCACATGTTTAGCATTGATATTACTTTTAGTATTTAGTATTGATATTACTTTATTGCCTATGGTAACTTTTAGCAAAATGTCATTTCCCCACTTATCTCTTTTAATTAGGTCTATTTTTACTTTTGCTTTGTCTAAAACCGTGATGGCTACTTTTGCTTTTAACCTCAGCTGAAGCTTATTTTTTCTTCTATGTGTGTTTCTCTATTTCATGTGTGTTTCTTGTAAACAACATATTATTGGATTCTTATTTTTAATCCATTCTGCTATATGCTTCCGTTTTATAGGTGAGATCATCCCATTCAAATTCTCAGTTATGATTATTAGCTGTATATTTCTCTCCATCCTGTTTTTGTCCAGTTTATCCTCTCTCTCTCTCTCTCTCTCTCTCTCTCTCTCTCTCTCTCTCTCTCTCTGCCCTTTCCCTCTTCAAAAGTCTATTTTGTTGAGCTTCAAGTAAGGAACCTCTATTGTTTAAGGCAACATAGTTCTGTTAGTAAAAGAATAATAACTTATGAAGCATCTTGTTTATGTGGTGTGTAGAAATATAAAGGAAAGTGACATAGTCTGAGTAATGGATTATACTAGCCCATCCTCACCCCACTTCTGGTCACTTTCCTCCTACTCCTTTTTGGCCCTTGTTTAATCTCTTTGCCAGATTTGTTTCTTCTAGGCACAGCACCCTTCACTTGCAGATGTCATCTCAGGCTGAGTACCCACTGTCCCAAGACCATGGTCCATCATCCTCTGGACCTGGCTTTGGCCATGTTTTGGCCACTGGCTACAGACCCAGCCCCCTAAATAGTGGGACCCTGTGAAACAGAGACAGCTCTATGTCCTCCCTCAGCATGATGCCCAAATGATTTTGGGTCCCAGCTGTTAAAGGGGAGAATGATGGGGTGCTTGGAATGATACGGTACATGGGTGCCTGATACTTAATTTAATAAGAGATACTTTAATTGAGAGAAAAGAAAGGTACCATTGTTAACACCAGGTTAATTCAAACTGTCTTTAAAGTCTATTTATGGAAAGCTGAACTAAGCAGATAAGGGAGTTTGAGGACAAATGGGGTTCATCCAGCACCTCCTGTTTCCAGATAATTGATATCAGTTTTGGAAGTATGTTGAGAGAACATGCAGAAGTTTTGGGAAGGCAGAAAGATTTGTAACTTGAGTTTGTAATTAATAGCTCAATCAAATTTTAGATGGCCCTATCTGAAGGACACTAGTCCATATTTATTTACTATTTAATAATTTGGGGGACTGTAAATTTTTCTTATCATTCTGAGCTTTAATTACAGAAATCTGTTGTCATAAAAGCCAATGATGGGATGGCAGAGGCTACAAACTGCTAACTGTTCAAGGTGGATGTCTGTGCTTGGAAAAGTCTGGGGACAACCTTGAACACTGCCCAGGTGGGACTCTGACTTTATTTCCAATTGTGCCTTTTCTTTCTGAAAAAGGAAACCCCCCACTTATTTATGCCTAAGCCCTGATTGCAGCACCTAGTAGCTATCTAAATGACTACCAGAAATGACTCATGCCTGAATCCAAACATGGCTAAGGAAGTTTTCCTTCTGGCAAGGCTTATGTCCCTCCTTTTTCTATAGCAAATTTATTGAGAAGTAATATTCAAGGCCAAATAAATGAATAAATATAAAGATAACATCCTTCAAAGAAGGAGAGGATTAGCAATAAGGCAAAATGTAATGAAATAGATGCCTGATTGAGCAGGATAGTGAAGTTGGAGGAGAGCAACAGGATCAGGCCAGATGACACCTAGGATTAAATACAGAAGCATAAAAACTGGCTTTAAAAATTTTCTGTTATGTGAATTCATGCTTTGAGCATGTTTGGGAATAAGATCAGAGGTTGGGAATTTGGTTTTTAGCACAAGGATTGGATAAGATAGTGGTAAGGGTGAAGCTAATGCTACTTTGCTAACGCATCTGTCTGTTATTTTACAAAGGGCAGATGAAACCATTTTTTAAAAAAGATTTTCGTATTTTAAAAGATTCCTATACCAGGTACAGGATTTAGGAAAGGTGGAAATAACAAAGAATAAACAAACTGAAAATTCTCTGTAGTTTCAAAATATGGAACTAATCTTAAGTAATTATGCTAATTTATATTGTTAGGATTATCTGGTCACCCCTAGATCTGAACTGGAAAAGCAGAACTCCTTTTTAAATTCTGTAACTACATGAGGCATCTGGGATTCAAAAGTGTTATTTAAATGAAATAAATAGCTCACTGGGATACAAGGAATTGTATATTAATTATGATTCTTGTATAGTTTGTATGTAAGTTTTCTTGGTTATCTTGGTGAAATGTAATTGTGTACTTGACTTAATATAATTATGTCATTTTGTAAAATTGTGAGAAAAACCTCATTGTATTAACTGAGCTAGCCCTGTGTGGCTAAGAAAACTGAACTATTTGTTTGAACCTAGTCTTGCATAGCTAGAACACTGGACCTTTATATGTAAAATCGTGTTTCTGGAAGCTCTTGTCAGGTTTGGCTGGCTGTGCTAGCTTGTGCATATTGTACATTTGAACTCTAGTTATCTAAAGATTACTCCTCTCCCCCCCCCCCCCCCCCCCCCCCCCCCCCCAAGCCATGGGATCTGAAAAAGACGACATCAGATGCAGACAGCTTTCCTAGGAATCCGGACCTGGCCTCTATTGGGACAGCTTCTTTCCTGGGGAAATCCAACCAGAGGACCAATGGGAAAACCTGAAGCTCAGGACCCTACCTGATTAATTGTTTTCTCTGTTAAATTGCTAATTGTTATGGCCACTACCAGCCCTTGGGAACAAAGCTGACTGACCTATATGATTCGGCCTGGCGGAGTCAAGGATTTGACACAAGCACAAAGGAAGTGGGAAATGTTGTACCTGGTTTTCCCATCCCCCTACCTCAGCCCTCCCTCAGAGAACTGAGCAGACTACCAGGTCAGTTCTACCCTCCTCCAACAGATGGCTGCCTCTACCCAGTCAGCCCACCTCCACAGAGGTGGGCGGGCTTCCAGATCAGGGAGACTTGGTGCCAGTGGGAATTTCAAGGTGTGTACTGACCAGTCACTGTTTTTGGCCTCTTCAAGTTTCTGCTTGTGTAATACCTAACCGTTGGCTGCGTGGTATCCCTTTAAAAGCCAACACATTGTCCATGCAGACTCACTGTTTGATTTGGACCTGACCCTGAACAGTCCCATGGAAAATAAAATCCACTTCCAAATTTTAAAAAAAAAAGTCTATTTTGTTTCTAACCACTACCTCCCTTAATCTTCCCTCCCTTCTAATCAGCCCACCTCTCCTTTTTCTTATCCTCCTCCCCTTCTATTTCCTTGTAGAGTTAGATGGATTTCTACAACCACCTGAAAATATATGTTATTCTCTCTTTGGGTCAATTCCAGTGAGAGTAAGGTTCAGGAGCTGCTTGCTGTCCCCTCCCACCCCACCCCCTGCCCCATTTCCCCACCATTATAAAAGCTCTTCTTTTTGTTACTCTTTTATGTCAGACAATTTTCCCCATTCTTCCTTTCCATTCCTCTTTCTTCCAGGGCATCCCTTTTTCTCACACTTTATTTTATGTTTTTGAAATCATCCCAACATGGTCAATTTATATCATACTTCTGTCTATGTATACTCCTTCTAACTGCCCTAATATTGACAAAGTTCTTAGGAGTTACAATGATCATCTTCTCATATAGGAAAGTAAACATTTAAAACATATTGATTCCTTTATGACTTCTCTTTTATCTTTTATGTTTCTTTTGAGTCTTGTAATTAAAAGTCAGACTTTTCTATTCAGTTCTGATCCTTAAATGAGGAATGCTTCAAAGTTCTCTATTTCATTAAATATCTATTTTTCCCCCTGAAAGATTATATTGCTTTGCTGGATAGATTATTCTTGGTTGTAATTCTAGCTCCTTTGCCTTCCAGAATATCATATTCCAAGTCCTTCGGTCCTTTAATGTGGAAGCGGCTAAATCTTGTGTGAGTGTGACTGTGCCTCCACAATTTCTGAATTATTTCTTGCTTACTGCCTTTGATGTTTTCTCCTAGACCTGGGGGCTCTGTAATTTGGTTAAAATATTCCTGGGAGTTTTCATTTTAGTATCTCTTTCAGGAGGTGATCAGTGAATTCTTTCAATTTCTATTTTACCCTCTGGTTCAGAGCAGTTTTCCTTGATAATTTTTTTTAACTATTGATGTCTAGGGTCTTTTAAAAAAATAATGAGTTTTAGGTAGTCCAATAATTCATAAATTATCTCTCCTTGATCTATTTTCTAGGTCAGTTGTTTTTCCAATGAGATATTTCACATTTTCTTCTCTTTTTTTCATTCTTTTGATTTTGTATTATTGTTTCTTGGTGTCTCATGGAGTCATTAGCTTCCAGTAGCCCAATTCTAATTTTTAAGGAGCTATTTTCTTCAGTGAATTTTTGTACCTTTTTCCATTTGGTCAAGTCTGCTCTTTAAGGTATTCTTCTCTTCAATGGATTTTTGTGCCTCTTTTACCATTTGCCCAATTCTGTTTTTTAAGCTTATTTTCTTCAGTATTTTTTGTGCCTCTTTTACCAAGCTATTGATTTTTTTTCATAACTTCCTTGCATCACTCTAATTTATTTTCCCAAATTTTTTCTACTTCTCTTATTTGATCTTTAAAATCGTTTTTGAGTTCTTATAGGAATTCTTCTTGGGCCTGTGATCAATTCACATTTTTTCTCTTTGAGGCTTTGCATGTAGCTGTTCTAACTTCATTGTCTTTTTTGAGTTTGTGTCTTGATCTTCCCTGTCACCAGAGTAACTTTCTATGACCAGTTTTTTTTGCTGTTCACTCGTTTTCCAGCCTATTTCTTGACTTTCTATTTTATGTTAGAGTTGGACTCTACTCCTGGGGTGGAAAGGGCACTGCCCCAAGCTTTTCTTCCTTCTGTTTTCAGAGCTAGCTCTGGGTGAGTGTCGATTGTTTTTGGTGCTTCCAAGGTGGTGTGCTCTAAGAAGAGATGTGGTCACTGCTTTCCTGACCTGTGCTTTGGTCTTAGAAAGAGACCTTGTTTCCCTGTAGCCCCCAGTGCTAGCACTCCTCCTGGCTCTGGGACTGTTACCAGGTCCCCCACTCTCCTGTAGCCACAAATATTAGTGCTTCCCTCTGTCTTGGAGTTCAGACCACGGTTTCTACTCTCCCATGAGACCACAAGTGCTCCTCTCCACCCAGGAATCCCAATGAGAGCCTGTGATCTCCTGCAAGGGCTACCAACTCCTTTTGGCCTTGGGACTGTGACTTAGAACTGCAAATGAGCAATGCAGCAGAGCCCTGGATTCAGTGCCAGCAAAAGGTCCAAAGCTGTCTGCTTGCCCCACTGTCTGTGGTCTAAGAGCTCCCAAAGCTGCTAACATATGCCAGTGCAACCAAGATCTGATGCTGGGCCTACAGTGAAGTCTATTCTGTGGGTCTGTGCTGTGCTCCAGGCTCTACCCACTGCCCCATGAGGCAGTCCTTTCTTGCTGACCTCCTAAATTGTCTTGGGCTGGAAATTATTTCACCTAACATTCTGATGGTTCTGCTACTCCAGAATTCAATTTTAGGCACCATTTTAGAGTTGCTTAGAGGGAAATTTGGGACAGCTTGGCTGAGTGCTTCTCTATTCTGCCATGTTAGCCTTTCAGTTTTCTATACAATGTTTTGAAGTGGGATTTTTTTGGTGAGTCATTGTATACAGGAAAAAGTATGGATTCTGTTAAAGGGATTCACTTCTTCACTGGGATTTCCCTATCCTAGTGAAATTACAAATCTGCTCCAAAACCACAACAACAGCAACAAAAACAACCTAAAAATGGGTCTCTTAATTCCTCCTGGCTTCTGTTTCAAGAAGAAATTGATGGGTGGAGTTAGGGAGGGGAAAACAGGATGACTGGCTAGGGAATAGAACATTAGCCCATCTTATTTAAAGTTTGTGTCATATCTAGTCCTGTCCTCTACAAATAGTAGTTGTTAAATATATTTTTGTTGAAGGCCTAGAGAATTCTTCCCCAAGAGTAGAATTAACCTGGCAAGTCAAGGATGAAAAGTCTGGGAAACTTGGAGACCCCCTTTGGAATAAGCTTTCTGGGAGCTCTCCTTGGTGCTGCAACTCTTTAAACATTGTCCACCAAAAATTGTAAATAGTCTGGCTAGCTCCTATTCAGTTCCGTTTTACTGCAGTGACCTCCAGAGTCATGGGTATAGGCTGGAGCCCTGAACCTGGTAGTTACTATCTGTATGACCATAAAAGAGTCATGTCATCTCTCTGAGCAGTGATTTCTTCATCTGTAAATTAAGTAGAAAAATACTTGAATGACTTATGTTACAGAGTAGATGTGAGGAAATTGCTTGGTAAACCAAGAAGCTGTATATAGATATAAGTATCATTCTTCTTATTTAAGCCTTAAGATATGAAGTCTAGTATCTAGTACCTTACTGTCTCCTCTCCCCCTCCCCCCAAGCTTGGTCCTCCATTTAAGGAGGGACTCCAGGCCAACCATTCTCATTCCTCTCTGGGCTATATCCTAGACTTTTCAGCTTTCTTTTATGAGTTGTCTTATCTCTTTAGAATGTAAGCTCCTTGAGAGCAGGGACTATTTTTTTTCTACTTGTATTTGTATTCCTGGAATTTAGCATAGTGCCAGACACATAGTAGCACTTAATAAATGCTTGTTGACTGACTGACTGAACATCATCATAGTGATCATTATATCACAAAATTGTAGCTGCTCCTTGGGATTCTAGGCTTGGTCCTCTTTTCTTTTTATTCTTGATCTACTTTACATTCCAGCCAAAGTGGTCTACTAACTGTTCCCCAAATTTGGCATTCCATCTCTAACCTCTATGCATTTGCATAAGCCGTCATGATCCATGCCTAGAATTCACTTTCTCCTCTCCTATCTTCACAGAATCCTGATCATGTATTCTTCTGGAGTCACTTTTGACATGAAGTCTTCTCTGACCCTTGCCCTTCCCCACTTGTTAATGGTCTCTTCTTTCTCAATTGTCTCTATACTATATACTTACTTTGGTCTGTATTTGTGCCCCTTTCTTTGAAATGTAAGCTCTTTGAGAACAGCGACTTTTTCATTTCTGTCTTTGCACCTCAGGAACCTAGCAAATGCCTTGCACATAGTAGGTGCTTACTAAACATAAGTTTTAATTATATCACCTTGTCTCAGCAAAGGATTGATAAAACTGGTAAAGCTAGATTTTGGAGTGTAAGAAACTTCCTTCAGAGAGCTCATGGGCCATGGAAAGAGTAACTTTACATTCTTTCTCCCAAGGTAAGAGACTGCATTGATTTGAATTTCTGTGAAAACTACCTAGTGATACAACATAGGAACACAGACTCAGAGCTGGAAGAGATGTTCCAGATCTTTTAGTCCAACCTTAATCACTTTAGGGACCAGGAAACTGAAGCCCATAATAGTTAAGTAAGTAGGCTAGCTGGGCTTCTAACCCAGATCCACTGACTCCAACATTCTCCACAGACTGTGCTCTCCACTGTTCCATGGAAATGTACTCAGTCTTCTTCATGGAGTACACTGGCTTTGAACCCTAGGTTATCTATCTGTAAAACAAGGGTAATCTTTTACAATTGACCTCACAGATTATAGTCAGAATCAGATGTGAAAGTGGTCTATAACTATAAAATCTATACATATTTTTATCTGTTGTTATTAACTCTAGCTCAAGTTTTGAGAGGTGTTGTTGTGCGATGATCTGAGGGTACTTCCCACTTATCAGGAAAGTTACCATAGGGATTCCTTTGGGTATTTTATGATTCAGAGAAGTAAAAGAGAGAAGAGATGGGGACAGAGGTTAGAGATCACCCTAGTAACTCTGTGTACTTTACTTAAAGGTGAGCAGCAAGCTCTGTAGGACATCTGATTCCCCAGTTAACACACAGAAGTTGTACTCCTCTCACCAGACAAACTTAAGGTCAAGATATTACAACTATGTTTAACAGCTATTCAAGCTCCCAGATCTCCTTCTCTAAACCTCTGCATGAAGACTATTATCCCCTCTTCTTGTGGGAAAGCTGTGTCAGTTAGGAAAGGAAAAAAAGTGTTTGCGGTTTAATTTTTTCCAATACTGAAAACCTGTACTCTGGAATAATTTGGGTTCCTCCTCATCTAACCTGAGTCAGAGCTCCCTTACAAGTTTTTGCCTCAACCCTGGTCCTCCCACTGCAGGATAGAGTACAATGCTTCCCTTTGCAGAAATGCACCTCTGCAGAATCCTTGCCAAAATGCTCTGGGAACCATGCTTGGAAGTGTTATTAGCTAAAGAGAAAGTGGGTTTGAAATATTCTCTACTAAATACCTGCTTCCACCTGTCTATGTTCCTCAATCAGATGCTGTGTTGATGACTAAGCCTGGGTGAGAGGAGTCCTTCCTGGGTTACTTGGATCTCTCCCCATATTCTGAAGTGTGACTCACTGAGGTTTCTCTCTATGTCTGTTTTTTAAGCATTAAAAAACTTCAAATCCAAGCTATATCCATCAATAAATACCCTATACTCTGTCAGTTGCTCTGTGGGTACAAGAGAAAAAAAAGACATGGCTCCAGTCTGCAACAAACTTACAATTTAGCTAGGAGTGCAAAACCACTCACATTCAACGCCTAAGCAATATATGTCTGATAATATGATAAGGGCTTTGTGTAGTCCCAGATCATGTAAAATAGGTCTCCCAAGTGAATGGTGCCATTTTGAGTGGTCTGAGCAAATGCAAAAAGCTCCATTACAATAATGAGGTGCTAATTGAAGGAGGTGGGCCATCCAAGAACAAGACACTTGAGTATTAGACCCTGCTCCACCATTGACCCATTCTGGGCATCTGTTTCCCTCTATAAAGTTGAAGAAGGGGGAATGAAAAAGATAATCTAAGACCTCTCTTGGTTCTAGCATTATGTTCTAACTTTGTTACATAAACAAGTGTGATAGGAACTAGGGGGAAAAAGAAGGAATTGGCAGAGGCTGGTACAATAAGACAACAATGGTTCTCACTTATCTTCCTAGTTTTCTTTCATATCAGTCATACCCACATGCCTGCATCCCAGTGAAACCTACCTATGTGCCATTTCTGAATAGATTCATAATAGATTCGATTCTGAACTTCTGAATAGATTCATAATAATAGCTAATATTTATATCGTACTTACAATGTGCCAGGCACTATGTTAAGAGCTTTACAATCATTATTTTATTTGACCTTCACAACAATCCTAGGAGGTATGATCCCCATTTTATAGTTGAGGAAACTGAGGCAGACAGAGGTTAAGTGACTTGCACAGAATCACAGAGTTTGTAAGGGTAAGAGGCAGGATTTGAGAACTCAGGGTCTTCCTGACACGAGTCCTGGAACTTTATGCACTATACTACTTAGGTGCTCCCATATACCACATTTCAGCCTCTGACTCTGTGATTTTACACAGGTGATCCTGTAGCTAGAGTTCACTTATCTGTTTTTTTGTTTGTTTGTTTTTGGAAGGGGAAGGCAAGGCAGTTGGGGTTAAGTGATTTGCCCAAGGCCACACAACTAGTAAGTTTGTCAAGTGTCTGAGGCTGGATTTGAACTCAGGTCCTCCTGACTCCAGGGCCAGCTCTCTATTCACTGCACCTCCTAGCTGCCCCGAGTTTACTTCATCTTTAGATGATCTTCACCTCTTAGAAGACCCAGCATCTTTTCACACTCAGCTGTGGCTCCAACATCCATACTTGACTTTGATGATTCTGGAGGAGAGAGTAAAACCAACCCACTTTACAGGAGCTCTGCCTCACTTAAATCCAATTCACAGGCAAGTCAAGACATCACCTTTGGAATGTCATTGGTTCTCTTCAAGAAGGATGAACAACAGCAAAAACGACCATACAGTGCCTTTCTTAAGTCCTGGCCACGCCCCAGTTGTTAGTTTTTTCCCTCCTGAAAGTACTTCGTATTTGCTTTATATTTCTTTGTTTCTGTATGTGTTGCAGCCACTCAATAGTATACAAACTTCTTAAGGGTTGGGATTTCTTGCTTATCTTATCTTCGGATCTCAGAGAATAGCCTAGCGTCCAGCACTAGCAAGGATTTAATACATACTTGCTGAACTGAATTGAGATCTGTGAGCCTTCTCCTGACTCCTGAAACAAATCACTGGTCTCTCTTCAGTGACAATACCACCAAACCACTCCTAGTGATCTAAGGGGCTGAGTTAGGGAATGAGCCTGTGCTTTATAGGGAACTCCCAATACAGGTAGCACTTTCTCTGCAGTTTAGAGTCTTAGAATCTGGAGAGTTGCCTAGAGCACTGAGATATCAAATCATCAAATGAAATATCAAATTTTCCAGGGTTTCCTGGTCAGTATATGTCAGAGAAAGAGTAGAAACCCAGATCATCTCGACTGTGTCCACTACACCGAGATACATCGACTACTGTTAATCCTCTCACTATTTGTATAGAAGGAGCAGCTAAGCAGAGACTTGGGGGTGCAGAAGACTCCTCTTTTTGAGTTCAAGCTTGGCTTCAGATACTTACTAGCTGGGTGACCCTGGGCAAGTCACTTAACCCTGTTTGCCTAAGTTTCCTCATCTGTAAAATGAGCTGGAGAAGGAAATGGTAAACTACTTCAAATATGTCTGCCAAGAAAACCCCAAATGGGGTCATGAAGAGTTGGACATGACTGAAATGACTGAACAACAACATTTGTGTGTAGTTTGATGTAGGAAGGAGTTACAATACTGAGGTTCTCTTGTCCTTAGGGGATAAACTCTTGCTACTTGAATGAAGAACTTCTGAATAGATTCAATTTTAAATTGGGGAAAGGGGTGAAAAGAGGATGAATGGGGTACAAATAGCAATGACCCCATGGGGAAAAGTCAACAAACTTATTACATGTTGTCTTGATTTGCATTAAGTGTCTCCCTTTTCCCATCTACCCTCCCCTCTTTCTCCTTATTCCTCCCCCCATCCCATACAGTCAAGTTTGATAAGGGGGCATGGCAAGACAGGCAGCCAGGTGATTTAAAACAAAACCTAGCAGATGCCTTTCCTCTCCATGTCACTGAGAAGGCAGAGCCTTGACTCCTTGCCTTTCAGATTCCCTTTTCCTTTCCTCCCTTTCTCCCTTCCTTTTTCTACAAACCACAAATAAACTGTAACTCTCCAAAGCAGCTCTGTTCTGCTTGTGTTGGAGTTGCTACCGATGAAAATATTTGACTATTGGGTTCCATTCCAGCTCTGGCACTGGAGCTCACAGCCAAATCTAGAGCAGTCTGGGAAAGGCTGATGGTGTAAAAATATGTACATTGGCTGGGTACTCCCTGCAGCGGAGCTTAAAGCATTCCTGTCTAAGGACTGGAAGAAATCCTCAAGTCCCCATCTTTGAATCAAAGCTGAGTTTTTTCTTGTAGCATTGTTTGTGATGCTTCTGTCCCTCAAGCTCCTTTCTGCTCTCTCCTGAGAGAGAGAAGAGCATTGGGGAAGAGCATTGCATCATTGAAGGAGGTCCAGAAGATCAGGGCTCAAATCCTGATTCTGTCACTCACAAAGCTGTGTATCTTTTAATATGTCGCTGCATGTCTTTGGGCTTCAGTGTCCACATCCGTAAAATGAGAGGGATGGGAGTGGACATGATAGTCTGGAAAGTCCCTTCCAATTTAAAAATTCTATAATTGTTAAGTAAAAAAAAAAGTCATCTCTGAGACCATGGAATCCTACACTGTGAACTTCAGGGCTTATAGGAGAGACTTCTATAAGCATCTCTCTAGGGCAATTTCTTAACTTTTTTGTGGGTCGTGGTCCCCTTCAGCAGTCTGGTGAAGCCTATGGACTCCTTCTTAGAATAATCAGTCCAGAAGTATTCATTAAGCACCTCTTGTGTGCTAGGCACTCTATAAAGGGCTGATCGGACAAAGAAAGGCAAAAAACAGCCCTTGCTCTCAAAAAGCCCATAGTTTAATGGGTGAGATAACAAGCACACAACTATGTACAAACAAGCTATACACTGGGTAAATTGGAGTGGTCTCAGAGGGAAGTGCTGGGAAAGGCTTTTGCAGAAGGGATTTTAGCTGAGATTTGAAGAAAGCCAGCAGGGAGAAATGAGAAGGGAGTTTTTAAATGCATAAAATAAAATACATAGGAATACCAAGGAAACCTATTGTATTGAAATGCAACAACAATAATAGGCATTTATTTAGCACTTTCTATGCACCAAGCACTGTGTTAAACATTGAAGACATAAAAGCAAAAACCTGGCCCCTGCTCTCGGGAACCTCACATTTTAATGGAGGAGACACATATAAACAAATCTGTACACACATGATACATGTATACATGCATGTACACAAGATGTATGTTATCACACATACACATGTAAATAAGTAGGAGGTAATGTAGGAGGAGAGGTATTTATAGTGTGATTAGGTAAGTTTGGGGAAGCCAGATTAGAATAGGAAAGCCTTTTTGTGGAAGGTAGGATTTGAATTGAGACTGGAAGGAAGCCAGGGAATCCAGGAAGTGAAGGTGAGGAGAGAGAGCATTCCAGGCAAGCAATACTGCCAGTGAAAAGGCAAAGAATTGGGAGATGGGATGTGTCTTATGAGGAACAGTAAGAAAACCAGTTTTGCTGGATTGTATGCAGAGGGGAATAAAATGTAAGAACTCTGGAAAGAGGCCAGGTTGTGAAGAACTTAATGTGCTACATAGAACATTTTATATTTGACCCTGGAGATAATAAAGAGTTTCTGGAGTTAATTGAATAAGGTGGCACATGATCAGATCTATACTTTGGCAGTTGAGTGGAGGATGGAAAGGAGTGGGAAGGACTCGAGGCAAGAAGACCATCCAGCAGGATATTATATAACCATGAGGGGATAAGAGCCCAGCATGAGGGTATGTGGGATAAAGGAGTTCAGAGTCTGAATCTGAGATCAGAAAAGGTCTTTATTCTTTCTCATGAGAAAGGGCCTTCTGCCCCTGTCGCTCAAATGGCGTCTGCCAGGGAGAGAGCAGCAGGTAGAAGCAAGCCCATGGTTATATAACCTTCTAATGCAGAAACCCAACCCCCCAACTGGCCTTGACTCTCATTGGTAGGGAGGCTGGCCCGCAACCTAAGTGCAAGAATCTATCTTGGAGACAAAGGACACAGAAACATGTGGGTGTCCAATGCAAGGCCAGAAAGGCAGTTTTATCCTTATTTGGCATATCTTGTGCTGAGGTGGCACTGGGGAGGGTCTCCATTGCTCTAAGTCCCAGATTCCTGTAAGGTCAGGCGACTTCTAAACTTAGGCCGAGCGGATGCTGAAGCCACGCTAGATTTGATTTTTCAGAATGGGGAAACTTCACTGCAAATTATTCCTCACAAGGGTGATGGCAACATCCCAGAAGAGAAGGGAACAAATACAAGACATCTTTTTAAGTTATAAATAGCAGGAATTAGCAACAGATTGACTATGTGGGGCCTGTGAGAGGGAGGAGACCAGAATGACACTCAGGTTTGTGAATCTAGGTGATTGGTGATTCCCTCAGTGCTAGGAAAGTTCAAAATGGGGTGAGGAGGAAAATGAGTTCTATTTTATTTTTATTTTTTTCCCACTTAATAGCATTTTATTTTTTTTTCCAATTACATGTAAAGCTAATTTTCAACATTCACTTTTATAAGTGAATATTCCAAACTTTTTTCTTCCCTCCATCTCCACCCCCTTCTCCAGGACAGCCAGCAAATGGACATAGACTATACATGTATAATCATATATTAAACATATTTCCACATTAGTAGTGTTGTGAAAGGAAATCAGAATAAAAGAGAAAAACCACAAGAAAGAAAAAAGAGAGAAAATAGGATGCTTCGATTTGCATGTAGATTCCATAGTTCTTTCTCTGGATGTAGATAGCATTTTTCATCATGAGTTCCTTGGAATTGTCTTAGATCATTATATTGCTGAGAAGAGTTAAGTCTATCAAAGTTGGCCATTGCATAATGTTGCTATCACGTGTGCAATGTTCTCCTGGTTCTTCTCACTTCACTTAGCATCAGTGCATGTAAGTCTTTCCAGGTTTTTCTGAAATCTGAATTTAGACACACTGAGTTTGAGATGTCTTAAAGGATATCAATTTCAAGATATTCAGGAGACAATCAGTGACTTGATATTAGGAGAGAAGTTGGGGCTGGATAAAGAGATATGAGAATCATGTGGATAGAGATGTTAACTGAATCCATAGGAGCTGTTGTGATCATAAAGTAAGATAGTATGGAGGGAGAAGGGAAGAGAGCCAAGGACATTCTCTTTGGAAATATGAGTGACCTTGATGAAGATCCAGAAAAGGAGGCCAAGAAGGGTGAGATGAGTTGGAGAATCAGGGGAAAGCACTGTTACAGAACCTAGAGAATATTGAGGATAAGAGTGTGAGTGACAGTGCAAAGGTAACAGAGAGGTCAAAAAGAATGAGTACTGAAAAAAAAGCACATTAGTTTGGCAACTCGATCACTGGTAACTGAAGAAAGCAATTTAAGTTGAATTATGAGGTTAGAAGCCAGATTGTAGAGTTTAGAATCCAGTGAGAGAAGTGGTGGTATTAACTGTAGACAGTTTTTTCAATGATTATAGTCCAAAAAGCAGTTGTCAGAATCTTTTTAAAAACAAGATCCTGGACCTCAGGTTAATAACCTCCACTCTAGGGGCTCTTAGGAAGACCTCATAATTTCTTTTTTTTTTTTTTTAAACTTGTTTTTAGCCTGGAACAGTTTTCAGTCTAGAGGTAATTATAAACCTATTGATGAACAAATTGGTCTTGTGCCACCTAGTGGTGACCATCCTGAAACTTCTGTCTTGCTGGAATTGTGTCACAAGCTAGTTAGAAGTTTTTAGGAGCATTGTGTCTGTCATCAAAGACCATAAGTGGCAAATGTAGATGTTATTATTATTTCTCTTGTAGTGTGGTCGAAAGAGCACTGGAGTAGAAGTTAGGAAAATTTAAGTTCAAATCCTGACTCCAAGTTGTGTGACTACTGGAAAGTGACACCCTCTCTGAGCAATAGTTACTAGCATACTAGTACAAAGTAGATGGCAATGAGACAGATTCAGAAGAAAAGTTTGGGCCTCCAGTGTTTGACTGGTTGTACTAAGACCTAGCTGATATCAGAAAGGCAGTAATGGGAACACTACCAGTCTTGAAATTAAAAAAAACAAAACAAACAAACAAAATCTAGAGAGGTTAAATGTTATTTCTGTTGTTTAGTTGTATTTGATTCTTTGTGACACCATTTGGAGTTTTCTTGGCAAAGATTCTGGAGTGGTTTCCCATTTTCTTCTCCAGCTCATTTTACAGATGAGGAAACTGGGGCAGACAGGGTTAAGTGACTTACCCAGGGCTGAACAGCGAGAAAGTGACTAAGGCTGAATTTGAACTCAAATCTTCCTGACTCCAGGCTTGGCACTTTGTCCACCGCACCATCTAACTGCCCATAGAGGTTAAATGACTTTCCAGTTTATTCATCTGTAAAATGAAACTAGATGAGATTAGACTATTGCTAATATCCTCAAAATGGTATGATCCTTAGTGAAAGCAATAATGGAAAGAGTATCTCTGTTCCAGGAACTTCATGAGACACTAAGCAGGGCATGTTAATGGAAATTGTGATGTTCAAATTATTCCTGGGATATCAGGAGTTCATAACAGACATTCCAGGAGTCCCAAGGGATTTTTTGAGCAGCATATGTGATCTGAAGAGAAAAGAAACAGTACAGCGACTGGTTTTAAATATTAGCCCCCTTTTTTCCTACCTATCTCTCTGGAGTTGGCAATGATCACTTGGGAAAATCCTTATAATTCTTCACAGTCATCATCCCCCTCCTCCAATTTTTTTTGTGGTGAAGAACCACTTCTCTCCTCACCTAAACTTTTAAAATTAGCTAGAGTTGGAGGGTACAGTTCTGAGAAGTCACTCCTGGGGAAATGTTAGAACAGATTATCAAACAGGTAATTTGTGAGCGCTTGGGAAAAAATAGAGAGAGATCACTAAGAACTAGTATGGGTTTGCTACGAATAAATCCTTTGGATTTTTAGTACGACAGTGTTCTTCCTTGTCAGAGCCAATGTCCTACCAATGTCCTACCTTTGCTCGTCATGTTTAAGACATCTAGCTTCTGGATAGACTTCCTGCTTTGTCTTTTCTTGATCAAGTTCTGCTTGTTGCCTACAGGAAACCTTCCCTAACTCCTCATAATTCCAGGGCCTACCCTCTGTTAATTATTTCTGATTTATAGTGTATATAGATTGCTTTATATATATAAT
Source organism: Petaurus breviceps papuanus (assembly GCF_028583685.1). Lineage (NCBI taxonomy): Eukaryota > Metazoa > Chordata > Mammalia > Diprotodontia > Petauridae > Petaurus > Petaurus breviceps. The sequence goes on from NW_027187301.1 coordinate 2,821,352, forward strand.
ACGTATATAAATATAAATGTATAAACATAATATATATTGAGGAGTGCTTGGAGATGGAAGAAAACTGGAAGAAGAAGGAAATAATCATTTAATATAGTACCTACTATGTTCCAGGCACTGTGCTAAAGCACTTTTTTTTTTGCTTTTTGGAGGGCAATTGGGGTTAAGTGACTTGCCCAAAGTCACACGGCTAGTAAGTGTGTCAAGTGTCTGAGGCCAGATGTGAACTCAGGTTCTCCTGACTCCAGGGCCAGTGCTCTATTCACTATACCACCTAGCCACCCCTAAAGCACTTTTACAAATATTAACTCATTTGATCGTCACAACAACCCTGTGAGATAAGTGTTCTTACTACCCCATTTTAAATCTGAGGACACTGAGGCAGAGATTAAATGACTTGTCTAGGGTAACACAGCTGCTGAGTGTCTGAGCCAAATCTGAACTCAGGTTTTCCTGACTCCAGGTCCATTGCATTACTTAACAGTACAGAAGTCAATGGGAGGGAGTATGGGGGGGGGGTGTTTGAGGGGTTGGGGGAGGCCGAGATCAAAGAAGGAAAGCTCCTGGAGAGGAGGAGAGGGGTGAATCAAAGGCACAAATACAGTAGCATTGACAAGGGGGAGGGATTATTCTTCCTCTGAGATTAGAACAAATAGGTAATTTATCATGGAGGAGAGAACAAGGATGCTACTGGGAGCCAGGGGGAGGGTGACATTGAGGGTGCTATTAAAAGGAAATTAGAGAATAGATGGTTCTGATGCTTTTGGAAAAATAAGACATGACTTCCTTTATTAAGAGATAGGAGGTGAGAAGAGAAAATATATGTGTGTATATGTCTATGTAGGTGGGGTGTAATAGAGAGTCAATTAGACTAAGGAGCTGTGTTGTTCAGTTGTTTTTCAGTCGTGTCTGACTCTTTGTGATCCCATTTGGGGTTTTCTTGGTAAAGATATTGGAGTGGTTTGCCATTTCCTTCTCCAATTCATTTTACAGATGAAGAAACTGAGGCAAACAGGGTTAAGTGACTTGCCCAGGGTCACACAGCTAGGAAGTGTCTGAAGTCAGATTTGAACTCAGGAAGATCAGTCTTCCTGACTCCAGGTCCAGCACTCTGCACTATGGCACCACTTAGCTGCCCAAGAGGCAGTAAGGGCCTAGTTAAGATTAGATGAGCTCCTGGCCATAGGTCCTGGATGATTACGTAGGAGTGTTTGGGTGGAATTTCCCCATTGTTTAAATGGAATGAATGTGCTATATGTAATTGAGTATATCACAACTGTTTAGTTTATCTACCCAATACAAGTTGCCATAAGAAGGTGATAAAGCCAAGGGAATGAAACTGCAGCAGAGTTTCTACCTATATTAGGGATGGGAAAAGGAAGGAGAGAATACATTATTCTTGAGTTAAAATGAAAGAAATAAAGCTGTTAATTAGATCTTCTTTTTCAGCTACCACCCAGAAAGTGTCCTGACTGCTTCCACAGAGGAGTCAAACAGAAAGGCAAACTAACTAAGGGAACAGCAACTAGGAAGTCTTCCAACAAGTACACTGTGGAAAAAGCAAATCTATAGTAGTCACACGTGTGTGAGAGGTGATTAACACCTTGTTTGTTGTATGTCTGCATGACTAGAAGGGACTATCATATAGCCTCTGCTATGTCAGAGGAAAAGCTTGTGGGAAAGGGGTCATCAGCAGCAAACTAATTTTTCATCAACTTCAATATCTTAAAAGCTCTGGCATGAAACACAGTCTGGGGGGTAATTCTTTCCTTCTGAGACCATGATAAAGCAGCTACAATCACCGCCCAGGCAGAAAAAGCAGTGCCCTGGGAAAAGTCTTTTGATGCAAACTACATTTTATCCATGATGTTCCCCCCCGCCCATCTTTGAATAGCCAACTGGATTCGCCCAGAGTTAGAATACCAGGGTTCAAATCCCACTTCAGATTCTGTAATAGTAATGAAATTTGAAAATCCCTTTGTATTGGAAAGCTAACAGGTACTTAGCACTTAGTGTCAAGCTAATTATATCAAGCCTCTGTTAAAGAAACAGAGAAGGTATGAACCCCTGTTTCTGACAACAGGTAGGGGATGAACAGGGAGCCCCAGCTGGGAGAGACAGAACTTGAGAGAGAGAGAGAGAGAGAGAGAGAGAGAGAGAGAGAGAGAGAGAGAGAGAGAGAGAGAGAGAGAGAGAGAGAGAGAGAGAGAGAGAGAGAGAGAGAGAGAGAGAGATACAGAGAGAGAGAGAGAATTTCTCTCAATGAGCATCTGGAGACTGGGCTGCTACTGCTGGACTGAACTGAGAATTCAGAAGAACTGAGAAATGAAAACAGAAGTGACACAGAACTAGGACTTGTGGTGGCAGAGCTTCTTCTGAGAGCCAGCCAACCTCCTGCTGAGAGGTTCTGAGAACCAGCCAGAGTTGCTGAAGACTGAGGAAGCATGGCTGTGGTCCTGATTCTTTGCACAAATGTTGTTGTGCCTTTGTTAATGTGTATAAATGTTATTGTGGCTTTGTTAAGCCTTGTCTTCCCAGGAACAGAGACTATGAGAGATTTGAGGTGGACTGGACACTGTGAGCTTCAATATGGAGCAGGAACTGCATGGAGATCTGGACAAGTTGCTGGGAGCTGTCTGCCTTTGAACTCAGGTGGCAGTTGGTTAGATTTGGGTGGGAGCTGGGATCATGGAAGAGGAACCATGGAAGCTAAGAGCCTGCTTCAAGTCAAGATGAAAAGACCTCTCTGTGGGAACTGAGTAGTGACTGATGAAACAGTAATTTACTTGTAACATAGGGGTGGATGGCCTTTGTATTCCCCTCTACCCCTTAAAAGGGTACTGAATAGTAACTGATGAAATTGTAACTTAATTGCACCCAATGGGTGGATGACTTTGACTTTTGTACTTTATGATTGAATTAAGGACTTTGTGATCGACTAAATGAATGTACGTTGCTTAAAACTATGTGACCATTCTGGTGAAAACTATGTGGCCATTTTAGTGAGTAGTTGAGAACATTATGAATGAATGTACTTTGTTTTTTTGTGACTGTTTTGCTCTGATTTGTTACTGAATAAATAGAGAGTTCACTATACTACGTAATCAGAACCTTGAAGCTGTTCACAGCAGCAGTCTTCTGGAAAGCTGCTTGTGTGCGGCTTTATAGATGCTCACTATTTATGTGAACTTGGGTAAATCAATTAAACTCCCTTAGTTTCCTCATAAAAAGGTGGGAGTTGGACTAGATAGATGGTCTTGGAGGACTCCTCCAGCTTTAGGTTCATGATCCTTTTGTCCAGTAAATACTGATTCTTCAATTAAAAAAATGGTTTTTTGATGTCTTTATTTTTTATATACCAGTTGTTTCCTGATAGACCCTTTCCCATTTCCTGATAGACCTGTTCCATTATAATAAAGAAAACCATCTGAAGTTAAATAAAATCATCTGGAAGAATGGCCATGTCTAAGACTGTAGGCAACATGCAGTCTCTTACTTCTCTCCTGTGAGAAGCATGTTTCATTAACTGATTGCAGGAAACAAGATCAGTCTTTGCAGTTAATCAGACTTCATGATGTTGAATTTTCTGTCTTTTAGTACTGTTTTTCATTTATATCATTGTAGTCATTTGTATGTTGTTCTCAACTCAGTCCTTTAAATGCTTTTTTGATTTATTGATTCAATGAATTTAAAGCTCCTTAGATAGCTTTAATTAGTCTGTATGAATTTCCATTTTTTCCAAGTGAGACAGACCTCAATTCAACCTTTCCAAGTAGTTCCTTAAAGAAATTCAATTTGCCTCCTTGGAGTGTAATAAAACAATCCAGGGATCAAAGAACAACAAACAAAAAGAAAGAGACCAACTGACCTGAGATCAAGGAACTTCCTTCCCTAAGTGGGTACTCAAGAGTCAGGAAAGGAGCCTGCCTCTGACCCATAGGCAAGGGGAGGAGGTAGAAGAAACTGATCATAGAAGAGAGAAGATGCAGAAGTTTTGTTTCTAAGGTGGCCCAGTGGATAGAATGCTGGGCCTGGCGTCAGGAAGACTGATCTTCCTGAGTTCAAGTCTGACTTCAGACACTTACTAGCTGTGTGACCCTGGGCAAGTCACTTAACCCTGTTTGCCTCAGTTTCTTCATCTCTAAAATGAGCTGGAGAAGGAAATGGCAAATCACTCCAGTATCTTTGCCAAGAAAATCCCAAAGGGGGTCATAAAGAGTTGGACATGATTGAAAATGACTGAACAACAACTTGTCTTCAACCCACCCTGGGATAACTAGAGCCCAGTTCATCTCAGCCTGTGGTTTTGTTGGGGATGCTAAAGATGCCAAGTGCCAGGCTGGATGGAACAAGCTAATCTAGTCTGTCTGCTCCAAGTCCAAGGCTTCCCCACAGGGTGAAGTGCAGGGCGTTTTGAAAAGCAAGGGGATGGGGTTACACTGATTCAATAATCCTCTTTTTCTTTAGCTGGTTCTCCATGTTGAGCCAGCCCCAAGTTTTAGGACCAACTTTGGGCATTAGAGAGGATGATTTCAGTGTCCTGTGCTTTTCAGCTGACTTTCAGCCTCCGTGAAGATTGTTTGCATAGCCTCATTTTACAGATGAACAAACAGACACAAAGATTAATACTGACCTGCCTCATTGGGTGAATTAACAACTAAATGACTGAAAATAGTTTTAATTCTTTTAATTACAAATCAATCAGCTCATGACTTTTGCAGACTCTCTCTTCAGGTCTTTCCATTATTCTGCACAAGAAAAGGTGAGCAAACAGCTGGAACTAGGGATTTGGTGTCCAGGGGCGAGTCACTAACATCCCCAAGCCTCAGTGTGCTCATCTGTAAAATGGGGCAATAAAGCTGGTACCTATCTCATAAGGTTCTTGTAAAAATCAAATAAGATAATGTGAAAACACTTTGCAAACTTTTAAGTACTATATATATTGGTTGTTTATTGATTTATTTTATTTGTGTATGTTTTTATTTGTTTGACTCCACTCACCTGAGTGGAATGATGTCTCCAGCACCATTCTCCCATCCCTACCCAAGGACCCAGGGTCTTATATTTGGAAGGGGTCTTAAAGACCATTATTTTATTTTTCTATATATATTTTTTACTCTTCACAAACATGAATTAAAATGAACACTTCTATATACACAGTAGAACAGGCAAAAAGGATTATACATGAAGCTATGAATCTCTATTAGGTACAATTTACTTTTCTTTCTAAAGCACATAATAAGTATATATGTCTAATATATATGTTTAATACATGTAATAATGTGTATATGTAAATACACACGCAGACATATATGTTATATAATTCAACAAGCAGCTTTCAAAGCTGTCTTTATGACTATTATTCCTGCTGGCTTCCCTTCTGTACATTAAAAAAAGTTTCAATGTCCCTTGTTTCTTTTTCTTTTTGTTTTGGTAGTCTTTTTTTTCTACTTTTTTTTAGGGGGGAAGGCAAGGCAATTGGGGTTAAGTGACTCGCCCAAGGTCACATGGCTAGTTTTTGTGTTAAGTGTCTGAGGCTGGATTTGAACTCGGGTCCTCTTGACTCCAGGGCCAGTACTCTATCCACCGCACCACCTAGCCACCCTGTTTTGGTAGTCTTAATCCTAGCCTCAGTGTTCTTCAGAATTTCCTTCCATTAATAAAAAAGAAAAACAAAACTTTCATTAACAAATATCCATAGCAAACAAGACAAATTATTACACTGGTCACATCTGAAATATGTTTCATTCTGCAACCTAAATCCATCAGTTCTCTGACAGAGGTGGGTGGGTACCAAGCTTCATCATCTGTCTCCTGGAATGTTATTTTATTGATGAGGAAATAGAGGATCAAATGACAAATGATTTGCCCAGAATCACACAGCTGGTAAGTCTCTTAGACAACTTAAACCTAGGTCCTCTTGACCCCAATCCAGAGAAGAGATTGACCACACCATGACGCTTCAATGACCTTATGACTAAATAAAGATATGAGTGGTGAGCCTTATATGGAGAGAGAGGTTCCATATGTGGTGAGGGGGCTGTTTTTGTGTGCATGGCTTGAAGGGAGGTGGAATAGACATCTCTAGACTCTTCTCCCCACACCCTTCTTCAAGGGAGACTTTCATTTCTTCCAGGAGGGGAAGCAGAAATTGGCCCAGAGGCCACCATTCTAGCTCTCCTTAGAGAGAGGGGGGTATCAGGCTAGAAATATATGTATCTGCTCCCTTAAATGTTATTAGTCTAGGGGATATGATCAGGTTTCATCTAATTTTTTATTGCTTAGCCATTTCAGGGGAAAGGGGATCCCGAGTTCTATATTCTCCACCTATTATCAGTTCCACAATGAACACAAAGAGCAAAGAAACTCATTTATCCAAATCATAGCAAAACAAAAATCAGCAAAAGTATACACAGGAGAATATACACCAGACAATTCAGAGAAGGAGGTCTCCAGCTCAACCAAGAAAGGATGTCCTGGATGTTACCCAAGAGGAAACTCCCCAAAGTCTCTAGTGTAACAAGATGGGAACAGAGACATGATAGAGACTGCTAGCTTCTCTCATGTTGACTTCTTCCCAGAGTCTTTTTCATCAGCAACCTGAAATAGTTTTTTTCTCCCCAAAATAATTTACTTATTTTTAGTTTTCAACATTCACTTTTATAAGATTTTGAATTCTAAATTGCACCCCCCTCCCTCTCCCCACTCCCCAAGATGGCATGTAATCTGATATAGATTAAACATGTACAATCTTATTAAACATATTTCCACATTAGTCATGTTGTGAAAAAAGAAACCTAACAAGAGAAAGAACAAGAAAGAAAAAAAAAGACAGCAAATAGTCTGCTTCACTCTGCATTCAGATTCCATAATTCTTTCTCTGGATATGGATGGCATTTTCCATCATGAGTCGTTTGGAATTGTCTTAAGTCCTTGCATTGCTGAGAACAGTTAAGTGTATCATAACTGATCATCGAACATTGTGTCTGTTACTGTGTACAATGTTCTCCTGGTTCTGCCCACTTCACTCTGCACCAGTTCATGTAAGTCTTTCCATGTTTTTCTGAAATCTGCCTGCTTAACCTGGAAATAGTCTTATCTCTCAAAGATGGGACCCTACACTTGAAGAAGACTGGCTGAGACCTGAAGCTCTTCTCTCTCACTAATTCCACCCCACCTCTCAGGCAGAGCATCTCTCCCAGTGAGGAGAGAGTCCTGTGCCATAGGCCTTGGAACAGGGGTTACCAATATAATTGATGGGTTTGTTTGTTAACTAGGAATTTCCTACTTATAAGATTGTATTCTACCAAAGGTAGTTCTGGTCTTATACCTTTGTTGTGAAATAACTTCTTGACTTCTTCTCACTATCTTTGCTTCATTCATTACAAGTGTCCCAGAGCAAACCATTGTATTTGTGTGGGCCAAGGAATTTAATTTTCCAAAGGAGAATATTACTTTTCTTATTCTGCTATTCTTTCTGGCATAGTGAGTGGATGTTGTTCAGTTGTTACAGCCATGACCCGCTTTGAGGTTTTCTTGACAAAGATACTGGAGTGGTTTGCCATTTCCTTCTTCAATTTATTTTACAGATGAGGAAATTGAGGCAAACAGAGGTTAAGTAACTTGTATAGGGGTGACTAGGTGGCGCAGTGAGTAAGAGTGCTGGCCCCGGAGTCAGGAGGACCTGGGTTCAGAGTCAGGAGGACCTGGGTTCAGATCTGGCCTCAGACACTTAACACACACACAAGAAGAAAACCTAGCAGTGTAACCTTGGGCAAGTTTCTTAACCCCAATTGCCTTCCAAAAAAAAGGCAAAAAGTAAAAAAAAAAAAAAAATATATATATATATATATATATATATATAATTATGGGGCGACCAGGTGGCGCAGTGAGTAAGAGCGCCGGCCCCAGCGTCGGGAGACCCGGGATCAGTTCTGGCCTCAGATACTTGGCACCCACACAAAATAACTGGCTGTGTAACCTTGAGCAAGTTACTTAACCCCAATTGCTTAAAAAAAAAAAAGGTAACTTGTATAGGTTACACAGCTCATGTCTGAGGTCAAATTTGAACTCAGATCCTCTTGACTGAAGGGCCTGTACTCTATCCTCTGCATCATCTAACTGCTACCGAATGGCTAGAGCTCTGGCTTTAGAAATCAGAGACAGAATTTGAAGCCTGGTCTTCCTGACACTTATTCAAACTTTCTGGGTCCCAGCTATGTCATCTGCAAAATGGGAATACTCATACCTTGCATGATCTGCCTCATAGAGCTACTGTGGCTGCTCTTATCAGATAAGGAATGCAAAACACTTCATGAACTAACGAGCCAGCATGACTGTAGTTATCATTTCTTGAGAGGAACCTCATGTGTCTTGGTTCTGAATCAGTTGCTTCTGACTTCTTTGAGCCGTGAGCAGATGGCCGTGGTATGTGAGCAACCAATTATGAAGACTGAGCATATGTGAGCAGTTTAGTGTTTTAATCAAATCAAACTTACAAGACTCAATTTGACATTTAATGAGAGGCTTAATAGTTCTTGTGCTGTTGGTGATAATGCACACAAATAGTTAGCAGCTTAAATGACTTTAATTACTATTAGGTTACATCGTCAAATAGCCTTTCTCCCCGGGGTCAGCTGAGGAGAAGGGAGGGGCAGCTTAGGACAATTGCGCTGGCTGCTCTGAGAACGTGCTGAGGGATCTTCTACTCCAAAATGTGTGTGGGGGCTCAGGACAGGGAAGGCTGAGCTCTAGGTCTTGGCTTGTGTCCCTGAGGTGCCATCAGGAAAGGGCCCGGTGTGTGTTATATTTGTGCATTTTCGCATCCACTCCCCATCCTTCTGAGTATTCAATAAGGAGAAAGGATCATAGATAAAGTACTGAAAGGGACTTTTGAGTACCACCTTTTCGTGTTACAGATGAGGAAATAGAGATTCTGGGAAGGAATTGACCTGCCTTTTTTCATATGGGTAGTAGGACAACTAGACAGGATAGTGAATAGAGTACAGCAGAGCCTGGAGTCAGGAAGACCTGGGTTCAAATCCTGCTTCAGACAACTTACTAGTTGTGTGACCCTGGGCAAGTCACTTAACTCTGTAAAATGAGCTGGAGAAGGAAATGGCAAACCATTCCAGTATCTTTGCCAAGAAACCCCAAAAAAGAAATCAGGAAGAGTCAAGCACCACTGAAACAATGAACGACAAAGTAAGCAGAAGAGCTGATATCAGGATCTTTACTGGTCCTTTTCCAGGGTGTCAGAGGCTATTCCTGGATCAGAAGCACCAGCTTCCTGTCCCCTACTCCCTTGGGCTGTACTTCTGTCTGCTCCATGCTGTTGTGAATGGAACCTCCTGGGCCTCACAGGACTCAACATCACCACCTGCCACAAGGTTAGACTGATAAAGAGTCTTAAGTGATCTAATTACCCTCCTCCCTCAATGGGTTTCTTTTCAGATATTTATTATCTTAAATTCATCCCCCAGTGGTTAACCTATTCCCACTCTATCCTAATTCTCCCCATCCTAATGGTTCTGAACCCCTGGCTGCCACTGCATGTCCCTTCCCTATCCCCCACTGCCCACTCTTTTACTACCTCTCTCACCTCTCCACTCCTCACTGCTCCTCAATCAATTCTATGCTGACTCATGGTCTTTTTTTCCTCCCCAACTCTCTCCCTTATACTAAAGGATTTCAACACACATACTGACAGTCTCTCAAATATCTTAACCTCCCAATTCCTTGATTTACTCATTTCCTATGACCTCCACTCTACCTCAACTACACATAGAGATGGTCATGCCATACCTTTGATCATGCCATCAACCCCAAGTGTTCCACTTGCATGCTCATGATGTCTGAGCTCCCATTATCTGATCATAACCTTTCGTCATTCTGCCTCTCCCTCTCTGCCTTATGATTCCTAATCCTTTTCGTCATCCTCACTACACTCTTCCGTCCTTCCAATCCTAGTTCTTTCCCCTGCACCGACTACATAATCTCAGCTGGCCCCTCACTGAGGCAAGGCGATCCTTTTATATCTCCTAGTTCATTCACTACCCCACTCACCACTTTTCCAAACCTTTCTCTTCCTTTTCAGATATTCTGTGGCTCCCTTTCTTCCTCCCTCAGCTGAAAACCTTGCCTCACACTTCACTGAAAAACTGAGGGCATTTGCTGAGAGCTCCCTCCTTTCTCCTCCTTTCACAGCACTCAAATATCTTCAACCACTATCTCCTTCACTTTACTTCCTCATTCTCTGGTCTGTTCTACCTCCTACTAGTTGCCTCAGGCACCAAAGGATGACTCTATTCTGATGGTTGCTCAAAGATTGATCAGTCTCCCTCTCCTCTACAAGCTCAAATTATCTAACATCTCTATCCACCTTCCCATCGATCATTTATCTATTCTATCCATCATCCATCTACCTACTCTATCTATCTATCTATCTATCTATCTATCTATCTATCTATCTATCTATCTATCTATCCATCCATCCATCCATCCATCCATCCATCCTTCTATCTATCTATCTATCTATCTATCTATCTATCTATCTATCTATCTATCTATCTATCTATCTATCTATCTATC
>NW_027187301.1:2831951-2848844 GCF_028583685.1 Petaurus breviceps papuanus
ATCTATCTATCTATCTATCTATCTATCTATCTATCTATCTATCTATCCATCTACCTATCTATCTATCTACCTACTTTATCTATCCATCATCCATCTATCTACCCATCTATCCATCCATCATCCATCCTCCATCTATCAATCATCTATCTATCTATCTATCTATCTATCTATCTATCTATCTATCTATCTATCTATCTATCTATCTATCTATCTATCCTTCATCCCTATCTCACAGGAAGAGTTGGATCTTCTCCTCACCAAGACATATATCTTGTACTCTTAATCCTGTTCCATCCCATCTGCAGTGGATTGCCTCTTTACTATTCCCATTTTTCTCATTAATCTTCAGTTGCTCCCTATCTAAGGGCTGCTTCCTTGTTGCCTACAAACATATTCATGCCTCCCCATCCTTAAAAGCTCTTAACTTGATCCATCTATTCCTGATAGCTATTATTTTATATCTCTTCTCCCTTTGTGACTAAGTTCATTGAGGAAAGTTGGGGACTATTTCCTCTCCTCTCACTTATTTCTCAATCCTTTGCTGTCTAGCTTTCCACCTTATCACTCAACAGAGATTGGTCACTCCAAAGTTATCAATGATCTACTAAATGTTAAATTTCATGACTTTTCCTCTTTTTAAAAATTAATTTTTACTTTTTTCAATCAACAAAAATCTGCCTCTGCTCCTACCCCTACTCCCATTGCATCCTCTATCATGTGGATGGGGATAGCCTCCTTTGATTGGCTGCCAACAACCTTAAAACTGGTGAGAGTGAGCTATTCCACCGTTTTTTAAACTGTGCTTTTTGACAACTCCCATCTGCTCTTTCTAGCATGGATGCTATGAACTGAACCAGTGAGAAAGGAAAGACTTGCCTTCTCTTGTTACCTCTCTTATCCCAACTCCTAGGAATGGGTCTAGGAGTGTTTGTTTTGTTTTGTGTCATTTTCCTCAGTTTCGGGCACCATAGGTGGTTCCCATGGCATGGGAGTTGGAGCCAGGATTGTAGGCAAAGTGGTACAGCCAGCCAGCCAGCCTTGCATGGAAGCCCGGAAAATCCAGGGTGTCTGGGACTCAAGCCTGAAGAGGGTTTTGGATTTGGAGCTGGCAATGTATTCTTTTTTTAAATTAAATTTTATTTTTAGTTTACATCATTCCTTTCCACAAGATTTTGAGTTACAAATTTTCTCTCCATTTTCCCCAACCCACCACGCCAAAACAGCTATCCCATTGAGTATCCCCTCCCCCAATCTGTTATCTCTCATGTCTTCCCCCATATCCCTTCAGACTTTCCAGGAGGTCACAGTGGATCTCTATGCCCCAGTGCCTGTATATCTTATTTCCCAGTTACATGTAGAATAATAATAATATATATATTTTAAATATTTGATTTTAAAACTATGAATTCCAGATTCTTTCCCTTCCTCCCTCATCACCCACCCTTACTGGGAAAATAAGCAATTCAGTATAGGTTATATATGTGTAGCTATGCAAAACATTTCCACAGTGGATATATTGTGAAAGACTAACTATATTTCCCTCCATCCTATCCCACCCCCCACTTGTTCTATCCTCTACTTTGATCCTGTCCCTTTTCAAAAGTGTATGCTTCCAACTTACCTCCCCCCCCAGCCTGCTCTCCCTTCCATCATCCCCCCCTCAATCCCTTTCCCCCTACTCTCCTGTAGGGTGAGATACCCTATTTAATATGTATGTCATTCCCTCCCTAAGCCAAATTCAATAAGAATAAGATTGATTCATGCCCTTTTGCCTTCCTGTTCTTCCCCTCCACTGTAACAGTTTTCCCTTGCCTATTTTATATGAGATAATTTACCCCATTCTGTCTCCATCTCCTCTCATTATATTCCTCTCTCATTTCTTAATTGCACCTTTTAAGTATCATCCCTTCCTATTAAATTGGTCCTGTGCCCTCTTTCTATGTATACCTGTACACATATATACACATACTCATATATATATTCATATGCCCTCCTATATAGACATATATATGTATGTATACATATAAATACATATATATATACACACACACATTTATATTCCCTTCAACTATTCTCATACTGAGAAAAGTTTCATAAGTTACAATTATCATTTTTCCATGTAGCAATGTAAATAGTTCAACTCTGATAAGTTCCTTAAGCTTTCTTTTCCCTGTTTACCTTCTCATGCTTCTTGTATCTGAATGTCAAATTTTGTATTCAACTCTGGTTTTTTCATCAAGAATGCTTGAAAGTCCTCTATTCCACTGAATAACCATATTTTCCCCTGAAACATGATATTCAGTTTTTCTGGGTAGGTGATTCTTGGTTTTAATCCCAGCTCCTTTGCCCTCCAAAATAGCATATTCCAAGCCCTTCGATCCCTCAGTGTAGAAGCTGCCAGATCGATACTGTGTTATCCTGATTGTGTTTTCACAATTCCAAATTGTTTCTGGCTGCTTGTAATATTTTCTCCCTGATCTGAGAACTCTGCAACCTGGCTATAATATTCCTAGGAGTTTTCTTTTGGGGATCTTTTTCAGGAAGTTATCGGTGGATTCTTTCAACCTCTATTTTGCCCTCTGGTACTAAAACATTAGGGCAATTTTCCTTGAGAATTTCTTGAAGGATGATTTCTAGGTTTTTTTTTTTTGATCATGGCTTTCAGTTAGTCCAATAATTTTTAAATTATCTCTCCTGGATCTATTTTCTAGGTCAGTGGTTTTTCCAATGAGATATTTCACATTGCCTTCTATTTTTTCATTTGTTTGGATCTGTTTAATAGTATTTTGATTTCTCATAAAGTCACTAGCTTCCATTTGCTCCAATCTAATACTGAAGGAATGATTCTTGTCAGTGAGCTGTTGAGATTCTTTTTTCCATCTGGCAAATTTGGCTTTTTAAGGCATTCTTCTCCTCTTGCCTTTTTGAGCCTCTTTTTGCCATTTGAATTAGTCTATTTTTTAAGGTGTTATTTTGTTCAGTCAGGTTGTTGACTCTCATTTCATAATTTTCTTGCATCATTCTCATTTCTCTTCCCAGTTTTTCCTCCACTTCTCTTATTTGCTTTTCAAAATCCTTCTTAAACTCCTCTATGGCCTGTAACCAGGTTATAGTTTTCTTGGAAGCTTTTGGTGGAGGAGTTCTGACTTCACTGTCTTCCTCCTGTTCCTTGCTTTGATCCTTTTTGTCCCCAAAATAGGAGTCTAATGTTGGATTCCTCTGCTTGCTTTGCTTCCTTTGCTTGCTCATGTTACCACTCAATTACTTGACTTTTGAAATTTTTGCCACAGTAGAACTCTGCTACCAGAAAGGGGAGCTTTGTCCCAATGGCTGGGGTTTTCTCAGCTGCTGGAGCTATTAGCTGGCTGCCCTCTCTGAAGCCTCCACATGCTCTGGCAAACTGGTCATGCATCCCAGGACTACCACCCTAGACAATGATCCAGTTCCAAGCAGGTTAAAGCAAGAGTGATTACCCCTCTGTATCAGCAAACACCCCAGGGTCCCTAGGGTGGCTGCCAACACAGGGTCTTAGATCTGCTTTGTTAAAGGAAAGCAACTCAAAATGGGTTAACAAGCTTACTTTAATCAGTCAAATATGTATCGTTTACCTAGTTCAGGGGAAAAAGGTCAGCACCCCAAACTTCATAATATACAGACAGAATTATCAAGACAGAGAAACAGATCAAATAGACAGTTTCCAAACTGTCCAACCATTACATCCATACCAAATCAACATCTGGGTTTTTCAAAACCGGGGGACTCTCAACAACAGCTTCCCAGAGTCTCATCTGATCAAATCACAGAACACTTCTCAAAGTGAGCCCCAAAACAAAGCTACACATCAGGGCTTATATAGCCTTCTCCTGGCTCAGAAAATGTAACAACCTTATTGACTCACTGGCCAATCAAGAAGTATCTACTGAAAAACCAGCCTTCCACCCCAGGCTCCAGGTGCACTTTAGTCTAGGGGCAGGGAAGATCTTAAAAATTTACATTCCCATTACACCCTCAGACTGGCTGCTTGGTGCCCCTACAATCTGCAGGCCAGGAGCTCTGAAGCAGCCACGTGGTGGCTCCCAAACTCCCAAACTACTGGATCCCAAAGTCCACACTGCACTGACCTCTCACATTGTCCTTAGCATCTATGGGTTGATAATTCTGCAAACTGCCACAGCTACTGGTGATCTGGAGTCCCTCCAGCGAGCAGCTGGTTGTGGCCGCCCTGAGGCTAAAACCTCTGGGTTTGAGTGGGGCTGGGCTGGGCTCCCAGAATGCTGAGCTGGCCCCTTCCTGCAGGCCTGCTGGACTGTCTTCAGCAGGTAGTTATCTTCTCTCTTTCATTTTGTAGGTTCTGTAGAACTAAAGTTTAAACTTAGAGTCATTTTTTTGCATGAACTGGAGGAGGTGGAAGCAGGAACCCCTGCTGGCAATGTATTTTATGGGATCCAAGCTAAGCTATGAACCTAAGCCTCTTCCCTTACTCAGAATCTGAGGTATACAGGGAAGAAGAAGATTATGTCGCCCCTCTGTGTGTATAGTGGGGGGAATAAGTTTGTATATTTGTGATTATACTTTCTAGAATAAATATTCTTTTGTAAAAGTTCCAGTGCTACAAACATAATGTAAAATGCAGTTTTCTAAGTCAATATGAGACCCACAGGGCAGCTAGCCAGTGCAGTCAATGGAGTGCTCGGCCTGGAGTCAGGTAGACTCACCTTCCTGAGTTTGAATCTGGCCACAGATACTTCCTAGATGTATGACCCTGGGCAAGTCATTTAACCTTATTTGCCTCAGTTTCCTCATCTATATAATGAGTTGGAGAAGGAAATGGCAAACCACTCTAGTATCTCTGCTAAGAAAACCCCAAATGGGGTCACAAAGAGTAGGACATGACTCAAAACAAAACAAAACAATGTGGCTCACAAGGAATCCTTATGTATGGTTTCATGGCCTGTTTCTATTTGAGTTTGATACCACTGGATTAGATGATATCTAGAGTTCTTTCCAGATTTAGCATTCTGAGTCTGAGAATTAAATTTTCATAGAAGAAGGATTAAGAGCTCATTTTGGAGTACAGGGTCCTAGGGGAAGAACAGGATAGTGAGGGGTTTTGATATTTTAAATTTAGAATAACAGGACATCAGGAGGTAGAAGTAGGGCATACTAATGGAGGCAATAGGATACAACTTTGTCTACTTAGCAATTTTGCCAAGGACTGGGCCAGTCTACTTTGCCCTTCCTTATAGACTAGACTGGATGAGTTTCTCCTTGGGTTTGTCAGGTCTCTACTATTCAATGGCCTTGGAAAGCCAGGTTAAGGGATTGGGATCCAATGGGATCTGCCACACAAACTGTCTTCCCCTTGACTTCCTAAGCTTACCCATCCCCAGAGCAAGAGTGAATAGTACCTTCTCATCGTTCACTTATCATATCTGTGGTTTTACTTGGAGAATTCCCTCCTCCAGAATTCATCTGAAATATTATGCTCAATTGTGGTGCCACAGTTCAAAAAGCTCCTTCATAAGTTAGGCCGTGTCCATCTCATATGGGGACCAGTTGGATGAATTGAGGATGTTTAGCTTAGAAAAGAGAGATTGAGGAGAGACATGATGGTAGCTGTCTTCAGGTATTTGAAGAACAGTTATGAATAAATATTAAAAAAAATTATTAAGTGCTTATATACCAAGCATTGTGCAAAGCACTAGATACATATACAAAAGTAAAGAGCCCATGATCTCAAGGAGATACTATTCTAGCAGGAGAAAACATATAAAGGGGAAATGGTGCCATAGAGGAACATGTTAAAATTATAGGCATAGTGAAAAGAGACATAAGGGAGTAGAAGGACATAGCCCTTCTTGCAGCAAAGGCCAACAAGATCATGGTTCCAGAACTGAATGGAGAAGTGGGGTACATTTGGCAGCAAGATAGATGGTAAGAAGATGACCAAGATAATGGGGAGTAAAGTGAAGTATGGCTGATACCCATCTGAAATGGTAGGACAGGTGAGGCACTTATGAATAAGAACAGCATGAATCCAGGGTGGAAATTCTGGAGACGAAAAGGATAAAATTTTCAGCACATGGCCTCTGGTACCAGCAGTGAGGCATCTTGTGAGATGGCACCAGGAGTCAAGTATGTGGAAGGGAATTAGATTGGTACTGTTTGGCTTGGAGGACAGAACCATAAGCTATGGGTAGAAAGTGCTGTCAAATTTAGGCTTTGGGTTAGGAAAAACACCTTAACAGAGAGTTGGTGGTGGGTTTCTGCTGGGACCAAACACAGGCTGGTCAATCTCTTCAGTATGTCATAATGAAGATTCCATTTGTGTTTGGGTTGGACTAGATAGATGGCCACTGAATTCCCTTCTAACTCCCTAATTCCATGATTCTGTGACATTCACTTCAGCTCTCTGCCACAGGGAGCAAGCTTTAGTGAAACTTACAGAAATTTGGGAAAGAATTTTTAAAGGTGAGACCCAGGAATGTAAATGGGAGTCACATAGTGAAGAATATATTCTCTTTGATACTTCAGTGACCCTGCAAGTCTCTCCATCTGCGGACTGATCCTTCCTTCTGCAATATAGTTCCCCCACCCCCTATCCCAATGCCTGTTCATCCTATGTAACTCATCCACATGATCTGAATCTTTATCCTAGGGATACTGGGTGTTATTCATGAGTCTATTTAGTCATCTTTGGTGATTTTTCTTTTCTCCCCCACTTTTTTCTGTTCAGGGTCAGTTGGGAATTGAACCCGTCACTGTCTGATAGGTTTCCAAGTCCTGTCTTCTATGGACTCTGCTACATACCCCCATCTCCCAAGTCTCTTTAAATCATTGAACCTGTCCTCTCCCTCCTCTCAGGATACAATTATATCTCCCTGGGTGACGTTTAGCACCCAGCACAAGTTACTTCCTCTTTACTTCTATACCTCTTATTGTCCTCACCAACTTCAGCAACTATTTAAAAAAATCTTTCAGTCAACTTGAAATTATCTTTTTCTTGGCTTGTCCCTTTTCATTCCATGTCAAACTAACTACATGCTAGACATCTATTACAAGTCACTTCACGAGAATTTTTTTTTTGCCCTAGCTCTGACCACAACCTTCTAACCTAACATCTTTCATCAAATATATATTGAAGACCTACTAATTGCAAGGCAATGTATTAGATCTGTCAGATCTACTCTTTCTATCTACCAGGATACAGCTCATTCAACTTTTTAATAGTTCTGATTATTAGGAAGTTAGCAAATTTCTTCTTTGTAACTTCTACTGATTGCTCCTAGTTCTGACTTCTGGGGTTTAGCAAAATAAATTTATAATAACTCTTCAAATATTGAAAGACAGCTATGTGTCTCTCCATAATGTTCTTCAGGTTAAATATCTCTAGTTAATTCTGTTATCTATTTCTTCCTATATTCAATTATAAGTTGAATATTGATATTATTTCATTATCTATGGTGCTTTTATACATAATTTAGCTCCCCTGCATATCCTTTGCAAACACACTTATTTTTACTGTTTCCTTGTCTGAAATGATTATCTCTGCGTTTTTGATTCTTTTCTTAAGTCATTTTAGCTGTGTCCAACTTTTTGTGACCTCATTTGGGGTTTTCTTGGCAAAGACACTGGAGTGGTTTGCCATTTTCTTCTCCAGATCATTTTATAGATGAGTAAACTGAGGCCAAAAAAAGGGTTAAATGACTTGCCCAGGGTCACAAAGCTAGTCTCTGAGGCCAAATTTGAACTCAGGTCTTCCTGACTCCAGGCCTGGTACTCTATCCATTGTGACACCTAGCTGCCTCTTTTTTGCTTCACTGGAAGCATAATAAATTCTGTGCCACACCTTTATTTCAACTCTGTATGAATATCTATGTTTCAAATGTATTTCTTATAAATAACACCTTAATTCTGGTTTACTACTGTTCTTCATTTTATGGGTGAGTTCATCCCATTTGTTTACAGTAACTGTTATAAATTGTAGATCATAACCTACACCATTACCTCTCTTTAATTATTTGGAGAATCAAATAATTTGAATCTTTCAAATGGTTTGAGGCACTTATTTTCAGACCCACTTATTCTAAATTACCAACATCCTAGATGAAAAATGTGTTCAATACTATTTCCTTATCATTACCATTGCAATAGCATTGTTTTCTATAGTTTTTATTGCCAAATTACAATATTTCAACTATGTTATGGATTAAATATGATTCTTTTTGGCTGTCCTGCATATTTATTTGTTATTTATAAGCCTGTTTCTCTGGGGAAAAAACAATTGGCAAAATAAATTTGTTGTAATTCAGAGATAAGCTTGAAAAATTCAAATTATATGTAACTCATAAACGAGGTAATATTTTATGACATAATGCTTGAGTACATTCCTTTGTCTTTCCATTCTTACACGCACCACCACAGTTCAGGTCCTCATTACCTCTTGCCTGGGTTATTGCAATAGCCTGGTTAAGTTGGTCTCCCTTCAAGTCTCTTTCCCCTTCAATCCATCAGCTGCCAAAGTAACCCCTGAAAATCATCTAAAGAGTAAAGGGGTTGCAATCTACATCAGTGGAGTTAAGTGGTCACCCAACAAAAGCATAGACCCTTGAAGTAGGGAAGAAAATAGTATATGTAAACAGAGTTTACACGAGACTTCAGAAATCACTGACAACTTACTGGCAAGCTCTCAGATGTTTAAATTAAGGACTAGATAATAACAACCTGAGACTTTTCCCCCCAGGAATCCCAAAGCCTTTAAAAAATTGATATTATTCATTTTTATGTCACACATTTCACAATATATTCCTTCCCTGTACTTCCAGGAAGCCATACCTTTAAAACATAAAAAGAGAAAAAAAATCTAAATCTAATCAAAATTAAATCTAATCAAATCTAATTTTAAAAATCAACCAAGACTGGTATATTATGTATTATTCCATATGCATAGTCCTTTACCTCTGCAACAAAAAAGAAGGGATGCATTTTCAAATCTTTTCTTTGGGATCTAACTTGGTCACAATAGTTTCACAGCATTTAGTGTCAAGTGTTTTGTTATTGTTGAAGTTATTGCATACATTGTTTTCCTGGTTCTGCCTACTTCCTTCTGTATTGGTTTATAAGTTTTCCCGCATTCCTCTTCATGGATCCCATTTTTTTTAAACAATACAGTAATATTATATACCATCACATACTACAACTTTTTAAGCCACTCCCTAATTGCTGGGCATCTGCTCTGTTTTCAGTTCTTGGATGCTACAAAAAGTGCTACTATAAATATTCTGGTGAATATAGATAGTATCTTCCTTTTACATATTTTACCTCCAAAGCCTCCTTTTAAACAGCAAATCCTCTAAATTGTTCAAAATTGCAAATTGCCTTAAAAAAAACAACACCTCTTCATAGGCTTATACAGGATAACTCAAAATATCTTAGTGCATTTTAAAGCCTTAATAGCTTAGGTTTTATACTGCACACTGCTCAAAGAATTGGAGGTTCTTCTTTTGTAACTACAAAAAGGATCCCTTTCTGAAACCTGCTTGAGAGACTGAGGGCCCTGACTTAAACCACCAAGCCGAACTCTTTTCCACAGTCCTGCTTAGTTATCCCTTCTGTCCTCACTGCCCTCTCTCATCTCAGTAGGGAGAGGCATTAAGGGGTCCACTTTTGAGTGAGGCTTTCAGGCCTGTACTGTCACTTCTTTCCTTCCTTGCACATTAATGTCAGGACCCATCAATTGGGGAATGCTGACCTAAACCAAAACCACTTGAAGTCAAATCTGAAATTTAGCCTGTTAGAGCAGTATCCAAGCCTTACAAGCACGGCTGAGTTGAGAGGATGTCTCAGTTGAACTTTAAAGGAGATGTCAGTAGAAAAGCACATCATCTATTATGTGTGGTAAGCAACTCAGTCTGGCTGGTAGCACAGAGAAAGAGAGAGGGAGGGAGGAAAGGAGAGAATACATAGAGCATTTATTAAGCACCTATTATGTTCAAGCAGTAGGTTAAACACTAGAGATACAAATACAAGCAAATAAAAGCAAGTAAGACAGTCCCTGCCTTCAAGGAGCTCGCTTTCTAATTAAGACAACATGTGTAGGGGACTGGTAACCAGAGAATGGAGTTTTGCTCTACGGAATCACAGAGATGATAGAATTCATTTGATTTACTGTTCCTAGAGCAAGAGGTATAAAGGGGGCATGAACATGGAGGCAGGGCATATGGCAAGGTAGGGATAGCTGGACAGAATGTGAAGCATGGTGTGAGGCAATCAGATATAATGGGCCCCACTACATTTTCACTCTCACCAATCAAATCCCAGGGCAAGAATTTCAAAATTAAGTGGGACAAGTCCTCCAGGGACACAGGACATGGCTTCTGATGCAATGCTTAGATGATTTGTTAGGGAGGTATTCCAATATTCCAACAGTTGGTGATTGTGAGAGCCTATACTAGTAGTAATGGGAAAAGAAGAAATGTATAAGACCTTTAGGGTGAGGAACCAGAGACCTAACTAATCTACAAAACGGGTAATTAATCTATAAAAATATATTTTTATGTGGATTAATTAATATCCCAAATGGGTGCATAGATTACAAAGTAGTGAAGTCTAACCAGCAGGGGGAGTTCAGATCATATATCCTGACTAAAGCAACCAGTCCAGTTGGTTGTACAGGATGACTCAAAAAGCCTGAATGCTCTATGAACGAACAGCTTAAATCAGGGAGTCTCAAATTCTATTGTACTGATGGGCCAAACTTCTTATGAAAAACAGTAGGCTAAATTAGCACTCCACAAAATGTATGTCCCCTTTCCCTCTTCCCCATTAATTTCCAGGCCCAATCTTTTATGCATCTTTATGTGCTAGGATTCTTATGTGACATAATTTGAAGAATGCAAAAGTTTATCCTTCAATGTACTCATGATATCTGAAATGCCACTATTTATAACTTTGGGTTAAACTGTAATCAAATGAGATAATGTATAGGGCTTTGAAAACCTTGACACTGTATACATCTCAATTATTTATATGGAATTAGTTCAATCAGATCTTAACCAAATAACATCTCAGTAAGAGGTTTGGTATGGAGGATTATGTATATATAGATGTGTCACAGGGAGTGGTGGATGGTGAAAAGGAGGTAGGAACCCTAAAAAATTTAACTTCTTCAGTTTTATCTAGCATTGGTCCTGCTTATTTTTCTTTTCTGTTGGTCCCTTGTCCCATCACCTTTTGCTTCTATTCTGCCCACCTATGCTTCCTTTTTCCACTCGACCCCAAAACATATTCTACTGTAGAATATTCCTTCACTCATCTGCTCAGTTGTGACCTTCCCTAACAATTTTATGTGCAATCTTCTCTCCTCTCTTAATAAGTTACCCTATCTGGTTTCGGCTACCTTTTGGGTAGCTGAGCTCCCCAATGAATATTCTGCCCTCTCTCTTAAACCATAGAACAAATAAATACAGAGTAGGACTGCACAAGGAGCTCACACAACTTGATAGCCGTGAATGCAAGAGTGGACAAGGTGTATAGTTACTGCCCATCATCCCTAGGATTTTACTTAGTACTTTCTCCCTTGCCCTGCTTTTAGATGCCCCTTTTCTTCCCTTCCACCACTACCCTTAGGTTTCCTTTGGTAACCTATAGCCCAATTTCAATTTCATACCATATTACCTGAAATCTAGTCAGTTGAGCTCTTCCCTTTAAGCTTTTTTTCTCACACTGTGGTAAGTCAGTAAGATGGCTGGCTCTCTAGCCATCCTTCATTAGTGATGGAGGCCAGTCTATCTCTTCTTTTGGCGTTGACTTTGGAGCTCTCAGGCAAGGTTCTAGTGGATACAGGAACATCCAAATGTGGGAAATACCCTTAACCCCTGGAACATTTAAGAGAGGTAGTCCAAACTGTCACACTTATACTAAGAGGGCAAATCATTTTATGTATATAGTGTTTAACATCTGAAAAATGGAAGAATCATTACCAGATTCCCCATGAGGACAGTCTTATTTCCATTCTTCTGCCAAACTTAAAAGACTTACTACTACCATTTCCACACAAACTTAACATTCCTTAGCCCTCTGAAACCTAGCTTCTACTTCCACCATGATTGAAAATGTATTCTTGATTAAATCCAGGGGCGGAGTAGAAGCACGACCTTCCCCCGGCTCCAGCTTCCACCCTCCCCAATCCATGTAAAAAGGGAACTCTAAACAAACTTTGGAGCTGCAGAACCCACAAAATGACACAGAGAAGCTAACCTCCCACTGAGGACAGCCCGGCAGGCCGGCAGGAATCGGCCAGCGCAACGCTCAGGGAGCCGAGCCCAGCCCCACGCTGAGGCTTTAGCCCCAGGGCGGGCCTGGCCAGCCGCCAGCCAGAGGGACTCCAGATCAGCAGCAGCTGTGGCCGTTTCCAGATTTATCAATACATAGATGCGAAGGACAAGGTGAGAGGCCAGTGCAGTCTGGACTTTGGGACCCAGGAAGTGGGAGTGCGTGGCTTTTACCCCCGGAGCGAGAAACCGCTGAGACGCCAGCACAGCCTGCCAGCGCCACCTGGTGTGGCGGCTTCAACTCCTGTCCTGCAGAGTGTAGGGGAACCAAGCACCAGTCTGAGGGGTCATCGCTCTTGCTTTAACCTGCTTGGATCTGGATTGCAGTCTAGGGTGGAGGTCCTGGGGTGTGTGTCCAGCTTGCCAGAGCGTGTGGAGACCTCAAAGAGGGCACCCATCTAATACCTCCGGCAGCTGAGAAAACCCCAGCTTTTGGGACGAAAACTCCCCTGTCTGGTGGCAGAGTCCCACTGTGGCAAAAAGCCCAAAAGTCAAATCATTGAGTGGCAAAATGAGCAGGCAAAGGAAACAAAGCAGACAAAAGATTCCAACATTACACTCCCATTTTGGGGATAAGAAGGAGCAAGGCATGGAACAGGAGGAAAACAGTGAAGTCAGAACTCCTGCACCAAAAGCTTCAAAGGAAACTACGAACTGGTTACAGGCCATAGAGGACCTTAAGAAGCAGATAAGAGAAGTGGAGGAAAAATTGGGAAGAGAAATGAGAACAATGCAAGAAAATTATGAAATGAGAGTCAACAGCCTGACTGAAGAAAATAATACCTTAAAAAACAGACTGACTCAAATGGCAAAGGAGGCTCAAAAAGGCAATGAGGAGAAGAATGCCTTAAAAAGTCGAATTTGCCAGATGGAAAAAGAATCTCAAAAGCTCACTGAGGAGAATCACTGCTTCAGAATTAGATTGGAGCAAATGGAAGCTAATGACTTTATGAGAAATCAAGATGCTGTTAAACAGATCCAAACAAATGAAAGAATAGAAGGCAATGTGAAATATCTCATGGGAAAAACCACTGACCTGGAAAATAGATCCAGGAGAGATAATTTAAAAATTATTGGACTGCCTGAAAGCCATGACCAAAGTAAGAGCCTGGAAAGCATCCTCCAGGAAGTTCTCAAAGAAAACTGCCCTGATGTTTTAGAATGAGAGGGCAAAATAGAGGTTGAAAGAATCCACCGATCACCTCCTGAAAAAGATCCCAAAAAGAAAACTCCTAGGAATATTATAGCCAGGTTCCGGAATTCCCAGATTAAGGAGAGAATATTACAAGCAGCCAGGAAGAAACAATTTGAATATTGTGGAAACACAATCAGGATAACCCAGGATCTGGCAGCTTCTACACTGAGGGATTGAAGGGCCTGGAATGTGATATTCCGAAGGTCAAGGGAGCTGGGATTAAAACCAAGAGTCACCTACCCAGCAAAACTGAGTATCATTGTTTCAGGGGAAAATATGGTCATTCAGTGGAATACAGGACTTTCAAGCATTCTTGCTGAAAAAACAAGAGTTGAATAGAAAATTTGACATTCAGATACAAGAAGCAAGAGAAGCATGAGAAGGTAAACAGGGAAAAGAAATCATAAGGAACTTATCAAAGTTGAACTATTTTTTTTTTAAGCAATCGGGGTTGAGTGGCTTGTTCGGGGTTGCATGGCCAGTTGTTGTTTCTGGGTGTGGTGCTGACTGTCTGGGCCCGGATTTGCTCCGGGTTGTCCCGGCACTGGAGCCGGTGCTCTTACTCACTGAGCCACCTGGCCAAAGTTGAACTATTAACATTCCTACATGGAAAAACAATAATTGTAACCTATGAAACTTTTCTCAGTAGTCGAATGGATTAGAAATATATATATATATATATGTCTCTATATAAGGGTATGCAGGCATATGAATACATGTGAATGTGTGTATATACGTTTACAGGTATACATAGATAGAGGGCACGGGACCAATTTAACAGGAAGGGATGATACTTAAAAGGTGAAATTAAGAGGTGAGAGGAATATAATGAGAGGAGATGGGGAGAGACAGAGTGGGGCAAACTATCTCATACAGAAGAGGCAAGGGAAAATGGTTACAATGGAGGGGAAGAATAGGAAGGCAAAAGGGAATAGGTCAACCTTATTCCTATTGAATCTGGCTTGAGAAGGGAGGGAAATACACACTAAATAGGGGATCTCACCCTCCAGGAGAATAGGGGGGGAAGAGGATGTGAGGGGGGATGATGGAAGGGAGGGCAGGCTGGGGGGGAGGGAAGTTGGAAGCACCCACTTTTGAAAAGGGACAGGATCAAAGTAGAGAATAGAACAAGTGGGAGGTGGGATAGGAGGAAGGGAAAAATAGTCAGTCTTTTACAATACATCTACTATGTTATTGTTTTGCATTAGCCACACATGTACAACCTATACTGAACTGCTTGTCCCCCCAGTGGGGGTGGGTGGCGGGGGGGGAAGGGAATGAATCTGGAATTGAAAGTTTTAAAATCAAATATTCAAATATATATGTGTGTGTGTGTGTGTATATTATTATTAATACCATCTTACATGTAATTAAGAAAAAAGATATACAGGCACTGAGGCATAGAGATCCACTGGAAAAGTTGAAACGGGTATGGGAGAAAATATGGGAGAGAGAAGATTGGAGGTGGGGATATCCTGTGGGACTGCTGTTTTGGGGGGATGGGTGGGGGAAAAACGGGGAGAAAATTTGTAACTCAAAATCTGGCGGAAACGAATGATGTAAATCAGCAGTTAATAAAGCATTTAAATTAAAATTAAAAAAAAAAAGAAAATGTATTCTTAATGGTCACCAATGACAGACATATTTACCAAGTCTAATGGAATTTCTTCAGTTCTCATTTTTCTTACTCCAAAAATAAGGGTATATTTGAATTTAATCATTTAACAGCTAAATGCTGGACACAATTCACAAACCTCTCCTAGACAACTAGGATACTTGTTCCCTAAAATACTAACTCTTCAAGATGACATACTTCACAAATTTCATAGTGTGAATTTAATGAAATAATACATTTAGTTTATTCCACTGATAAGTTAATTCTACCCATAATTTAAACTAATATAAAACACTCATTATAAAGACACTCCAAAAACAGAGCATAAAGTATCAAAATATTCTGCAACAAAGGAAGAACAGACACACTCAGTTTTGTTATCTTTTAGATTCATTTCTTCAGCATGCCAGTCTGTAAAGTTTTTTGTAGCCTAGTTATGTTGGCATCCAATGCTGCAAGGTCATTTCTGAAGTCCTGTTCATCATGTGAAGTGAATGAGGAGAGGGAAGACACACTCCAGTCGGACATTCTTGACATTAAATCAGAATTTAAAAAGCTGTAATCACAGAGAGCGCTGTTTTTTAACAGAGAAGTGGCAGTTTGACATGTCAAGGTATTACAATGACCTGTAGACTTGTCCACAAAGTTGGTAGGGATCTTACTGATTGCGTCCTTTATTTTCATTAGGAGCTGTTCATCTTCTACATTAACTTCCCTTATCTTTTCAGATACAGCTTGTGTTTCACTCTTCAGAGAGGACATATTAGGGAACTTTTCCAAACTTGCCTTTGTATCCTCTGAGGACACAAATAAAGAGATGGGCTTAAGAAACTCATTTGGTTTTGCGGAACCAGGAATTCCACCGTTGCCAGATAGTTCAGAGTTAGAGACAATATTCTGTGGCAAAGCACTTATTCTTTCAGGGGTGGATTTCTTTTTAGAGGAGCTTACAGCAAACGGGAGGTAAATTGTCTCATCATTCAGTCTGGATTCATCATCTATTAAAGTGTCCGTCTCACTCCCTACTTCTGAAAGTATCTTTGAATGATATGATGGAGTTCCAAGGTCTAACTCATTAGCTGAACCTGGGGGTTTGTGTTTAAAGACTTCAGGTTTTAAGAAATTTTCATAAGGCACAACTGGTACTTTCCCTTTTCGATATTCTTTTAAAAATGGTGATTCTGTGTGAGTATACATTTGGTCGTTTTCTAACTTTTTAAGGTGACTAGTGGAATATCGAGGTGGAGATTGTTTATGCTGTAGGTGTCTTTCGTGAATGTCTAGAAGGGATCTGGTAAGCATTTTGTCAGGCTTATAGAGAGTGTTGTCCACACTGAGGTTTGTGAGGAGTTGTGTCATGTTGTTCTGCAAAGTTCTGTTGGGAGAAATTTAGCATATTAGTTATATTTACTGGCCAATGTAAATTGTTCCTTTGGCAATAGCTCACTTCTGTTTTGAATAAAATATCACAGATGGCTTAGGTTTAATCTGGACTGCACGGAATAATTTACCCCAGATACTTTAACCACCTGCACAGGTTAAAAGTATTAAAGGAAAACACCAAATTTCTAGAATGTTCTTGACTTTGCATAAAGTAAATGATTTTATGACAAGAAAACCTCAAATGCAACATTTTCATGTAAAAATAGATTCAGAAAATAATCTCTTGTAAAATGTGAATCCATAGAAATGTGTATATTTTACACACACACACACACACACACACACACACACACACACACACACACACA
>NW_027187301.1:2848854-2849999 GCF_028583685.1 Petaurus breviceps papuanus
ACACACACACACACACACACACACACACACACACACACACACACACAGAAAGAGCTAGCTGGTAGGACCCCTAGAGGTCATCTAGTTCAACCCTCTCCTTTTACATATGAGGAAATGAGCCCAGAGAAGTGAATTGATTTGCCTGAGGTCACAAAGGTGCTAAATGGTAGAAGTGGGATTTGAACTCAGGTCCTGTACCTGCAGTTCAGTGGCTTGTAATTACATACTTGGTTAAAATACTGGAAGTGGGAGGCTAGATGACAACTTGTCAGATATGAGACAGAATTCACAATTCAGCTAGGGGTTGGGTTAAAAGGCACTCCAATGTAGCTTTCAGTTCTAAGAACTATTTTATTTGATTTTTTCATGGTATTTCAAACAAAAAGCAAGTTATTTCCTTCCACTAGAAGCATACATACAAAATACATTACCCTCTAGTGGTTACTATAAGAACAACACGGCTAAGGCTTATGTGCAGGTGAATCTGGTTTTAAGAAACAGATTCCTATAAAAGTTTTCTGTAAATCAACTTTATGTAAATTGAAACATTTTCCATTTGGTCTAATAATTTCAAAAATGCTTTTTAAAAATTTGTGATTACTTTTTAGATAAGCAGAAGTAATGATTCTTTTGCTCCTCTAAACCAGTATTTAAAAAATTATTAAAATGTAAACAAATTAGAGGAGTATATCTTTAAAGAACCTTCTACTTAACAAAGCTGGCAGTTCTATACTGCCATGTTGGATTCTCCCCCGCCCCCCAATTTTATTTTAGATGCGAATGCCAGAACACAAATAGAGAAAAGAAGCAAAAAGTTATAAATGAAATACAAAGTTAGAAAGGAAAAAAAGCATGTTGTGTGCATAGCAGAACATAAGGATTAAAAATAAGTAACAACAAGTTTTCATTTTAAGAAAGTCTGTATGATAAACAGTACTTGTGTTGAGAGCTGTCTATCTTTTCTTTGCTTCCTTGAGTTTTCTTTTGCTCCCTGCTGTGTACTTTTTTATTTTGTTCTTTTTTTCCCTGCCCTCCAACGCCCCCTCGCCCCAAGGTCAGAATAAAGTTTAGATATGTTTCTTCATAGCTATAGATTATACATATACATACACATATACAGATACATTCCCAACCCTATTCTACTC
>NW_027187301.1:2850009-2958421 GCF_028583685.1 Petaurus breviceps papuanus
ATGGAGGCCCAAGAAACTGAGATGGGGGCGTATACACTTATTTCATTTGACACACTAATTACTGTTGTTCTGTCCATTTTCAGTGCCTCTTAATTTCTAAGTAAAACTAAAAAACAAACAAACAAAAAAAACAACAAAAAGACAAACCAATCCTGACCACCAGTTTTTAAAAAATAGGAGCTAGTTTCAGGGTACTACCATTAAAAAAAAAAAATCAAACTATTTGTAGATTCAAGGCCTGTTAACAAAATAACATCATAATGTCACTGACACTGTTGAGATTAACATGAGCTTAAACCCAGTATGCCTAAGCCCAGACTCAAAAATAAAAAAGCTTCTTAGACCCAAAATAATGTTAAAAACCGTGTGTATGGGTAACCTGCAATTATTTTTGGAGTTGTGCCAAATCCTATGTGTACCTGTTTCTAAACATATCTGCTAGTCTTCTTGAGTCATTAAAATGTCCAATTAACCAAATTAACATAGATTAATTGGAAGTCATGATGCAGATGTCATGAAAAGCAAATGAAAAAGGCTATCACACATTAGGGAAGATGACTGATGCAAGCCCTGGAATCTCCTTTTGAGGAAGTCTTTAAAAAAATTCTAGAAAAATATTCCTGATTGAAATGTTTTAAGTCCTAAAGGTTGGTTACAGCTGGGATGGAGTGAGAAGAGAATGTATTTTTATGTGGATTATTTAATATTCGATTTGGTGCAGAGATCATAAAGTACACATCATGGATGAGATTGCCAAGGTAGTTCTTGTGAAAAGGAAGGTCACCAGATGGGAATTAAAAACAAGGTTGCTGTTGCTAGTAACTATTACTAGTTACCATTACAGGAAAGGAGATCTCTCAGGAATGAGCAGGCACAAAGGCTGATTCAGAAAGAGTTCCTCAACAGCAGGTCAAGGAGATCTCACCTCCTTTTCTTGACGACAATAAAAAAGTAGAGGGCAGATGATATCAGAAACAGTAACTTTGGATGGTCTTGAGTAGTGGAAGACGAAGGAAATAAATACACTGAATTGAATGACAGAATGATGTTGGGGATAGTTTAAAGATATGCTGTAGACAGTCAGGGTTCGAGATCCTTTTTTAACTCTTAACTTATGATAAAATAGTCAGACATGACAACTACTGTGTTATTAGAATGAGAAGATTACCTGGTTAGTTCTTTTAGACGGATAATTTCAGCTTCACGCTGCTGTAACGTTACATCCAAGATCTTATTTTCCTTTCTAGATGTTTCTAGTTTAAACTGGTAGGTCTTCACACTGGCCATGGCTTCCTCCAATTCTAAAACATAATAGAGTTTTAATTTTCATTTTTTACAGAACTACAATTGTTTACTATAGGTCAAATACATACCAATTTTAATCTTTGCAGTCTCCATCTCAAAGTGCTTCTTATTTTGAAATATTTTTTTATCTTTCTCTTGAAACATCCTGACATACTTCTTATACTCTTGTTTCTGGCTTTCAATCACATTCAAGAGCTTGTCGTTCTTACTCTTCAGTAACTTCTGATTCCGTAATGATTCCTTCAGCTGGGTTTGCAGGGACATATTGAGTGACTGCGTAGAAATTACTGTTAAGACAAAGAGACAAAAATTTATTTATAAAGCTTAAAGTATGCATGCATATAGGTAGAGACTCAAAAGGAAAGTAAAAGCTAAAATTTTCATCACAGCGACTTTAATGCTGTGTAAACTCTGCAGATAATGAAAAACATTGAACAAGTTATGACTTTCTATTGCCAGTGAATATTTCATACATTTTAAAGCAGTAGTTTTATTTTCTTAAGCTAAAAATAATATATTCCAAGAATGATCAATTTGACCACATAAGGGGACTAAAATCCCCCCACTGTTACGGATTTTGTCAAAATTATAATAAAACTTTAAAAAATCTGGGAGGTATTTTTGGTCAGGGGGAACGCCTATGTCCTTATATCACTTTAGGTCTTTTAAGTATAATGCTACTTGGAAAAAAAAAAAAAAACTCCTCCACTGATGCCTTTTTAAATATTGAATTCAGTTCTGGAAATATCCCTCCCATACACCACCAACTTGTCCACCTTCCCTCATAATTGAGATTAAAACAAAAAGTGCTGCTATAAATCAACACTGACCAGGTTCAACATTATTATAGTGTTTGTGAATATTATACTTCTGGTTTTGCTTACTTTTTCTATATCAGTTCATATGCGTCTTCCCATGATTCTCTGAATTTTTCATATTCTTTTTAATCACTAAAAATATTTCAGTATATTCATGTATCATAATTTGTTTAGCTATTCCTCGATCAATAGATATTTCCCATGTCCCATCATTAACACACAAAAAGGCTAATTTTAAAAAAGAATTCCTTGGAAAAAAGGAACAATGAAAGTTATAATGAAGCTTGTTTCACAGCTATTTCTATATATACTTCCTTATAACCCTCTCTCAAATGATTCCTTTCTTGTAAGAAAGTAAAAAAAAAGTAAAAGCAACTGATAAAGTGATCTTATGTAACAGCAAAATTGACATTTCATAGACAATGCATTCCTTACCCCCTTCACCAAAAAGGAGATGCATTTCTTTTAAAATTTTCTTTATTGACAAACTTCAACAACCTTGAACATTTCCATATACAAAGAACAGAGAGGATTGTATATGCACCTCTTACATACTTTTAACATATGTATAAACATACACACTCATGCTTGTAATGTGTCCCATTTTAAACTTCCTTCTGCTCTTGTCTGTGTATTTTTAATGTATCACTGATGTTTTTCTCTTCTAAAAATGATTATCTTTACTTTCCCATATCCCCTCTCCAAAAAAAATGCTTTCCTTTGTAACAATTAAGTAAAATAAAGTGAAACAAATTAACATTTTTTTTCCTAAAGTGTGTCTCATTTTGTACCTCTCACTCATCATCCACTGCCTCTCTGCCAAGAGATGGGAAACATGCTTTGTCATCAGTCTTTTGGAATCCTAATTGGTTAGTGCACTGATTAAAGATCTTAAGGTTTTCAAAGTTAATTATTATATTACATATTTATTTATATAAGTTTTACAGGTTTCTCTGAATCTATCCCTTTCAGCACTTTCGATGACAAAATAACATCCTATTATATACATATACTGTATTGTTCAGCCATTCCCCAACAGATAGGTAGCCACTTTATTTTCTGTTCTTTGATACAACAAAAAGTGCTGCCATAAGTATTTTATATGTATGGGTCTTTTCTGCCTTTGAGTTTTCTGGAAAAGATGTCTAGTAGCAATATCTCTGGACCAAAAATTATGAGTGTTTGGAGATAAACTGTTCCATCTCTTCTCAAGATTGATTAAGTACTCAGTGTTTGGCTTTAATATTCTTTTTGTTTACCTACAGTTCATGTATATTTTGGTTCTTCTATTTACCTTCCTCTGCATCAGTTCACACAGATCTTCCCCTGGTTCTCTGATGTTGAAAATTTGTTGTTTCTCATTCATGATAATATCCCATTTCAATTATATAACACATGTATACTATATGTGTGTGTATGTATATATAAAACAAATATATAATATTCAGTCATTCCCTAATACCTAATATGTTTCCTGATTTTTACTACCTAAAGTCTATTATAACTTTTTAAGAGAACACTTACAAAACATTTTATTTTTAAAAATTAGGTGAAATAAAAAAGGGACAATGGATATGGTGGTATTTCTAGAACAATCCCAGTTTTTTTTTTTTAAGCAATTGGGGTTAAGTAACTTGCTCAAGGTTACACGGCCAGTTATTTCTGGGTGTGGTGCTGAGTGTCTGAGCTCGGGATTCGATCTCCAGGTCGTCCCAACACTGGAGCCGGTACTCTTACTCGCTGAGCCACCTGGCCGCCCCTAAGCAATTG
The DNA here is from genome assembly GCF_028583685.1 of Petaurus breviceps papuanus. Taxonomy (NCBI): domain Eukaryota; kingdom Metazoa; phylum Chordata; class Mammalia; order Diprotodontia; family Petauridae; genus Petaurus; species Petaurus breviceps. Next base: position 2,853,903 of record NW_027187301.1, read on the forward strand.
GGGTTAAGTAACTTGCTCAAGGTTACACGGCCAGGTGTTTCTGGGTGGGTGCTAAGTGTCTGAGCCCGGGATTCGATTTCCAGGTCTTCTCAACACTGGAGCCGGTGCTCTTACCTGCTGTGCTACCTGGCCGCCCCAATCCCAGTTTTTTTATTGACCAAATATTTATCAACTTTGGGGAGATGTTTTTCAGCTGCTTTTTAGGACAGAAAAGAATCATATGAAATATGTATTCAAGATATCAACATATCCAAGCCACATATGGTAATAAGCATTAGAACACCAGGGTTTCATTACCTATGAATTCAAGTCAATTCTCTTCTTTCAAAACCCCGAGACTCAGACTTTAAGTCTAGTCACATTATGATAAATGATAGCTTTGTCTATAACCTTTTATACTACTTAGAGCTCTACAAGCTAATAAGAAACTTGATATAGATAAGGAATACAGAACATGGGAACATTCAATTCAGTTCATCAAATACAACCTAATACTGCCAAGGTATGATATTAGAGACTGAAGATATGAAAATGAGAAGTGTGTGTGTGGTGTGTGTATGTATAACTGTCCTTAAAGAGTTTATCATCTAGCAGAAGACAAAACATATATACATATAATTGTAATTCAAACAAGAATGTGATAAATGCATAAGAAAATTCAAATGGGCATCAAGAACTTGAGGAGGGGGAAGGGTTACTTCCAGAGAGAAACGAGTTCATTGGTTCATTGAGGAGATGGCATTAGGTCTAGGTCTTGAAATAAGGGGGACAGTGAGCACAAATGCAAAGGTAGAAGACTAAGGGTCAAGATCAGAGATAAAAATGGATAACAGTTAAGGCTAGCAGCAAAAACTATATAACTGCAGCCAATGAAAAAAAATGTTTAGTCCCCTGATTTCATTGGTGTGAGGAATTGCTAGTAATGGGAATTCCCTTCACTGATTCAGATCAGCAACCTGTTTGTAACTTAATAGTCTTACAGACTTGCTTTGGGCACTGAGAGATTAAGTAACTGGTCAATGGTTACACAGCAAGTATGAGTCATTCAGGACTTAAACTGAGGTTTTCCTAACTTCAATTCCAGTTCTATACTATGTCATTAAAAGTCTCTCAGACAAGTTCTTAAAAATAGGAACAATTTCTAAAATAGCTTGTTATATGTAATGTTATATCTGACAAATGACATTTGATTTAAGTAAGTGTGAAATTAGAAGAGTAAAAATGAGAAGATAAGGTTGTGAGACAATCTATACCAGATCTACATCAAACTGGTTTTGTGGAAAATTGGGAATTGGATAAAACTGACACTACCAACATTTCCCTAGAAAGTTCAGGCCATGCACCACAGTGTGGAGACCAAGAGAGCCTAGAAACCATCTTAGCTGCAAAGTATTTCTATCCCCTACGAGCAGCTAGGTGGTACAGCACAGGAGTCATGAAGTCTCGTCCTCTTCAGTTCAAATCTGGCCTCAGATACTTCCTAGCTGTGTTAAGTCACTTAACTAGGTTTCATCAACCGTAAAATGAGCTGGAGAAGGAAATGGCAAGCCATTCCAGTAGCTTTGCTAAGAAAACCCCAAATGGGGTCACAAAGAGTTGGATGTGATTGAAATGAATAATCTATCCCTCGCCAAATGGGAAAACAATAGTGGAGGACAACCCCTTATTTAGAATGTAAACTCGTCTATCAAATCTGATGGAGGAAGAAGGTAGGTGATTAACAGCAGCATCACTTTATAAACCGCAAGAATCAGGGAGGAGAAAATGTTTATAGAAAACTTGTCAAGAAACCAAATTAAGCTAGATCATCCCTTGTGGGGAGCCAAGCCCACCAGGAACCCCTGCTCTTCTGTGGCAGAGTCTGAGATAGTAGTAGAGAGGTACCCTGCCAGCCAGCAGCAGAGCTGAGAAGAAAAAGGTAGGTGAAAAGACAGAGAAAAAAGATTACTTACCCAGAGGTCGATAATCATAAACGAGACAGGACTCCAGTATGGTGGGAAACAGAGTCAACTTTATTCAGCTAAGAGTCCAGTATATATAGTATAAAACTGCAGAGTCATTATAAGCCACTGTCTTTGGGATTACACCATTGTCCTAGTTCCTATTCGCCTCATATGTGACAGCTGTGTATTCTATCCTTGTTATCAGGGTATGAGTACCGGGCAGGATGTCCCTAACCTCCCTAGAACAGGATGGAGTGGTCCCAAGGCTTCTAGTTAATAATATGTTGCAATATCATGCTAGTTTCCCCTGAGAGCCTTCCTGGGGCATGGGGAACCAGTCCAAGCCTTTTAGCAGGGTCTTATGCTGAGAGAGCCGTGGTCCTCAACAACCCCTGATGGCATTTAAGATCAAAACTGGGGGGATAATAGAAATGAAAAAGATTTGCAGAGACTTGGATCCTTTCATGGATCTGTGATCAATCAATGTGGATACTCCCTCCAACAACAAGATCACAACCTATTCAGACCTTCTCATTCTATGTGATGCTAACACCCAACATCTGAGGCACTGTGTGGATAGGAAGAGAACTGGTAGACTTGCTGCTGTTCATCTTTTGAGCTCTGTACTACAAGATCGGTCCATTTCCTTTTCCAGTAATACAGCTCTTTAATGATTATTCAATGATTATTGTTTGTTTGTCCTTTGTTTTCCAAGAGGACCAACGACATCATGGGGTAATGTCTTGATTTGTGCATGAATTAGATTTAAGTGAGGCAGAGATGCACGAAGTCATAAGCTTCACTCTCTCTTCCAGTCATCAAAGCCCAGTGGCAAGACAAAAGTCAAGATGACTGGTGATGGCCTGGGATGCAGAGGATGACCTTGGCATTTTCAATGTCTGATCAAGCTTTAAGTGCTCCATAGCGCCTGCTTTAGCTACCTTCATAGCCACTGGAACAAACTCTTCTCATTCTGCCCAGGGAAGTCTTCACATGTTTGGGGCAGACATTTCCTAACTTACAGACAAAGCCCATTGGTTATCCTCAACCTGGCTTAGCCTGTCTGTCAAGATGGTTTTCCTGACGTATGATGGCTGTGCATGCTATAGCTTCTTAGAGCCACAGGTAAGTATTGAGTGCCAGGTGCACAGCAAAGGTGGATGAACAGCCCTGAAAAGGGCTCAACAAGCCCTCACACCAGAAGTCCTAGCCCTCCCTGAACACCCCATACACCTCTTTAATGATCTTTGTGCCACTGTTCCTATGCAGTTCTCTGGTGGTAATATGGTATATCCTATTCATGACCATTATGCACTTTTCTATTGCCAAATGACTGAAATAAATATGACTGTGAGAAATATAAACTCAGAATAAATTGAGTTACTGCAAACATAAGGTGCTCAAAATTTTTGGACTATTTTAATATTTATGGCTCACACATAGAACTATATGTGTTTCTTCTGTTTGTATGGACCCATGAGATTCCATGTATAGAGGGACCCAATAGAATACCGATTATTTTATAAAAGACATTTCCCTCAATGGAAACAGCAATGCTTACGGTCTATGGGGAATCCAAAGACTCTGGAGGCAGAGATAACTCTGCTCTGAAATTTACCTCTGAGTTGCTCTGCTTATAGGGAAAGCAACAGCCTTGGTAATATTTGGAATAAAGAGAGATGGAAAAAATGGTCTTGCAAAAACTAGGACAAAACCTCTATGATTTTTACTCTGAAGGTGGGAAACATTAATATCAATTTTGGGTTCAATATGGTTTTCACACGACAAAAAAAGACAACATGGGGAAATGATGAACTATGGAAAATCTATAGTCCAAATGAGAAACAATGGACCTGTTGGGTCCAAAGTTTCTGAATTCTTTGAGAATAAGCAATGTTGAACAAAGGTTATGGCAAAGGAAAAGTGAATTATTTTATTATTTTTTATTAATGGGATGCTTAGAAGATTGTACCAACTTGAGCTCGTCATTACTAACCATCATTTATAAAGTGCTTTAAAGTTTGCAACACATTTTTTTATATTTGTCATTTGATCTTCATATGACAACCCTGTAAAGTTGATGCTATTATTTCTATTTTACAGATAACTAAACTGAGGCTAAGATTGGCTAAGTAATTTTGCCCAAGGTAACATAGCTAATAAGTGTCTTAGGCAAAATTAGATTCAGGTCATCCTGACTCCAAATTTGGTACTCTATTCACTGCCAACTTAACTACTGCATTCCTATATTACCTACCTCTCAAAGCAAATTACATGAAGGTATTAGGCCTCAGCAACTTTTAGGGACATGTTTTCAGGCCCCCTGGTTTTGAGGGCTGTTTGCCAACTAAGGTCTAGTGAGAAGGGTGCTACAGATCTACCCTAAGAGAAGGTAACCATACACTTCTGATGTGAGACTTAGGTAATTATCAAACAAATAAATATTATTCATGAACAAGAAAAAAAGTATGTCAATCATGTTTCCTTCACCAAAAAAGGGAGAGGAAATAAAAGAAATGGGATTTGCTTACTTTTTGTTGCAAAAAACTTTTAATAAACACACAAAAAAGAGAAAAGAAAAAAGAAATAGTATGGCATGCTTCTTGTAAAGTTTAGATAAATTTCTACTTCACTGTTATCCCTTCTTTCTATTCACAGAGTTATTATGTTAGTTTAGTCCCTTGCCTAGATGAAAGTTTCCAAATTTGTCTATTTGCTTCAGTCTCTCTCTGCTCCAATCCATCCTTTGCATTGCTGCCAAAATGACTTTTCTTAAGTGTAGACCTCTCAATCAACTCCAGTGGCTTCCTATTGCCTCTAAGAAAAAAAAAAAAAACTCCCCTATTTAACTTTTAAATAGGTCAGGCTTTCCAAACCTGGCCCCAACCTATCTTTTTTCTTTTTTAACTAAATTTTTTCAATGAAAAACAAAATCATCTCTCCCTCTCATGGGAAAAGAACCAGAATTCTTTAACAAATATGCAAACAAGCCAATTTTTCAACAACCACGTTCAAAACATTGTCTCATTATGCACCCTCAGTTCATCATCTTTCAAAGCATCAAGAGGTAGGTAGCATACTTTATCAGGAGTCCTTTGGAATTATGGTAGTCAGAGTTCTGAAGTCTTTCAAGGTTGTCTTTGAACAGTGTTTTTATTATTGTATATTCTCCTGATTGCACTTACTTTACTATACATCAGTTCATACAAGTATTCCCTATTTTCTCTAAAACTACACTGTTCATCATTTCTTATGACATAGTACTATTCCATTACATTCATATGCCATATTTGTCTAGTCTTCTCCCAACTGATGAGTAACTCTTTAGTTTCCAGTTATTTATTAGCATAAAAAGAGCTGCTATAAAATTTTTTTTATAAATAAATAAATGAATAAATTTTTTATAAATTTTTTTTTCCAAAAGGCTACTAATAGCTTGAATTTCCTCCTCTGCAAACTACCTGTATGAACCCTTTGAATTTGTCAATTGGGAAATGTCTTTTATTCTTATATAGTGGAATGAGTTCTATATAAACATCTTGGAAATGAGACCTTTATGAGAAATTTGTTGCCAAGATTTTTCCCCCAGTTTATCTGCTTCCCTTCCAAATTTAGATGCATTGGTTTTGTTTGTACAAAGACTTTTATATTTTAAATAATCTCAATTGTCAATTTCATCTTTTGTCCCTAGAACCTATCTTTTCATCCTAATTGTATGTTATTCCCTTGCTGCACTCTGCATTATAGGCAGACTGGTCTCTTCACTATTTATCATACATGGCATCTATTTCTTCTTTTTATGTCTTTCGCTCCCTCCTTACCTCCACCTCACAGAATCCTGCCCGTTAAGATACAGCTCATATACATATCACCTTCTACACTCCTCTACCCCAATTGCCAGTGCTCTACCCTCCCTCCCAAATTATCTTGTATTCAGCTACTTTGTATCTGTTTTACAATCTTTATATTTGCTTTGCATAAAACGTTAAGTAACTTGTCTCCTTTATTGGAACCTAAGCTCCTTTTGAGTAGGGATTTGTTTCATTCCTTGTATTTCCAACACAGCACACAGTGCCTGACACAAATTACACACTTTATGATAAACTGATTACTCTTATTTAATCTGTTTGTAAGGTAGTATTTACTGTTGAGTTCTAGAGATGATTTTTGAAAGATAACCTTCCTGGGACTAGCTACACATTTTCTTGTTTTAGACAAGTTAGCATTTATATAGTACTTTAAGATTTACAAAACACTTTACATGCATTATCTCATTTGATCTTCAAAACAACCAAGCAGGGTAGGTGCTATTATCATCCCTATTTTACAGATGAGAAAGCCAAAGCATAGAGTTGCCCAGGGTTACACAGCTGGTAAATCTCTGGGGCAGGATTTGAACTCAGATTTTCTTAATTCCAAGTCTGGCATTCTATCCAGTATTATAAGCTGCACTGATAAGCTATATGTTACACAATTTTATTTAATATAAAATTTTGCTAAGGGATATACTGTAGTCAATTTGCAATTGTAACTTTCAGAATATAATTATAAAATCTATACTTCTTATTCTGTATTTTTCCCTTTTTCCCTAATGAGTCAAATATCTACTATTCTATTAAAATATTAAATACGTTAAAAGCTCTGAGAAGAGGTACTAAAGAAGCAATCCCCTCCTTCCTATATTTTCTTTTTTCTCTAACATGATGTCATTCTTTTAATGTCACACTACTTACATTCAAAGTTGCAATCCAGGCAGTCGGACGACTTCGTTATTTTTTCTTGTTCTCTGAGTCGCTGACTTACAGCTTTCAGTCGCCTAAGTTGAAATAATGAAAAAAACACTAATAAAAAAGACTAGGCTGTTTAACAGAATGTATGCCTTTGACATGTTTATCAAAAAATAAGAAATAAAATCATACATTAGGAGGACATATGAGGCTGTACACATCACACTAGGCCCACCCAAATTTGCTTCTAAGTCAGCTGGTTGGTCAACTGTCAAAAAACAGTTACTAAGCTCCTTCTAGGTGCTTGTTGCTATGCTAAATAATGAGGATACGAAGAAAAGCCAAAATAGTCCCTGTCCTCAGGGAACTTCCATTCTAATGGGCAAGAAGGTATGTGAATACATAGGCATATTTAAGATGTACACAGAGTACACAGAAGTGACTTTCAGTAGCAGTCCAAGAAAGGTCTCCTGTAGAGAGGTGGGGTTTGGGCTAAGGTATGAAGGAAGGGAGGAAAACTAGGAGGCAAAGTAAGGAGGGACAACATCCCAAACATGGGGGGCCAGAGACTGTAAGGATAAGAGATGGGAGATGGAGGGTCACATGCAAAGAATACCAAGTTGGCCTGTGTAGCTGCGCAGAAGGGAACAAGCTAGTAAGAGCTTTAAATGCCAAACAGGGGCAGGCACATAGCAGGCACTCTACTAATACTGAAAGCCACTAGAGTTTACAGAGTAGGAGAGACGTCATGGTCAGATCCACACTTTAGGGAGACCAATTAGGAGGCAATTACAATAGTCCTGGTAAGAGGTGATGAGGTTTGAGTGAGGGTGGTGGCTGTCAGAATGGAAATAGGGTGATACACAAATTTCACAAGAGATTGGTGAGTGAGTGTGAAGAGCCACAGGTGACGCTGAGGCTGTGAGCCTTGGTGACAGAAGGATGTCACTGTACTCAATGGCAACAGAAGTTTGGAAAAGAGGATGGTTTTGGGGAAAGATAACGAGTTCTGTTTTGAACATGCTGAGTTTGAAATGCTGGAACGTTCACTCTGAGGTGGTGAAATGGCAGTGGCTGATAGAGGCCTGGAGCTCAGAGACCAGGGCTACATAGAGATCTAGGAATCATATGCATAGAGATGGTCACAAACCTATGTCACCTGATGAGATCACTAAGTGAAGACTATAGAGGGGAAAAGAGAAGAGGACACATGTTGTGCTTCTCTCTATCTACAGAATAAAACCCATTTGGAACTCAACCCCAGGTGGGATAAAACATCATGGTATCATTCCTTTTTCCTTGATGTACAGACACAACGGAGCCTCTTCATGTTCCTTTCATTTGTGGGGAGTTGGAGGATTCCTCATTATGCTCCAAAATGGTTATTCTGTTCCTCTAGAATATTTAGTTTGCTATTATTGGGCTTTAAAAATAAAGTCTTTTTCTAAGCAATATAACTGAAAATGCGATCTGGCTACTGTTGTGATGTTTATCATCTTTTTATATGGATTTTTTCCTTTAGTTTTCTTTCTTTTATCATGTTTAATTGATGCTCATTAAAACACACACACACACACACACACAACCCCTGACCCTGATATTTCTGTCACTTCTTTATGACTCTCTCTGTGGCCAAGACAACCTTCTCATTACAGGTATCATTATTATTTTTTACTTTTTGGAGGGAAGGCAGGACTATTGGGATTAAGTGACTTGCCCAAGGTCACACAGCTAGTTAAGTGTCTGCGGCTAAATTTGAACTCAGGTCCTCCTAACTCCAGGGCCAGTGCTCTATTCACTGAGCCTCCTAGCAGCCCCAATGGGTATTATTCTTAAATGAGGTGAGGTAGATTGAGGAACATTCTATTTAAGATTCCTTCCTATTTCATAATTCTAGGAAGTCTGCAATTTGGGTAAGCTAATTTCCACTTTCCTATCCTCGTTGTTAACTGAGTCAAAGGTCATAGAAAAATGTCAAAATTTTATTGCCAAAAAAGCTCAAATTCTTCATGAAAACAATGCAATGAACATTTATTAGTCTTTAATTACTTTAAAGATCTGTGATTTCATTCTTGTGTGCATTCCTTGTACAAATCACAAATCCCAACTGCCTTAGAAACTCTTATTTAATGAGATGTTGTAGTCAAATACATAAAGCATCTAGTGGACAATCCTCTGGGAATTAACCCTTCTCAGTTTTGTTAGGCCAGCCCCCGGATTGCAGGTTTATAATACAGCCTATCCTCTTGCTGTATCAGAATCCTTTCTGGTTTCAGTTCCTTAATCTACTCACTCCCCACAAGCCACTTCTCCACCCTATCCATTAAGATGGTCATACCTTTAATCTTGCTATAACCCATGAGTGTACCATGTCTAGGTCCAAAATACCAAATTCCCTTACCTGACAATAATCTATTGATTTTCCACTTCTCCCTCTGCATTCCTTTACAAAACATTACTCTTCATCTACACTTGACCTCCAATCCCTTGAGCCCTCGACTCTCTCCCAAACCCTCTCCCTATGTACTAGCCACTGTGTCTTTCTTCTCATCTTGACTCCTTGGTGAATCAATTAATCTCTGCACTGTTCTCTCCTGAGTCCCTGAGCCCCTTATCACAGTACCAATTATATTCATCCAAGCCTCAACCTAAGATTATTCCTAACATTGGAGTCTTCATTGCCACACTGATGATGAACAAAGATGGAGAAAATCATGCAACTGTTCTGACTGGGTCTACTACAGATTTATGTTACAAAACCTCAACTGGGCTGTCACTGATGCTAGGCACTGATTCTCCACAGAGACTCTCTCAAAATTCTTCCTATCTCCCCAAACTTCCCATGGCTCCTCCTCCCTTGAGAATCTGCCTCATATTTTACAGAAAAAAGAGAGGCTTATTCAGTGCCATACCAATCAAACTACCCAAGAAGTGGATGGTGCCTACATTTTCTCTCCTCACTTTCATCTTAACCCCTTACAATTTGGCTTCAGATTTTACCATTCTACTGAAACTGCTCTCTCTGAGTTGCCAAATCCAGTGGCTCTTTTTTCCATCCTCACTTTCCTTGAACTCTCTGCAGCCTATGGCACCTGTTGATCCCTCTTTCCTCCTTGATACTGTCTTGGTTTTCCTCCTACCAATATGACTACTCCTTCTCTGTCTCTTTTGATGAGTCTCTTCCAGGGCCGACCCCCTAATTGCAGGCGTCCCTCAGGGTTCTGTCCTGGGCCTTCTCCTTTCCCTCTACACTACTTCACTTGGTGGTCTCATCAGCTCACATGGAGTTAATTTCCATCCCTATGCTGAAGATTCTCAAATTTATCTTGCCTGCCTCGATCTCTCAGCTGACCTTCAATCTTTTATCTCCAACTGCCTTGCTTTTTTTTGTTTTGCTTTTTTTTTTGGGGGGGTGGAGGGGTAGGGAAGGCTGGGCAATTGGGGTTAAGTAACTTGCCCAAGGTCACACAGCTAGTTTTGTGTTAAGTGTCTGAGTCCAGATTTGAACTCAAGTCCTCCTGACTCCAGGGCTGGTGCTCTATTCCCTATGCCACCTAGCAGCCCCTCTCCAACTGCCTTTTAGACATCTTGAAGTGGATGTTCAGTAGATCTCTTAAACCCACTACGTCCAAACCAGAACTCATCATCCTTCCCCCTAAATCTTCCCTATTACTCTAAAGGACAACACCATCCTCCCAGGCTCTCAGGCAGGCCACCTAGGAGTCTTCCTGGATTCCTCACTACCTCTCACTCCCTCTCTAATTTGTTGTCAATGATTTTCAATTTCCCCTTTGCAACATCTTTTGAACACGCCCTGTTCTTTCCTCTGACACTGCTACCACTAGGGTATGAACCCCCATTATTTCCTATCTGGATTATTGCAATAACCTGCTGGTGGGTCTGTCTGCCTGCCTCAAGTCTCCTCCCACTCCAACTATTCTTCATTCAGCCACTAAAGTGACTTTACTAAAGCACAAGTCTGACCAATTAACTACAGTGGTTCACTACTGCCTCCAGGATCAAATACAAAAAACACTCTATTGCATTTTCTCTGGCTGTCCCTCATGCCTGAAAAGCTTTCCCTCCTCTGCTCTGATTACCTACCTCCCCTAGCTTCCTTTAAATCCCTCTTAATTCCAGTGCCTTCTTCAGTTACTTATTTCCTATTTATCCCATATGGAGTCCTTTTGTTAGTGTGCATGCTGTTTCCGCCATTAAGACTGACTGTAAAGATCCTCTAGGGCAGGGAATGTCTCTTCTGACTCTTTCCGTCTCCCCGGTGAACGACTGATGGTTTAATAACAGCACACCTCAAGGCTTATGCTCTGATAGCATAGCCGCCTTGGAGAAGCTTGAGGCACCTCCATACAAAGAAGAGACATCAACAGGACTTGGATGAGGACATTATTATTATATTTAAAAGGGAGCTGTTTGGAAGCTTGATCTAAAGAATGTGATACAAACACGGAGTGCTTACTGCTAACTATCCTTAATAATAATAATAATAATAACAGTAGCTATTATTAACTTTTTTCTTAGTGCTTTCGAGGTTTGCAAAGTGCTTCACAAACACCTCATCTGATCCTGACAACAGCGCTGGGAGGTAGGTACTATTACCACCCCATCCCATTTTTGTTGTTCAGTCATTTCATTCATGTTTTGGCTCTTTGAAAACCCCATTTTGGAGTCTTCTTGGCAAAAATACTGGAGCGGTTTCTGCCATTTCCTTCTCCAGTTTATTTTACAGATGAGAAAACAGAGGCAAATAGGGTTAAATGACTTGTCCAGGGTCACACAGCTAGGAAGTGTCTGAGGCCAGATTTGTACTAAGGAAGAAGAGTCTTCCTGACTCTAGGCCTAGTGCTCTATCCACTGTGCAGCTTCACTGTCCCCATTTTACAGCCGGGGAAATGGAGGCAGGCAGATATTAATCAGTTTGCCTCGGGTGTCACAGCCTGTAAATGTATGAGGTAAGTTTTGAACTCAGGTCTTTTTAATTCCAGATTCATTGCTCTATCCACTGGACAACATAGCTACTTAACCAAACTCTGGTTTATTTTAGGCATGAAAAAAGCACAACTGTCAAGTTTGTAATGTATTGCTTCTCTGTTTTCACTTTTCTTTTTCCTTCTGTCACTCCTCCCATTTTTTTCCTCCTTTTCCCTTTTTCATTATTGCCTCTCCCATTCCACTTTGTTTCTTTCCTTATCTTTTCCTCATTGTTAGTTTCCTTTTCTTTCTACTATTTATCCTATTTCCCCCTTGTTTTCACTCAGTAACTATATTATACTTTTCAAAGGTTTTCCTATCTCCAATAGCAGATCAATCCATAAAAAACACCACCCCCCTTCATGGGAGTAACTGCTCCCCACATTCCTCTGCTTCTTATGTCACAAATAATTTAGAATTCTGATGCGTAACATCAGGGAACAATGATCCAGAATTTTTACTTTTTTCTTTTCTAAAAAGGACAATTGCTGGCCTTATACTTAATAATTCAGCCTTTTAGTATAGATATGCTTTGAACATGTAGCAATGTCACTTGAGGAAAAGTATAGTGCTTTACTTCTTTAGGAATATTTCCAGAATTACTTACTCTCTGACAACTAAATCATGTAAGTAAAAGAACTGATATTTGTTACTAAATTAAACATTTAGCCAAAAGATCTCTCACATTTGAGAAGTTCTGTTACTCTGTAAAGGTGATCATCTTTAAAAAAAAAAAAGTGGGGCAGCTAGGTGGTGCAGTGAATGGAGCACTGGCCCTGGAGTCAGGACCTGAGTTCAAATCCTGACTCAGACACTTGACACACTTACTAGCCATGTGACCTTGGGCAAGTCACTTAACCCCAATTGCCTTGCCCTCCCCACTCCAATAAAGAAAAAAAAAAAACCACCCTCCTGAGAGCAAGGGCACAGGTTGAGTGGGCCTATTTGGTCACCTCTTCACTCCTCTTTTGGTACTTCTTGAAGAATTAGAAATCCTATGTGCAGGTTGTGATTGAGTATAAAAAGCAATGGAAATGGCTCAGATTTGAGGTAAAAAAATATTTGGTTTTATAAGTTATAATCTCACAGAATATTCTGAATAGTTTACCTTGGTTATAAGGTTAACTGATCGATGAAAAGTAATTCTGCAAATCTGATATGGCTAGTTGAAAGAGCAGCACATTTAGAGGAGGCTAAAGAGACAGCAGCTTGGTTGTAGGGGAAAGAAGGCTCAACTTATATCTAAGAAGGTAATGAGTTCTAATTGGCCTCAATTACTAGTTGTCTGACCTTGGGTATATGATGAATTCTCTGGATCTCAATTTGTCAGCTGTAAAAGAAAAAGGGTTTGTTTAGATGACCTCTAAGGTCTGCTCTTAGGAAGCTAGGTGGCTTAGTGGATAGAGTGCCAGGCCTGGAGTCAGGAAGACTCATTTTCCTGAGTTCAAATCTGGCCTCAGACCCTAACTAGTTGGGTGATCCTGGGCAAGTGACTTAACCCTATTTGCCTCTGTTCTTATCTATAAAAAGAGTTGGAGAAGGAAATAGAAAACCACTAAGTATCTTTGCCGAGAGAACCCCAAAGGAGATAACAAAGAGTTGGACACAACTGAAAAAATGACTGAACAACAAGAAAAGGTCCTTTCCAACTCTAAGAAACAAGAAACACAATTGAAAGTGTGTTGGATTACAGTCATGGGTCCTGGGTTTGAATCTAGCCTTGCTGTTTATTACTGCGTGAACTTAGCCAAATAACTTTTTCTCACTTCTAAAATGAGGGAATTGGATTTGATGGCCTGTGAGGTCCCTGCCAGTTCTCAATTTCTGATCCCATGGACTCCAGGAATGGAGGAACAGTATTATCAGGGTAACCTGTTTCCTGGGATTTTTCCAACTCTAAAACACCCATATGCCAGATATTCTGGGCTTAAAAATTCCTTTGTGAGTGGTGATCCCCAGTCCTGCTGTAGTTTCTTTAGCTTGAAGCTGCTGGCTACCAGTGAGATGGAAACAAACCAAAAGCGAGGTCAGAGAATGCTAAGTGAAACATTCTCTCCATAACTATGTGAATTTCACTATCTTTCAAACTTTGGTACCTTATTTAGCTTTATACTTTCTCCCTCTTCATTTCCTAGCACTAGTTTAAGGAAATAAGAACTTTCATCTACACTCAGGCCAAGTAAGCCAGGTCAAGCTTTTATTGTTAGCAGGGAAGACAAGAGTAACTTCCATAGCACCCCCAGCTTGGTCCATCCTGGTCCTCCCCAACTGCAAAATAAGATGTAGCTACCAAAGCCCTAATGCTTCTGCAACAAAACTCCTCAGCTCACAGTATAGCTGTTCCTTTTAGTACAAAAGTTTTGGCAATTTGGGCCAAAGGCCCAATTAATACAATTTTAATTACAATATGGGCTTTTGTGGGTTGGTCTGGAAACCTAAACTTTATTTATATTCTTGTCTATGAGAAAATACATTCTAAGTTTCAGACCACCAATTTATAGATGAACTTCTATAATACAAACTGGGAAAGACTGATGATAGATTGCTTTGAAGTTATTGGCCACAAGGCAGTCATTCCAAATAAAAAGCAATTTTGCTAAACTGATATGGTGGCTAACTGGCTGATTTTCATTATGTAAGCAGTTAAAATGAATGCACTGTTCATCATTATTTTTATATTCACATATATAACTTTAAAATTTATCATAATGATAGATAAATGAAAAAACTTGTTTTCAAAATTTACAAATTTGAAAAAAGCCTCTTTTTGGATTTGACATAATCAAATTGCATTTTCATGTTCATAAGTTTCCTACCATGGATGGGGTCTAATACTTTTTCTTCCCTCTCAATCGAATTATGACTTCTATTTCAATATGAAATCAAATTGGAAAGAGACTTTAACAACAAAAAAGAGAAGAACTGGGAGTCACGGGACCTGAGTTCAAATGCTGACCTTTCCACTTACTTCTTGGCTAGGGCAGTTAATCTTTTAGGCCTCAGTTTATCATTCCTAAAATGAGATGGTGGGGTAAGATGACCTCTAAGATCCCTTCCAGTTCTAAATCTGTGATTCTGTGATAGAACAGATAATATATGTACTTGAGATCCATGATTTTATCAGGAAGGGAGGTCCCTTCACCAATGAGACAGCAATACTGCTATGCCTCAAGGCAATCAATATTCGTGAATTGTCAAAATCAAAATATTAATCAACCTGGGTCAAGCCTTTTGGTGATGAACATCTCTGAACTTAATCATTCCCTGAAGATGAGAGCACACACACACACACACACAGAGTATCTTAGGGTTCATATTTTGCCTTTCAAGTTAAATATGACCTGCCTGAATTTGTGTTCTTTTGACACTAATTTTTATTACTTTACTCAATATGAGAGAATTTTCTCATGCAGAATATTAAGAAAAAAATTGTTTTAAAATTTTCTAGTACAAGCTTTATCTCAAATATCTAGTGAATTACTTCCAAGGAGGGTCTCTTTGGAGGTCTGCTTTAATGAATAAAACACTTGCAACCAATGATAATTCCAGCACCCAAGTGCTCAGGTTGGCTGCATGTGACCTTGCCCTCTCGTATCTCTAACTCTATCTCTAGGGCAGAGTAGAAGAGCTGTTTTCATAATGAGACCAACTCTATTCAGCATACTTTAGCTAAAAAAGAAAGACAATATGAAGTCCATTTTAGACAGATTTCCATAAAAAACCACATCTAACTGCTAAAAAATAAAGAATTTCAATAATTAAGTTGTTAACCCTCAGGTTTTTTGTTTGTTTCATTTTTTTTTTCTAAACTGGCCTGAATGCATTTTCCAAGTTTGAATAAGCAGGGCTTTCCTGCAATATGGTTTTTACTGCATTTTGGAAACAACGTTGAATGACCACAGGAAAAAAACATTCTCTTTCCTACTACATAGTTAAGAAAAGTCTCCATGTCAGTCGATTACATTTGCTAACAAAATAGGACATGTAGTTTGTTTTACTTCCAAAAACTATCCTCTTCCACAAACTACAAAAACAGAAGGGAAAAAAACTCTCAAAAGAGTGGGTCCTTCATTACTTGAAATGCTCCATTTCAAATTACCCACATCAATTTTAGACACAGAGTGACAGTTATCAGAACTCATCAAATCATCCAGTGCTAGAAATGGAAGAGAGCCCCTCAAAGACATATATTGCAACTACTGTATTTTAAAGATGGGAAACCGCAATCTAGACAGTTAAAGCCACAGGCTTCTTTCCCTTACTCCACAGTTCTTCTAGAAGCATCTTCAGTGAAATCAACAAATCAAGAGGCAGTTATTAAGTGCCTTCTGTATGCCAGGCCCAGATTAAGCACTGGGATTACAAAGAAAGACAAAGGACAGTCCTTGCCCTCAAGGAGCTCACAGTCTAATGGGAAAGACAACACACAAACAACTATGTACAAACATGCTACAGACAGTGTAAATTGGAGACACTCTCAGAAGAAGACACATGAAGATGAAGAACTGAGAAAGGCATTGTGCAGAGGCAGGATGTTAGCTGAGACACAAATAAAGCCAGGAGTTAGAAGAGAGGGAATTCCAGTCATGGGCAACAGCCAAGGAATATGCTCAGAGCTGGAAGCCTCAGAACGAATACTCTATTAAATTGCAAATCTTTGGCTTTTGAGGGTAGTTTTTAAAAAATATTCTAGAAGTAGCCAAAAGAAATATGGAACAAAGTCTAGTAGAAAAGGTAGGTGATTAAAAAATGAGAAATAATTTTAAAAAAAGATTGAGGAAAAAATGAGGTATGACCATAAATGATTTATTTAATGTTATTCTGCTTGGGACGCCCTTTCTCCATTTCACCCTGTCCAAATTCCACCTATCTTTCAAATACGAGCCTTCCCTGATGCCCACAAAAGGAATTTCTTCTTTATCTGAACATCCATATAGTTTTAGGTTTTTAAAATCATACTGACCAATATATATGTTGGAATTATTTGCGTATATTTTATCCCCCTCTACTAGGTAGATCTTTGAGGCAGGGATTATGTTGTGTTCATCTTTGTGTCTCCCTGCCTCTTCCCCACTACAGTGTTACATTTAATAAATGTCTGTTGAATAAAAAAACCCACTAACCTGCGCAAATGAACATTTTCACTCCTTAGCGTCTGCATAGCTAAAGCGATTTCACCCTCCATTTGAGTACTTTCAGCTACTTTTGGAAGCAGAGCTATGCACTCTCCCACTTCTTTAATCAACCTCTGAATTTCAGAATCCCCTATAAAAGAAGTAAAGCAGTATTATACATACCTAAAAAGGGATGTTTCATAAATATACACATTGGTGATATACATAAGTTGAACTCAATTATTTAGGAGTTAATTATCCAGGACTACTATTTCCCCTTCCTTGAGACTTATGTGTCCTCCCATTAGAACGTCTTTGAAGTGTTAAGCAGTGCTGAGATGACACTCAAATCAGCACATTTTGATCTTAGTTATCACCTTAGATAAAAATTATGGCAGGTGGTTAACTGGAAGGGGCCTATTTCTTTTCAAGTGGTTTTATTTTACATTCTGTTCTTTACAGTCTTTCAATAAAACTTCTTGGAAAAAAAAGAGTTTGGTAGGAAATCTATACTAAATCTTTTCCCATTTATACCTTTGAAATATGACTATATTGAATAACAGTCAGATTAATTATATTTACCTTTACTTTATAATAGTGATTTTCAAAGGGTCCTTCAAATAGTCCATGGGCTAGTCTCATATACAAGTCATAATTATGTCACAATGACAACTTTTGTTTCTAGTATGAATTAATAGTTTACTCTAGATGATCTCAGAGGCCCTTTCTTGCTTTAAAATTCTAAGATTCTATGATTAATTAAAAAACCAGCCATCACCTGGCTTGGTATATCATCAAAAGTAGCACCATTCTTCCCACTAATTCTGTTGCCCTTTTTTTTTTGGCCAACTCATTCATTATCACCCATGGTATCTGTGGACTCAAAAAGTATGAAAACTCGTACAGTCTGTAAGAAGTTGGATATATATTTTAAGCATCAAAACAATTCTGAAAATCCGAGGGTATTTATAATAGTCACTCTAAGCTGGGAGACAAGTAATTAGATAATTGTGCAAATTTACTTAGCAGTACACCCAATGGTTGCTTCTGTTCAAAGAAACATGAGTTGACAAGATTCAACAGCACAACAAATTTGCCACACTGAAAATGATGTTTTAGATCAAGGAAGTACTTTTATAGACATATGCAGAGATTAGACATTAGTTATTCAGTCTTCAATGCCAGAAATCTGTTTACTGAGATTAAGATTGTTAGCACTACACAAAAGTGATGACTTGAGAATAAGAAGCAAACATATAATGACAGCAACTGGATACAGCTTCACTGAAATAGCAAGACTCTCTACCCCAGAGGCTTTTCTTTTATTAGATATGAATGGAAAGGAATTAAAAAGAAGCTTTAAGTTCAAAAGTCCTTTCAACACAGATGTTTCATAAACACTGATACATGTTACTAAGACTTGTTATTCTAGGATGGGCTTTATATCAAAAAAAATTTTTTTGGCTGAGGTAAAGGTGGAAAGGAAGCTGAGTTTTTTAAAAGTCATGGAATCACAGAATTTAAGAAGTGCAAAAGTGAGCTGAGGAATGATTTAGTCCAACCCCTTTATTTCAGAGGTGAGGGACTGAGACACCAAGAGGTTGAAGTGACTAGTTTCTGGGAACAAAGCAAGTTTGTGATAGGGGTAAGACCAAAACCAAGGCCCCCTGTTTCCGACCCCAGTGCCCCTTCTACTACACCATTGTGATTTGCGTATTTGGATTCAGTAATGTAAAGTCACATACGCCTGGAGTACAATAACAGTAGGTACTTAATTAGTACTTGTTGATGAATCATATAATTCTGAATGCTATGTCATCCTAAAACATTTGAAATCAATAGAAACAGTACTACAGTTTAATTCATTTAAAAATTAAAGTTTCTATGATACTGTACTAAATGGCTAAAGACCTATTTTTACCAATATTATCTTCCTCACAGAGGAAGATATTCTAACTTATATAATTACTAATGCTAGTAAAAACCTGAAACATTTAGCCTTGTATTATCCTGTACAGTGAATAGTAAAGTTCTAAAAGAATGCACTTACCTTGCTCCGCAACCAGAGCCTGAAGTTCTCCCAACAAATACGTGAGTGTTTTAATCTGGGGGGATGCTTCTTCTGGACTTGCACTTTTTAGCTTCTGTATACACTTGGCAGAATTTGGGTCTTGCATGGCTGCTATTTCACCTATTTTTAAGTCCTCATCATCACTTGAAGACTCCCAAATATGTTCTGAAGACTCTTCTTCTTCGGTGGTCACGATTGTAGGCTGCTGTACTGGATCAGGGTTTTGGTGTTTCTCATGTGCTTTTATTCGATGAGGATGTAATAGATCCAGGGATGCCTGAATACACTTTAACAGATGTATTTCCTTACCCAACTGCTCAGAGATTCCTTGTGCTGCCAGAATTCCATTATCATGGACTAATGGCTGACCTTCTGGAACAGTTGGCTTATTTTTCTCAGATGTTGGCAGATGAGATGTGTGAGGAAGATTAGTGCTGATGGTTTGCACTGGAACATTAGTAGAGGTTAGAGAAACTGTTCCACTTTGTAGGGGAGCCTGAACTTCCTAAGTGGGGAAAAAAGGATGTATAAGAAAAGTTTTAAAAAATTAAAAGCAATTTACAATCTCTTGCAAGGTAGTCATTGAGATTAATAAAAATCAGAATTATTAGAAGTTACATCTCTCTGAGGTGCTTGTAGACAGTTCTTGTCTTATGTAAATTTGTATTAAAGAAATTAGACTTTATGTAATGAATTATGAAAGGAATTCCCATTCCAAAAAAAAAAAAACCCTATGTAAATTTTACTGTATGATACTGTGCTCTCTCTGCTCCTGCCCTCAGTTCAGTGCTCCATGCATGGCCTCTTCCCCACCTCCCTGCCCCCCCAAACCCTTAAAAAAAAACCTAACAAAATCCTAAAAAATCCCACTCCAAATGAAAGATGAATGGACACATGGAGAGACCCACCACCACTGCTGCTGCCTCACTTGGCTTGAGATCTCCAGTGATGAGAGGAAGACCTTTGTCCTACTCTACCCACCTATTCCCATTGTGTCTTTCATCTGTCTGTGCTAGGGTATTCTGGGTTTCTGTCCCCAGCCCCAATCTGTCACCTGACCTCTCCTGTCTTCGTCCTTGTCTGCCTGCATGTGTTCTCCCTCTCAGTTCGACCCAGGCCCCATGTGGCTATCTCTGGTCCCAGTATATTCCTTCTCCTGCTCTCACTTTTCTGTCCCCCACCCCCCACTGGAAGGGGCCTCCCTTCCTACCTCCCTCTCTTGCCCACATCTGTGGGAAAATTCACATTACATAAAAATTGCTTTACATAGAAGTCCGTGGAACAGTCTACTTATACCAAGTATAAGCACATGTACACATGAGCAAAGTATGAGCTGGATTTTTCCATGGTACAAGGACTCTTATGACTTAGATTTGTCTGATTCTTTACACATTGTGCAAACCTTACAAAGCTGATGGAAATAAGAAATCTATAAATACCTTTTGTAGTTTGAAGTTATTGAGAGCTTAACATTAAGACACAAGCTCATGAAATCCGATTTAATTTTCCCTGTAGGGCATGTGATATATATCAACAGACAATTGATGTTTATGGTACAACGAACTGTACTTACTGATTGAACATCAGAAGGCTGAGCTGGATCATGAGGAGAGAGAATGGGCGTGGAGGTGGGTATGCCAAAATTAAAGACTGGAGGACCTTGACATTTTAAAAGACAAAAAGGAAGGAAAGAAAACCTTACACTGTTTTTAGAATAAGAAGACAGTTTAATTATAGTTCTTACTCACACTTTTAAAAAGGTGTCACTCATACCAACCAGAGTCAGAAACGCTTTGAGAACTTTGGGCATTGATCAGAGACATCGGTGTCTGCACGTGCTCACAGGTTTTGTACATCGTGGAAAAATCAAAGTTGAAAGGGACTTGGATTGGTTGAATCTGTTTTGTGCTTGAAGAGTCTTTTTCATTTTCAGTAGAAACTATATGAGGTAGATGTTTCTTATGACTTGAAGGCACTAATGGAGAAGGAAACAAAGATTATCCCAGATTTTCTATGATTCTAAGGTTAGATGGGAGCTTTAATAACCATCTGTTCTAAATGTTGGAGGGTATGTGGAAAAATAGGAATAATTTTGGCTGAACAAGCTGTGGTCTATGATTGTGATGAAATACTATTGTGCTATAAGAAATGATGAAAGGGATAGTTTCAGAAAAACCTGGGAAATCTTATATGAACCAATACAAAGTGGAATGAGAAGAACCAGGTAACACTGTACACAGTAATGGCAATATTGTAACAAAGATCAACTGTAATAGACTTGACAGTGACCCATGGACAATTTGAAAGAACTCCTGATGAAAAAATGTTATCTGTCTCAGGAGAGAACCACTGAATTCTGAGTGCAGATTAAAGGCTTTATTTTTCTTACTATCGCCTCTCCCTTTTTTAACAACATGGCTAATACAGAAAAGTTTTATATAACTTCACATATAAAATGAGGATCATTTTGCTTGCTTTCTCAATGGATTGGGGAGGGGCTAGAATTTGGAACTCAAAACAAAAAATGAATGCTAAAAAATAAAAATTAAGTATACATAAAACATTTTTTTAAAACTGTCTATTCCAATCCCTTGATTTAGATGACTTCTTGAGTACTTTAGATAAAGAATACCACCCTACTCTTTAAAATCTCCAAGGAAAGAAATTCTACAATTTCCTACTGGGATATCCTGGTTATCTTACCACCTTTAAAAATTAGTGTTTTCATGTTTCATTAAAATCATCCATTTTTCCTGAGAATGAGAATATAGATTATCCCTAAAGTCTTAGTGTGGTTTTAAGCTCTCTCTCTCTCTCTCTCTCACACACACACACACACACACACACACACACACACACACACACTAATAGCTCCTAAAGAATAATAATGCAAGGATGTCACCAATATTAGACTGTAATTTTTTAAAAAGTGTTTTTGGACTGAAGGAAAAGTGA
Organism: Petaurus breviceps papuanus; assembly: GCF_028583685.1. Classification (NCBI taxonomy): domain Eukaryota; kingdom Metazoa; phylum Chordata; class Mammalia; order Diprotodontia; family Petauridae; genus Petaurus; species Petaurus breviceps. The sequence goes on from NW_027187301.1 coordinate 2,875,702, forward strand.
ATAAACAAATATGTGTCAGGCCTCAATAAACTTATGTCCTTATGGGGGAAGATAACAAATAAAGAACCGGAAAGGGGAGGGGGCTATATACCTGGCCCACTAGTTTGGAAGTATTCAGGAAGGTGTATGCTCTGGGGCAAAATCAAGTAAAAGCTCTTCTGTCAGAGCCCAGGGTTCCAGAGACAAAGTTCAAGTTCTGGTGAGAGCTCAATGAGGAGAATGGACAGAATAGAGATGGCATGTTTGGAAAACAGACAGGAAGAATGAACATAACCTTTAAAACAGACCACTGATATTCCCTAAAATGGAATACAAAATGCTCGACAATCCAATTTCAATTTATCTTTTCATCCTTATCTACCGCTGTCCCCAATATCCCCAAATTTACTCTAGCCAGGATGGTTGGCTTACTAATTACAAATATCCCTGGTATGTTCCCTACTTCCAGCTTTGGCTTATGCTAGGACTCCTACTTGGAATGCCCTTCCCACCTATTCAAATATTGCTAACAGTCAAAGTCTATCTCAAACTTATTTTCTCCACAGAGCCTTCCATAATTACCAACATAGTTCAAACTTATTTTTCCATAAACTAAATTAGGATATTTATTGTTCATGGTTCATTTGGCATTTTAATAACAATGCAAAGTAAGATATGTTTTCCCGTGTATGTCTTGTCTTCTCAAAAAGTTCTGTGAGACAAGGGATTGTTTTGATATTTCTATAGAGCTATCTCCTAGAGCCTAAGGTGCTGAATTATTTCAAATGAATAAATGCAAGGCAGATTTCCTAGACTTGGATATTCTCTTCCAAGGTCTATTCTGATGGATCATCATGGTAGGGAAGTACTACTGAATGTTCAAAGGCTCTGCCAGTGGAGCACAAACTCTGGCAGGTCTCCCCAAGTTGGAGAGGCTCCAAGTATGGCCCTGACAACAGACTGATAGTATGAAGACAAACTTAACCAATGTGTTATGGTCTTCTTTCTGCGTGATTTTTTTTTTTCAAAAAAAGTTTCACCGAACCTCTTTTTTTTTTTTTTTTGGGGGGGGGGGGCAGCTGTATTGCTAATCTCTTCCTTTACCACATTTCTATTTCTTCTATTGAATAAAAAAATAAACTAGGAAAATGAAACCTTTATAACAAATATACAATCAAGAAAAACGAATCTCTACATTGGCTGTGGAGGTGGGCAACATGTTTCATATGGATTCTCTAGAATCATCATGGGTCATTGCATTGGTCACAGTTCATAAGTGTTTCAAAGTTGTTTTTCTTCATAATGTTATTTTATAAATTTTTCTCCTGCTTATACTCACTTCACTTTATACCAGTTCACACAAATCTTCACAGGTTTCTCAGAAACTATTCCTTTTATATGTTTTCCAGCACATTCTATTAGTCATGTACTACATATATGTATGTGTATATATAAATATAAAAGGTATACATACATACATAATGTATAGATACATACAGCCATTCACCATTGATAGATATACCTATAATTCCCAGTTCTTTGCTATACTAACAGAGTCAACACATATCTTAATATATGGTGACTTCAATATAAAGGTGAGTATAAGAAAAGAGAGTGGAAATGTTAGAAAATATTAATTTGAGATAGAAAAATTGAAAGATCAAAGATCTGCATGTTATTCAGTAGTCTCACGCCAATACATAATAATTTCTTAAGAAGATAGTCAGGCGCAGTTAGGTGGCACAGAGGATAGAGCACCAGCTATAGAGTTAGAAGGACCTGAATTTAAATCCAGTCTCAGACACTAGCTATGTGACCCTGGGCAAGTCCCTTAACCCTAGCTATCTTAAAAAAAAAAAAAGATGGAAGGCACTGGAAATGGTGAACACAGAACATTACAAAAAAATGTACTTGATTCTAGAAGAGGTAAAATAAGTGGCTATAAACAGGATTCATTTCAGAATCAGCTATGTGTACATCATATTATCACTTGGTTAAACTGAAGGTTAAAATTTATTTCATTCATGAAAGATACTGTGTTAGGTCCTAGGGATATAAAGATTAAGAATAAGAGTATCTTCCTACCTTCATGGAGTTTACATTCTAGTGAGGGGCAACATACAGACCAAATGACTATGTGATCAATGCAATAACATGGATTGAGAAGTTTCCTTCACCAACGCAGACCACAGTTCCAGAATCATGAATGCCGTTTCTTATTTTGCAAGAGAGAGGGGATGTAGGGAACTATTGAAAGTATCCCTTTCCACACAAAATATCCTGAACTCTCTACCTCCCTTTGGGTCACCACTGGGAAAGTAAGAGATGTGCTGAATCAGAGCTTATTTCAAGCCCCATGTAGCCTCTGAGCATGCACAACTCACCCAGTATCTAGGTAACATTTCTCCAGGAGAAAAGCAGGGTCTTTGGGGTGAACAGGGAGATACTGATTGATTAGGCATTCATTTAGAACTTGGCAAATAGTTCCCTCATCAGTAGTTGGTTGTTAAAATGATTATGAGAGGGGCAGCTAGGTGGTGCAGTGAATACAGCACTGGCCCTGGAGTCAGAAGGACCTGAGTTCAAATCAGGCTGCAGACACTTAACATTTACCAGCCTTGTGACCTTAGACAAGTCACTTAATCCCAATTGCCTTGCCTCCCTCCCTCCAAAAAAAAAAAAAAGGCAAAAAAATGTGGCAGAGAATGGCTCTTTAAAAAAAATGATTATGGGAAACCTGAAACTACTAACTAGACTGCTAAGCTGAATTTGAAAAGTGACCTATTTCATCAAATGATAAGTACTCTATAAAATACAAAAAAGCTACATTCTGGTCTTTTGGATGCTGACAGTAGAAGCAGGTCTAATGGAAAAGCATTTGTTTTCTTAAAGCTACTCTGAAATAGATGCTACTAAAACACATAACCCCAGCAGAATGGCCTACTTTGTGATCTGCTCTTCTGAATTCTGTCTTTTCCTAAGTTGTAAGGTAAATTATCGGATTTTCATTTCCTTTGCATATGTCACCTTGCTGAGTTTTTTCTGAACAGCTTTCAGGTGTCACAATCTAAAACAAAGACCTGGGATCTGTGAACTTGTTTTTAAAATATTTTTACAACTGTATTTCAAAATGATTGGTGTCTTCTGTAATCCTATGTATTTTTTTCTTATGCACTTAAAAATATGATCCTGAGAAGGAGTCCAAAAGCTTTACCAGAGTGAGTCAAGAATGTTAGTTCTAGGGGTGGCTAGGTGGCGCAGTGAATAGAGCACCAGCTCTGGAGTCAGGGGGACCTGAGTTCAAATCCAGCCTCAGACACTTGACACATTTATTAGCTGTATGACTTTGGGCAAGTCACTTAACCCAATTGCCCTCCAAAAAAAAAAAAAAGAATCTTAGTTCTAAAAGAATATGGGTGAAGGGAAGGAACAGGAGAGGGTATTGTTCCTTGAGGAACTGAGAATTCTTTTTCCTCTTCAAATATAAGCATGATCACTGAGAATAGCTGAAGGCACTTGGTCCCATTAATGATTTTGAGCTAATCCTGGTATGCTGGACACTTTAGAGTTTGATTCCTTTTAGTTCTATTTTTCTACAAGCAGTCTGGTATATATTAGTGTGTGAATACAGACTATTGGGGGGACATGGTGGATAAGATGTTGGGGGTAGACAGGAAAAGTGACATTGGCTATGAATGGTGACAGGAGAACAACATCTATACAGATAAATAAATGTGAAATATATACCAGGTAATTTGGAGAGGTGGAGAGCACTAAACACTGGAAAAGTCTCAAGGTGGTACTTGAGCTTAACTGACAAATTAAAAAATATGTCTCTTGTTAATGTTTCTTAAGACATGAAACATTAATATTATAATAACTTGGTCCTCCCATTTTCTGCAGAGAAAAGTTACAAAATTACTAAAAATATAAAATTTTAATGTTTTCCTTTTAAATTCATTAGGACATTATGTGGTAGATGGTACTTGAGCTCAGCTTTTCAAGGGTGCTAGATTCCAAGCAAAAGGGAAGAGTGAGAGCATTCCAGGATAGCCAGTACAAAGACATGTAGGTGGGAGATAGAAACTTGTGGAATGGGACTAGCAAGTTGGCTGTTCTGCCTGGGACATAGTTTGTGAAGAAAAATAAAGTGAAATGAGATAGTTGGATATAGATTGTGAAAAGCTCCAAATATCAATAACAAGTTCCATTTTACCCTACAGGAAACTGCTAAAGTTATCTGAGCATAAAAATATACCTAAAGGGATAAAAAGATATATTCTTGAAAATCTTATCATGGAGGCAAACACACATATACAGTGTATGTATATCTGTCAAGCCAGAGAGCACAAAAAAGCAGGTATAACAAAGGAAGAATCATAGAATAATGGGTAAAGAGCTGGGAGCTCAGAGGTGAAGATGACATCTCGGTCTCTTTATACTGTGTTTCCCCGAAAATAAGCCCTATTGAGATTGCTACTGTAGTGAAGGTGATCCCCTGCGCTACACGCTACATTACGGTACCCTCTGTATGCACCGTGCCCCACTCCGTGAAATGCACACCGCGCTCCGAGCTGCATCCAATCAGAGCTGCAGCAGTGAGCGCGTCATCCTGTTCTTCCCCAGTGATTTGCTTATTGAATAAAGGTACATTTTTTTGTTCACATTTACCTGTTTACTAAAATTGCTGTCAATGTTCATTAAAATAAGCCCTCCCCTGAAAATAAGCCCTCTGGTATTTTTCTGTCCAAAAAAAAATAATAATAATAAGACAGTGTCTTATTATCGGGGAAACACGGTAACTCTATTTCAACTAAGGTCTGCCTACCTTCCTCCAACTATGAGCTCAGACAGTCTTAAACCTAGTTCTAGCCTTGAATAGGAAATATACAAGGAACCTCTTTCCTCAGGATGTTGTCATTCTGCTATGTGCCAGGCACTGTGCTAAGAGCTTGGGAAACATAATGAGGCAAAAACGTGACTCCCTGACCTCAAGGAGCAGTTGGTTCAGCATCACTCTTGTTCATGGCATTCTTTGTCTTATTATTCAAACATTTCTATCCTTATTTTTTTTGCTTGAATCCCCACCCTAGGAGTTCTTGATCCTTACTTTAGTTCATTTTCTACACCTGATCTTTTATGTGCCTTTCCCTATACTACCTGTTTCTCCTTAGCTGATGTTTTTTTGCCTTTACTTTTGTGTGACCACACCTACCCATTATGCTCTCCCCCAACTCCTGTAGAGGGAAATGTTCATTTGGGGTACTCTAACCTTGGGCGTGCTCTGTCCTGTCATCAGATTATGCTGGTTTGATATAGATACATCATTTCACTCAGTAAATTCACAAATATTAAAAGTTCTTTAACTGATCATGCATTTAACAAGATGAATCAAAAAAGTTTGCTTGGATCCAATGCCAGTCAGCACCAGGCCCTCAGAAAGTCTATTTATTTAGGTACAATTCCTCTCTTCCTCTGTTTCATGTGCTCTCTCTGTAGAGTATGTCTACCTATGTTAAATGTTTTTGGTGGGTGATTCTGATTGGAAGAAGGAAAATTGGGTAGAAAGGAATTTTTGCTATACAGTTAAAGTAAATGCATGAATATTTATAAAATAGTAGAGTGAAATTCACTGGAGTGAAAATGAGAACTAGAATCTAGATATCTTCAAATCTCATTTTTATCTTCTGCCTTACTAAAAAAAATTTTTTTAAAGCAATTGGGGTTAAGTAACTTGCTCTTACTAAAAATTTTTAATCAGAGTTGTGTTGCAGGAGTTATACTGGTTATCTTATTGGTGGAGGGGGGGTAATGGGACATAGGGAAGCATGTTAATGAGTTAATAAGCATAGAAATGGTGAACAGCTGGGAAGCAGGACAGAGAAAAGAACAAACTCTCCAACTGTTATCTGTTAATGAATAAAAACCCTAGATGTATGCTTTATATTTAAATCAGGAAAAAGAAAGGTGCTTACAAATTTCTTTATGGACACATGAAGGAATGACATTTTTGGGCTGTCCTTTCTTTTTTGTTTTGTTTCCTTTGTATTCCCAAGGTCTGGGTCCAAACTTCCCAGAAGAACCTTTTCCTGGATTCACACAGGCCGCCTCTGAAGATGAATTAAACCAAAAAGTCATTAAAATATACAAACAACTTACATGATAAAAAAAAAGATCATCAAGAAAGTATTATAAAAATAAAATCTGAACCTCCATTTTGCAAAATATCCTGAAGTAAAGATGCACAACGTTCAAGTCCCTGAGGTACTCTTCCAACCTGTAAGTAAAATACCTTTTAGGATAAGGTTGATATGTTTCTAATTAAAGAAAATAAATACAACACTAAGAAGATGTGAGCACAATTGAGAAGATAGTGGGGCTACCAGGGTACAGTCAGTCAGCAAACACTTATTATTAGATGCTTATTATATGCTAAGCAGCCTGGGATTCAAAAAACAAAAACAGTCTCTGCCCTCAAGAAACATATATTCTAATGGAAAAAGAGGACATGTAAATAATGAGGCATACAGAACAAATGAATGAAAAAACACATACACACACAGAGCAGATGGAAGGTAATCTCAGAAGGGAAAGTACTATTAGTTATGGAGTCTAGGAAGCAGGAGGGGCTTTAAATGTCAGATGATTTTATATTCGATCCCGAATCTAATAGGAAGAAATTGAAGCTCACTGAACAGGAGAGTGACATACTCAGACCTACACTTTAGAAAATTTACTTTGGTAGCTGAGTGGAACAAGTGGGGACAGACTTGCCCAGGGAGACCAGTTAGAAGGCTACTGCAATAATCCAAGGGAAAGCTGATGACGGCATGGACTGAAATTGCGGCTGTGTGAGTGGAGAGAAGGGGAGGTACTCTAGAGATGTGATGAAGGTAAAAATGACAATTTTTGGTAATGGACTGGCTATGTGGGGTAAGAGTGAGAATGATACTAAGGCTGAGAGCCTGGGAAAATGGCAGTGTCCTTAACAGTAATAAGTTTGGAGGAGGGGATGGTTTGTGGAGGAAAAGATAATGAATCCTGTTCTGTACATGCTAAGTTTGAGATGCCCTTGACACATCTAGTTAGATGTCTATGAGGCAACTGGTGATGCACGATTCGGGAGAGAGACTAGATAGATATAGATTCTGGGAATCATTTGCATAGAGATGGAAATTGAATCCATGGGAGCTGACAAGTGAGATAGTAGTACAGAATGGGAAGAGAAGAGGGTCCATGACAGAGTCCTGGGAGATAGCAACAGTTCATGGATGAAGAACCATCAAAGGAGACTGAGAAGAATCAGTCACACTGATAGGAGGAAGCAGTGCCACAAAAACCTAGAGAGGAGAGAACAGATATATCTGTGCAAGGAGAGTTCTCCATGCTGGACCAAGCTGTGTTGTTATGCTGTCTTGTTGAAGTCTAGGAGCATCCTTCAGGAAAAGAGAGATTTGCAATGAAATAAATTTTGGTATATTTGAGAGTGGGCCTTACAACTGTGTGGCTTCCAAGTAAATGCAGGGCAAGGAAAGAGAGGAAAGAAGTCACAAAGGAGACAACAAGCTGTAAGGTACAGCAGTTGCTGTGACCAGGGCTGTGTGGCCATTCTCCCTTCTGTATGTGTTGTGGTATCTTTTGTGAGTGCTGCATATTCTGGCAAGGTGATTCAAAGGTATGTACTCTGCTTCCTTAAGGATGTCTCCTGGGTCTAGGTGGTGCAGTGAAAAAAGCACTGAGCTTAAGAGTCAGAAAGACTCATCATTCATTTTCAAATCTGGCTTCAAACACTTACTTGTCCCTTAACCCTGTTTGCCTCAGTTTCCTCATCTCTAAAATGAGCTGGAGAAGGAAATGGCAAACCACTCCAGTATCTCTGCCAAGAAAACCCCAAGTGGGGTGACAGAGTTAGCCATAACTGAAAAATGACTGAACAACAGTTTTGTCTAGAATCAAGTTGTTGTACTGCTCCAAGGGCTGGCACAGTAAGCGTCGTTAAGGATTTGGTCTGTAATGCTTTCTAACCGTCAGGTTTATCAGAAACCCGGTACCCAATGAGTAACTTTTGTGAACACTCACTCTTCTTGGAACATGTCTGGTAGGCCAGAAACAAGACAAGGGATGAAGCAAGATAATAACAAGAAATAAATTAAAAAGGAGAAATCATGTTTCCCAGTTGTCCATATATGGACATATATATGTATGTAAGTATATAAATATTTCCATTTATTAGGATTTACAAATGATCAGATTAAATGAATTTTGTGTCTACTATAACAGAATACTGAATTTAAAAAAAATTTCTTACCTGCTCATCAGAATCAGTAGAAACAACATCAGCACGGGCTATTTTTCTCATATGGATCCTGGAAAACAAGGGAATTAAAACGGCTGGGATTTTAAAAATTAATTTAAATATACATTTTAAAATTCCCAAATATCAAAATTAAAGAACAAATGATGTTTCACTTAATTTTATAATAATGTAGACTTGCTATCTTAGCCATCTTTAAAATCTCTTTGAAGGTTTTAAATCTTCAGAACTAAAAATGTTTAAGGGTGATTGTGGAAAGGCTTACTGTGGGATTTTAGCTCACATCTGAAGAAAGTTAGAGAAATGAAAAGAAGCAGAAAAGGGGAAGGAGATCATTCCAGGCACAAAGGAAGCCAGTGAAAATGTGCAGTCAAGAGATGGGGTGTTTTATTCAAGGAATAGCAAGGAGGACAACGTCAATGGATATAGATGGATATACTGCATACTAGATATACTGCATACTAGATTGGAACCTTAACAAAAATCTTTGCTAGGCATACTAAATATTGAGTTCAAAAATATCTATTATTGTCCTCGCAAATTCAAAGGTAATATTACTGCCTTTGATGACTGTGTATGCTGTTTTGGCTGATGAATCTGTACTTTGCTGAATGTAAATCAATATTGCTTATTACAATTTGAGGGTGTTTGAGACTGTCCTATGAAAAAGACTCTAAGTTAACCTGGAAAGATACAATTAAAGACATACATTTAAATGCCTGAAGGGACATGGACAAAACGTTTTACTAGAAAAGAAATTTACGAATTTACCAGAGACAATATTTCTGACTCAAATGAAATATGACAAAGAAAACTCAGAGATAGTTCAGAATACAGTTTCAATCAGAGGCCATGTTAGAAAATACTAATGTAATCTGGTTCCATACTGTGGAAAGAAGAAGGCCAAGATGGAATTTAGTAACAGTACTCAAATCTGTTAGTGGTTATGAAAAGTGATAATAAGTAGCCACTATATTTCTTTCTGGGGAGTGTATATGAAGAAATACATTAACAATACAGCAAAAAGTTTTCAGATGAGACATTTAGTAATGCCATAATTGTAGAGCTTTGAAACAATGAAACACGTAAACAAGGAAGAATATGGAACCTAATTACCCAGAGACTTTTTTAATGAATGGAAAGTCATCTGTTTCTTTGAAGGAATTTGATTATAGTCTTGGTCAGAGATGAGATAACCTATTGAAAACCCTGAAGTCTTTTAATTATTTAATTTCTTACCTTTTCTTTCCAGCTGTTAATTTACTTGATCCACTCTGTCTTCTAGATGATGATACCTGCTGAATATTAAAGTAATTGTCCAAATATTTTTATTATAGCACACTAGTAAGCATGACTAATTGATCTTTTAAAGGAATTAAAGCCACCTTAAACTTTATAGTTTTCACATACCTACAAAACCCTTTGAGTCAAAATTGGGTTAAAATATTAAGTACTCCTTGTGTGTAGGATAACTGATGAACAGCAAGACTTCTGCATGAGAAAACTTGTGTCCAAACAAGGGTCCAATCTGTGATGTACTGTCATCCTCTGCCAATCTATGCTGTCCCACATAACTGAGAAAAGAAGGTTCTGAAGATGTTCTCATCTTTGTCTCTCAACACTTATCTCTAAATTACCTGCTTTGCCAATCTGTCTTTGAATACTGCAACACATTATACTTGTTTAATTGCTTTTATGAAGCCCTTCCCTCTTACAAGTGCCACGGGATATTTCAGGAGTCTGGGTCTATTTCCTTAATGTGAGTTCTTCTGACACCCATACAGACTGTAACCTCTTTACAAATTAGTAGACTAACTTGAAAAGTTGCTATGTCAGAAAAACCCAACATCCTAAGGTTACCTCTCAAACATAACTTCAAAGTCCTGGAATGGTAGAATATAGTGAGTCTATCACCAGGCTCCTTTCTAGCTTGGAAGGATTAAGAGCCTGTTCTCCATTTGAGAATCCAGGAACACTTCTATGCTTTGATGAAGTATCACACGGTAGAATTTCTGTAGAAGTACTCTACAGCACCCTTTTTTGGGGGGGTTAATGAGAACATAAAATAATATCTACATACACATAACCTCACACATTAACATATAATTTCCACTGCAATGGGCCATGTACCCATATGTCAGTCATAAAAATTAAGTGCCTAGCTAGGTGTATCAGTAGATAGAGCATTGCACCTGGGGTCAGGAAGACCAGTTCAAATTCAATCTCAGACTCTTACTAGCTCTCTTACTTTGGACAAGACACATTTACCTATATTTGCCTCAGCTCTCTCATCGGCAAAATGTGAATGATAATAGTGCCTATCTCCTAGGTTGTTGTGAGGCTCAAATGAAACACTATTTGTAAAGCATAGTGCCTACCACACAGTGGGCACTATATAAATCACTACTGCCACAGCTTCCGCCTCCACCACCACCACCACCACTACACAGTCATCCCTGTGCTAAGCACTGGGGATATAAAAAAAAGGCAAAAGAAAGTTTCCCATACTCTCAAGGACCTCAAAGTCTAGAAGAGGACACAATATTCAAATAACTCTGATATACAGGATAAATTGGAAATAATCAACCAGAATCAAGGGGGTTTGGGAAAGGTTTTGTATGGGATTTTGGCTCACACTAAAAAAAAGCTAGGGAAAGCTAGGGAAGTCAGGAGGCAGAGATGGAGAGCATTCCGGGCATTTGGGAAATCAGTGAAAATGCCCAGAGTCAACAGGGAATATTTTGTTCAAAGAACAGCAAGGAGGCCATGTCCCTGGATGTAGAGGGACATACTAGACAGATATACTGCATACTGGATAGGAACCTTATCAAACATTTTGCTAGGCATACTGAGCTCAATGTTTGAAAAGTATCTATTATTATCCTCCCCCGCAAAATTCAAAGGTAATACTACTGTCTTTGAGGACTATGTGTGCTGTTTGGCTGTTAAACCTTTCAAATTAAGGACTCTATTCCAAACTATTTTACATTAACTACACCATTACTCCAGTGAACAGCATCTTATTAAAGCAAAGATCCAAATTCCCAATCTCCTAAATGAGTAACAATAAATTCCTTAATTCCTCCCCAAATACACATCTATTTCAATCTAGTAAGCTACACCCATGTACCCAATACTTTGTTAGGTACGATATAGAAAATAAAAGGTAGAAGCGACCTTGGAATATCTGACAATCTAGCTGAAACAACCTGAAGGTACTATTAATGCATTAATCATACAGCAATGAGACAAGCATTACACATAACACAATTTATACATCTACTTGGGTTAAGTGCCATTCTTTGAAAGTACTCACCTCTTGAGATTATTCATTCATTCCAATGATACTACCATTACTCAAAATATTTTAGAAATGTTTTTATAGTCAATTACAAGCCACAAAAGAAAGTCACACTTAGTACTTCATGATCACAACTCATTTTTTTAAACCAAAATTTGTCATTACCCAGATTGTTCACTCATCTTAATTACTGGATCATGGATTTCAAAGATGGAAAGAATCTTAAAAAGCCTATGGTCCAACTCTTATTTTACAGATGAAGAAACTACAGATTAGAGAGCTTAAGTGGCTTGCCTGAGATCACTCTGGCAGTGAGAAGCAGAGCTAGAATCTGAACCTAAGTTATCTGACAACAAATCCAGGGCTCTTTCCATTGTACTGTACTGCTCCTAGTGTAGAGAATAGGACATTGGACATAGCATCAGGAGAAATGAGCTCAAATCCAGCCTCAGGTACTTACTAGTTCTGGGTCCCTGTGTAAATCAATTAATCTTTCTAGCTGTCAGTTTTCTCACCTGAAAAATGAGGGAGTTCAACCCACTGGCCTCTCAGGTCAAAGATATTATCCTATTCATAACAAGTATCTTCCAGTGACATTTAGCTCTTTCCAAAACCCATTCAGAGAAGATAAAAATTTGCCTTTGTTTAGAATATAAGAGCTGAGGCTTTAAAGATAATTTCAAAAGACTAGTAGTTTCCAAAATGTCTGATATTTTTTTCATTGCTACTGTGATGTTTATTCAGATCACAGATTACATAATTTCCCAAATGAAAATCTGCTTTTTCCCCCTATCTCCTTCTACTCATGAAAAAACAAGAAAACCCCTAAACCCTCATACAAATCAAACCCACATTAGACATGCTCAAAATGTCTCAATCTGCATGAGTTCACTGCCTCTTTATCAGAAGGGCAGCATATTTCACCATGAATCATATGGAACTGTGGTTGGTCATTGCATGGTATTGATTAGTGTTTCCAAACCTTTCAAAGTTGTTTTTACAAGGTTATTATTTCTGGCTCTGATCACTTCACTCTGAATCATTCATGTCTTCCCATGTTTTTCTGAAACCATGCCCTCCATCATTTCTTATAAAACAACAGTATTCCATTCAACTTATATGCCATAACTTGTTTAGCCATTCCCCAACTGACAGGAACTTCTTCAGTTTCTAGTTCTTTGGCACCATAAAATGATCTGGTATAAGTGTATTTAGATATATGGGTTCTTTTCCTCTTTTTTTGATCTTTGTGGGGCACAGACTTATCAGTGCTATCACTGGGTCAAATAGTGTGTACAGTTTAATAGCTTTAGGGACATAATTTCATATGAAAAAAAGTCATTTTGATGGAAAAATGAGAGAGCCTACCAGCATGACTACTGCAAATGGGTCAACAGCCACCTAGATACAAGTTCTGTTTTGTTGTTTTTTTGTAGTCATCAGTCAGGTATTACTGATGGACCTCAAACGAATGAGAGTAAGATAGTTAGAAAAGAATATACATAACTGATAAGGAAACTAAATATAAGTGAAAGAAAATCATAGGGTGAAGTTATTTTGGAAACTCTTCATAAAAGAGGTATTCTTGAGTGTGTCCTGAAAGAAAATTTGTAGGATTTAGACAAATAAAGAGGAAGGGGGAATTTCAGGTGGGAAGAAGTGAAAACAGAATTAGTAAAATGCAGGACTAGTTTAGGAGATAAGAAAACTGGTTTTAATATAATTTAAGAACCTTTCTGAGGAACAGTGAGAGAGTTAAGCTAATGTCTGATATATAAAGGGGCACCAGTCATTGGAGGACCCTGCATGCCAGAATTGTATTTTTGTTTGTATTTTACACCGGGGAAGCATTGTAGGTTCCTGACCAGGGAGAAATGATGTGATGAAAATGTAATTTTAAGGGGTCCAATCTGGTAATATTAAGTAAAATGGACTAGAGTGGGGAAGAGCCAGAGATCGATTAAAAAATGTATATGATGAAGCTGGTGGTTATGAAAATAGAAAGGAAGAAATAAACTCTAGAAAATAATAGAAGATAGTAAAAGACTCATGGGAGTTGGAAAATTGGGAGAAACTAAAGATAATTCTAAGATATAACAATGGAAGATCAGGAGAATGGTAGTGCCATTGAGGGAAATGAGTCCATTGGTAAGGAGAACAATTTTTAACAGGAAGAAACTTTATTCTTAAATTTAGTTTGAGTGATAAGGCAAGTGGAGATGTTCTGTAAGCAGTTGAAGTTATAAAAGCAAATGAGAAGTCAGAGCTGGGTATATAGATTTGGGAATCAATAATAAACTGATGATTGTTGAAGTCATTTATAGCTGAGGAATGGAGAAATGAACCCTCTAGGAAGTAAGGAGGAAAGCAGGTTAAGAATTCACCAAGTGGGGCGGCCAGGTAGCACAGCGAGTAAGAGCACCGGCACCAGTGTTGGGATCGAATCCCGGGCTCAGACACTCAGCACCACACCCAGAAATAACTGGCCGTGTAACCTTGAGCAGGTTACTTAACCCCTATTGCTTAAAAAAAAAAAAAAAAAAAAAGAATTCATCAAGCTTTAGGGAACAGTCATCACCACTTGGATGCTGAGGAGACAGGAGAATCATTCAAAAAAATCAGACCCATGTAAAGAATCACCGAAAGTAAGGGAACAAAGTTTCAAGCATAGGTCATTGTGTGTCCAGTGCTGCAAAAAGTTTGCAGAGGATGAGGATTGTGGGGGCAAAAAAGTATGAGGCCTTTCCCAATGCAGTTGAATGAGGTCCCAGAGAAAATGCCTGGAGCTGAGAGATGGAGTAACACACTCCATCTCCCAGCTTTGTGCATTTTCACTGACTGTACCCCATGTTTGGAATGTTCTCCCCTTGTCACTGCCTGCAGGTTTCCCTAATTTCCCTTATACCTCAGCTAAAATCTTGTCCTTCAAGAAGCCTTTCTCATCCCCCTTCAATGCTCTGTTCCCTACTTCTGAGAATACATCCAATATATAACTTGTTTGTACGCAGTTGTTTGTGGGACCATCCTTTGCCTTTCTTTGCATTCTCAGCACCTAGCACAATGCCTTGCACACAACAGGCTTTCTCTTTTTTTTTTTACTACCCAAACTCTTCAGATGAGTGTTTCATAATGTTTGCCTTTTCTTTCTCCTAACCCACACAATCAAGGAACAAATCAAGTCAACAAGCATTTAAGCACTTCCTGTGTGCCAGGCACTGTGCTGAGTGTTGGGGATACAGGATAAATTAGAAATAATCAACAAAGGGGAAGCACTAGGATCAAGAGGGATTCAGAAGCCGCCCCTTTAGAAAGTAGGGTTTTTACTTGGGAAGCCAGAAGGTAGAGCATTCTATGTATGAGGCACAGCCAGTGAAAATGTCCAGAGTAGTCCTGTGCTAGGATCAGAAAGGAGGCTAATGTCATTAGACTGCAGAGTATGGAGTGGTAGTGGTGTGAGATATAAGACGACTGGAAAAGTTGATGGGGCAAAAGATTATGCAGAGCTTTGAATGTCAGAGGATTTTATATTTGATCCTTGAGATGAAAAGGAACCACTGGAGTGTGAGTGTGTGTATGTGCGTGGGGGGGGAGGCTATATGTTTGTGGGGGTGGGGGTGAGTTTGTCCTTCATTCCTGACGATGCCATAACTTGCAAGTGAATTGGATCTGAGAAAGGGAGGGCTGTGCAAAACCATCAGCCTCAGTTTCTCCTCCAGAGCAATCTGGGTCCATCAGCCAGACATAAATCATGACAACTGGAGACAGCCCAGGAGACAGTGGGAGACCTCCCCTCGGCCTTTTAAGTTAAGGTCTTTCTGAGTTCTTACTCTGACTTCGGTGAGACTCACTCAGTGAGTGTGATAACAGGGTCAGATCTCTGCTTTAGAGAGATAATTCTGGCAGATGAACTGGAGTGAGGAGAGACTTAGGGAAGGGAGACCAACCAGCAGGATATTTCCACAGTTCAAATGTGAGGGGATCAGGATCCGCACTAGGGTGCTGGCAGTGTCAGAAGAGAAAAAAGGACATGTTCTAGAGATGTTACAAAAGTAGGCGCAACACACCTGGCAACAGAGTGGATATTGGGGTGGGGGTGGAGGGGGTACTCAGGGAGGTGCCTGGGATGATGGCAGCACCCTCAACAGTGGTAAAGAAGTTCGGAAAAGTGGAAGGGTTTTGGGGAGAAGATAATGAGGTCGGTTCTGGAAATGTCGGGCTTAAGATGTCAACAGGGCATCAGTCTGAGATGTCCCATGTTACGGGCCTGCAAGTCAGCGGAGAGGTTAAGGCTGGATAAGTAGATCTGAAGATCCACAGCATAGAAATGATAACTGAATCCATGGGAACTGATATCACCAAGTGTAATAGTATAAAAGGAGGTCTCAGGCCGGTGCCCTGAAAGACAACCACAGTTAGCTAGTGGGACAATGGGTGTGGGAGGGGGGCTGGAGGATGAGAATTTGGAATTCAAAATATTTTTAAAATAAATGTTAAAATAAAGTATGTTTTTAAAAAAAGAAAGAAAACAAGTGGGGGTGCTGGAGAGACGGGAAAAAAAGACGGGGTGGGGGGCTTTTCAACCTCGGCAACTCTCAAAGCCTTTGCACGACATTGAGGGTCGGGAGAAAGGAGCGCTCGCACTGAGATACCAAGGACCACGTGACGGTCAGCACCTCTGTGACCCCAATGGACAACTGTCTCTCCTCGTGGTCACTGCCCGGGATCACACGGTGGGTCCGGGCTGGAACCTGGGTCTCCTGATTCGCAGTTTAGGGGCAGGGTCTGCCCTCAAGGAGCTTAGAGCCTGGTACACTTATAAACCCCGGCCGAGCCCCATCCCCTCACCTGAAACGGCCGAGGCCCGGACCTCACCATCTCTCGGGTCCTGAGGTGTCCATCCACCCTCTGGGCAGAAGCCAGGCGGTTGATCGAGTTAACAGCCATAGGTACTGTGACCCTTTCGGGCCGCCTTCTTTCACTCCTTGGGCTTCCGCTTCCGGTTTGTTTCCCGCCGAACTCGGCGCTTCGATTTTCTGTGATTGGCCAATCGGGTCTCCGCGCCCCGCCCCTGCGGCTTCTGCGCAGGCGTGGAGCTTGGGTCATGCTCAACCTCGCCTTAGAAGTTACTTCCGCCAGGAACTGAGGTAAGTGGGTAGTCAATGAGTTTCGGATGAGGTTTGCTCTGAGCCGGATTGGGAAAAGTGGGATCTACGTGACAGAAGGAAGGACGTTCTCTAAGGCCGCGTGAGACCTGGATTCGAATCCCTTGTTTATGAACTTTTTCCTCTCTGGGCCTCAGTTTCCTTACTTCTGCAAAAGAAGGGTGCTGAATTCAGGGGAATCGTAGATTCCTTCTTTCCAGCCCCAAATCCCTGATTGAATTAAATCTCTGTTAGGAAACCATCTACCTTGCCTTTCCTAAACCCCTCCCCTAGGGCCCTTTATCCCGCTTATCAAATGAAATGACGTAGGGGAAGCACGTGGCACACTTTAGTCGTCAGCATTAACGACAGACCATATGAGTGCCAATTAACTGGCATTCAGGGCTCTCTGCAGCCCAACACTGCCGTAACCTTTCTAGCCTCATCTTCTGTTGGCCTCTTTATCCACTCGACTTGAACCCGGGTTTTTCTGGTTTACAGACCTTTCCGCTACAACTCTCACGTGCTCCCGTGGACTCTCAAATGACTTACTGGCAACAGTGGATACAATCCTGGACTTGGGTCCAGGAGACCTGAGTTCAGAATCCTGTAGCCGACCCTGTGGGCTTGGTGACTTTGGGAAAGTCACTTGACCCAATTCTGCCTTATTTTCTTTCTCAGTAAAATGGGTGGGGGAGGAATATCACCTTCCTTCGTGGGGGTGGTTGGGAGGATCAAGTGAGATAAGATTTGTAGTGTTTAGCAAACCTGAAACTGTTGACCACTCCCTTCTTCTGTCTACCCTTTGTCTTCTTTGTAAGTTCCTCTTCTTCGTCCCCTCCTGCTTGGGTGTACCCCAGGGCATTCAGTCCTAGACCCTCTTGGGAGACTACCGGGAGATCGCTATGGTCTCTCCACACCCTGAGCTCTTGTGAATGCAGCTATTATTTCTATGGAGATGACTCCCAAAAGGTTTAACCTCTAAACTCTTCTTTTAAAAAAACTAAATACGGTTTCACCGGGTCAAAGGATATGACTTTGAGAACTTTGTTCCAAATTGCTTTCCAGAAGAGTAGTACCCGATGTACTGCTACCTGAGCAGTGTTTGTTTTCCCATAGCTACTGTAACACTGGTCATTTTCTTTTTTCTTTTTTTTTTGCTAGTATTACCTATCTGTGGGTGTGAGGGGGAGAATCAGAGTTACCTAATTTATATATCTCCAAGTAGTGGTTTGGAGAATTTTTTATATGACTGTAGATAGCTTGAATTTCTTAGAAAATTGCCAGTTCATATTCTTTGACCATTTATCTTTTGGAGGAATTAGGAATTATCTCTTAATTCTTACAAATTTTAATCAGTTTCTTATAATCTTGGAAACCAGACTTTTAACAAACTTGCTGCCACGATTTTTCCTAGCCGTTGCCTTTCTAATATTAGCTGCATTGGGCCTTTTTTTTTTTTTATTAAAGCCAAAACTTTTACGTAATCAAAATTGTCCATTTTTATCTTGTGACCCTTTTAAATCTCTTTTTTGGTCAGAAACTCTTCCCCATTCATAGATCTGCAAGATCATTTCTTCTTCCTCTAATCTGTGATGTGACATTTTTGTATCTAGGTCATACATCCATTTGGATATCTTGGCACATGGTAGGAGGTGCTGGTCTATGCCAAAACCTCATTGACTCTTTTGGGCACCCTGCTGTCACACTGTTGACTTTTCAGGCCACTGAAAACCCCAATTTTTTTTTTTCAGACAAACTGCTATCTAATCATGCCTTCCTGCCTTGTGAAGGTGATATTTTGTGACCAAGAGTAAAAATTATCGATTCCTATTAAATTTCAGCTTATTAGATTCAGACCAGTGCTTTAGACTCTAGAGACCCTGACTGTCATCCAGTATCTCAGTTTTTTATCATCTACAGATTTGATAAATATGCCATCTTTGCCTTTTTTCAAATCATTAAGATAAAAATGTTAAACAGTAAAGGGCCAAATATAGGCCCCCTGTGGAATGCTACCGTTGGACCTCCTGCCAAGATAACATTCAGCCAGTTCTGAATCCATTCAATTATATTATCATCTAGCCCATGTTCCTCCAGTTTTTCTACAAGATGTATGGTTTAATAAAATTGTCAACATTATAGATAGTAGAGAAGTAATAAGTTGAGAAGATAAGTTAAAAATTGTGTTTGAATGGGAAAAACAAATACTTGTCATTTATGTCATGCTGATACAACTTAATAAAAATCATGCATATCATTAATGGTGTTAAATAAACATTCCCTTTTTGAAATCTAATGTTTTTACTTGTCTCATGGTATTTTTCCAGTCCTGGCTCATTATCTATTTGTAGACCTGATCAAAGCAAGGAGAGAACACTAGTCTCACATCGGTATTAACGTTCTGAGAACTTCTTGAACATATACACACACAAATTTGTAGCTAGCATGTTTGCCTAATTGTTTATTAGTGTACCAGTTGTACAAGAAAATTGACATTGGATGTTGTATGGGGTGCAGTCATTCTGAAGCACAATTATCTCTGTATCTTCCTTCCTTTAAAATTGCTGGAGTGCATTTTTATTCCAGCCGTACCCTGGGATTTTGGGTAAAGTCATTCACCTTGATTAAACCATCAGGACCGATTCTGTTTGGGCAAAAAACATATTCTTAGTTAATTCATTTAATAGACTCATTATTTTACCAAGAAGCATAACATATTTAAATACTTTCTCATTTCATCATTATTCCTCTAGCCTTATTTCTAATCCTCCAACACCTTTTATTTCCCCCACTTCCTATTTTTCCTTTGCCACAGCCCACTCTATTTCTTTTTTCTCCATGATACCCCCTATTTTTATAGCAACACTGTAATTTATTATGTTCTATCATCATGAATCAAAGTCCTGCTACAATCACTTCCCCATTATTCTTCCAGTCAGCTTATGAAAATTTACTTACACTTCCTGTTCAATGTAGTTCAGCATTCGACTGACGTGGGATGCTGAAATCTCCCCATCCACTTCAGCAATATATGTGTAAAGAAACTGAAAAGTGCTAAAAGGGATTCGGGGAGGTCCGCCATCATGTTCAGATGATAAAACTTCACATACAATCTTGAGGGTTTTGGCTATGGTCTGTTAAAATGAAGTTTAAAAAAATAGGTAATTAGATTCTTGAGGCCCAGCTTAGACAAGAGAAAGGTGATGACAAATATCACTTGTGTCAGTCAAATGGTATGGGAAATCTTTTTTTGTGTTATGGATCCTTTTAACTGTCTGGTAAAGCCTATGGATCTCTTCTCAGAATAATGTATTTAAATGAATAAAATAAAAAACACAGGCTCTCAGAGGAAACCAATTATACTGAATAAAGTTATCAATTTTTTTTAAACTTCACAGATTTCAAGTTAGGAACTTCTGTTCTAGAAGGATTATAATCCTTATACCTGAAATAGTTTCATCCTATCTTACAATTATTTAATATCTACAATATGCTTCTTTTCTTCATTGGCATTCTAGAAATGAAGCTTTTAATTATATATTATAATTAAATTATATTGTAATTATGTTTGGTATATTTTAAAAGCATACCCTAGGTCCTGTCACTAAATCGATTATTATTAGTTTACCAGTTATATAAGAAAAAGGTTACAAGCAGTTGGAGAGGCAACCCAATTACTACTTAAGGCTAGGACAAGCATTACAATGAACTGGTTTCAAAATTGAATTGGAGAGGGAGAGAGTTGGCTAGAGAGCATCAGGAAAATCACAGTGTTTTCACTGATCCTTATCCTTCACAGAAAATCAGCTTTTTTTTTTTTTAACACCGATATTCTTTTGATGATGCTACATGGCTGAATATACAAATATTATGATCTCAGACGTCTTTAAAGTTGGGATGATCTAAAGGAAAATGAAGAGACATGTTTGGTTTAAGTAGACTGCGTCACATTATCAATAAATGATTTTTGTGCAAGAAGTGGTATAACAAGAAGTAGCAACACACCAAGGAATGTGTGACCAGAAAAGGTGGGTAAGTCATACAGTGAGAGAGAAGACTAGCAGATTAAGTGTTCACTGTTAGGGAGAAAATTTTAAGACTCAAAAGATGACTTCCAACACCTTGGGCTGGTCTCTGGATAATTTTTGAAAGGATGTAAGCAGGAATCACATAATGAAAAGGCTAGCTTGATCTTGTTGCCTACCCAGATAAGATTGAATTTCCACATTGATAAGATCATTGATCTATGGGATCATTCTCTTTGCCCAGGGGAGGGGCTGGGATGAACCTCTCCTTGACTTTCCATTACAATGCATTCTTACTCCTTTCTCTTTTAGCCCAAAGGAAAATGCTGTGAAGAGATACATGGGAAAGGAACAAGCACTCATTTAGTACCTAGTATGAACAGGCACTGTTAGATGCTTTATAAATATTTCATTTGTAATACTGCTGAACCCGTATACTGTAAAGGATACACAAGAAGCTCACTGTTGAGTCAGCTATGACAGAGAACTGAAGGGGAAGTATTACTTCTCCAGGGATAAGTGCTAACAGATAAATAATGCTGAAATTTAGGGCACAATCCTTTCTGTTGGGCATACTCTGTAGTAATTTAGTGATAGCATTGAGAAGCCAGTTGTTTCTTCAGATTTATTCTTAGTAAATATAGGCTCTGAATGTAAATGCTACTCTATGAGATGCTGGGCCATGTTGTGAGATTGAGGGGAAAAAACAAATAGAAAATGAATGACTTTGCCAGCAATTTGAATGAAAGGTTATCATATCAGAGTAAAACTTTTTTCTTACAGAAAATGTAAGAGACTCATCCAGAGTTGAGACTTCTGTAGATTTATTTTTTCAGACAAACCTAACTTTTGATATATGAATAGTATCAGAATTTTATAAACAAGATGGGAGCAGAGGTGGAAATGCTACAAGAAAATATGTCCAAAGGGTTACTTAGGCTGTTCTATAAATATGGCTAATATACACCCAAGGGTAGTGGCATACTTGTGGAAGCAGGTGTATGGATGAATACTTCCCACAATCTAGGGACAAGTGAAATATTAGCAGTGCTGAGTGACCAAATGGCTAACAGGTTAAATAAGAGTGAAGCTGATAAAATGTTGCAATTGTCCAAAGGATTGGCATCCTTGCCCTTTATATATGCTTCTGAAATAATGTAAGCTTTTTTGGATGGGGAAATATGAAGATGGATGAAATCTTAGTAGGAGGGCAGACTGGGCAAAAGAAGGAGAGGATGTAGAGTTGTGGGCATGACAGATAAGGATGACAGCAGGTGTGATCCCATCTGAATGAATGTGAGGTAACCCTGATTATGTCATTTCCTTAATCTCACTTGCTGCTTTTCTCAGTTCCTTTCATGCTGATTTATTCTCTTGTTTTTGTCTACTTCTTCCAGTCTTCTCCCCAAGCCATTCCTTCCACCATTATACACTGAGCCTCACTTTCATCATTCAAGCAATTCCTTGAAATGTGCAAGGTCTAGTGTCCTGCCTTGCCTATAACACGTGCTTAGTAAATGTTTGTTAAATGAATGATGAATGGACGAAAGACTTCTTGTACTGAAGCTTTCCTAGACACAGAATTCTCATAGCTCATCAATACAAAATGTATGTGTGTGTGTGAGCGAAATACAATTTATTACCACCTCCCTCCACATAGCATCGGGGGGAAATAGTCTCTCAAAACAGATTGTGGACTCAGTCTCTAGCCCAGGAAGGCAGTGCATTGGTGTCTCCCAAAGGGCCAGGATCATAGATTCAGCTCCCAAATAGCTCCCAGCAATTGGGGTTAAGTGACTTGCCCAGGGTCACACAACTGGTAAGTGTCTGAACCCAAATTTGAACTCAAGTCTTCCTGACTCCAGGGCTGGTGTTCTGTCCACTGTACCACCTAGGCTAGCAACACCGGGTGCCCAGAGCAGATCCCTGGAAGAATAACTGAGTGAACAAACAAGATAAAGAGCTATCACGAGACCAGGTTGTTGTTTGTCCTTTCTTTTTGAAGAGGACCATGACATGAGGGAGGTGATTTCAGTGAGGCAAGGTTATTTCAAGTCACCAGCCTTATTTTCCCCTCTGGAGCCATCTGGGTCCAGTGGCAAGATGAAGATCAGGACTACTGGAGATGGCCCAGGATGCAGTGGGAGACCTTGGCCTTTTTAAGCTAAGGTCTTTCCTAGGTCTCACTTTATCTGAGGCAATGCCCATTCAGTGATTAAGGCTAGGTAAGAAATGAGGCAAAGAATGACCTCTTTTACCTAGTCAAAAACAAAACAAAAAATTCAATATGAGAGGGAAAGATCCTCAGGGTTTCTGGCCAAAATAGAAACAATTGCTATTTATACTCACTCTGAGCCATCAGAACCCAAATAATGACTCAGTGAGACTTGGGCTAGGACCTACTGTTAGCCAATTAATGAAGACCAGAGTAATTTGGGTTTAAGGTATGGTCCTTAAAAAGAAATCTAGCCTGTAAACCCTAAGATATCTTGCAAAGTTTCAGCAATCAAAATTTATATTCCTTTGGGTGGAGCACTCATAGGTAAGAGTATGATTCCTTATGTGAAGAGAGGAAGATGAGGGGAGGAAGGAAAGAAGGAGCTGCTTGTCCAACTGGAACCAGCCAGTTGGGTCCCCAATGGGGCAGTTACAACTCCTCACAGGTTGTTTGTCCTTCATTCTCAAAGAGGACCATGACATTAGGAAGACGAGTCATGACTTGCAAGTGAAGTCAGGCAAGGCTGTGCAAAGTCACCTGCCTCACTCCTCCAGAGCCATCTGGGTCCAGTGGCAAGATATAGATAAGGAGGACCCAACAACCCTGAGAGATGCTAATATTATCTCCATTTTGCAAATAAGGAAACTGGAAGACAGAGGTTAAGTCACTTGCCCAGGGTCATATAGCTAATAAGTGAATTCATATTTGAACTCAAGTCTTCCTGACTCCAAGTCTAACACTCTATCTACTATACTACCCCTAGCTACCTCTTGAAAGAAACCCCAAAATGAAAACTCCTAGGAACATCATAACCACAATCCAGAGTTTACAAGTCAAAGAAAAAAAAAATACTATAAGCTGCTAGAAGCAAAAAGTTTAAGTGGTAAGGAACCACAGTAAGGATCACACAAGATTTAGCAGTTGCCACTCAAAGGAGTGGTGAACATGGAACACAATATTCAAAAAGGAAAAGACAAAGGCTTACAACCAAGAATAACTTACCTGACAAAACAATATAGTTATACCATGCTGGGGGTGGGGTAGAGAACAGACTTTTAATGAAATAGGATTTCTAAACATTTCTGATGAAAAGCTAGAGCTGCACAGAAATTTTGAAATATAAACATAGGAGTCAAGAGAAACATAAAAAAGTAAATACAAGTTTGCACTTGGAAAATATAAGGATGAAATGTTTGCATTCCAGTAGGGGTGGGGGGATGATACAAGCATTCCCCAAGAACCATGATATCAGGAGGGGGTCATAGAGGGAGTTAAATAAGATGGAGGACCTAGGAGTGATTTTTGTTATGCTTTTATGAAAGGAGAAAGGAAAAAGGAGGTGGGAAGGATATACTAGTGATGAAAAGAGGAAGAATGGGGTAACATATAATGGGAGACACAAGTAGAAGTCTATACTTCTTGAGGGGTAGCTTTCAAATACTGAAGTGTTGGGAAAATTAAAAATAAAAAAGCTTTTCCTCCTTGGGGGTGGGGATGGTGGGACAAGAAAGGTAGCATATCTTTGAATGAAAGAGTGAATATGGAAAGGGGTGAGATTTGCTACAGTTAACCTATAATATTATTTTGAGCTTCTGAGGGTCAAATTAGGCATCTTAAAACTAGGAACTTATGACTAGCTTCTTCTATATGGAATCATTTTGCTTTTGTAGGCTATTTTCCACTTGGCACTACCTTGAAATTATGTTCACTACCTTTCTTCCCTACTGGTATACTCAGCATGGTATGTTACACTCTCTGAACAACCTCTTGATAATCTGATACCTATTGCAAGAACCTTGTATAGGATGATTTTATAAACTAATTATACTACTGGACACTCTATTTTTATTCTTATAGTGCCAATGATAAAGGATGGACTATTGAGACAACCTGGTCCCAGAGGCATCATTAAGAAGCCTAGCACATGGTAAGCACTGAAATACTTTTTAATTCATTCATTTCAGGGCATAGGAACATAAAAGTTGATGGATTTAGAGTTAAAAGGGACCACAGAGGTCCTCAAAATCAACTCCTTCATTTCACACAGGGAAACTGAGGCACAGAAAGGTTGTGACTTGTGTAGGTTACATAACTATTAATTATCTAAAGCAAGATTTAAACCCAGGTCTTCCTGACTCCAAGTCCAACTTTCTATCATATACATACACATATGTGTACATATACATATAATGTATATATGTATATATTATATGTGTATATATACATGTGTATTTATATATGTGTATTATTGTGTGTGTGTGTGTGTGTGTGTGTATCCTGCTGGAGCTGTGCTTGGTTTTAAGATACACCATTAAAGGACATGTTGAATCTTGGTTGATCGCTTTAAATTTCCATAATGATAGCCTAGTTTGAGTTTCTCCTCTCTCCCCTTCCTGATTGCTGAGCACAGAAACAAGCTAGATATAGAAGTCAGAGTACCTGGATAAATCAGATTTCAGCAGCAATCCCTGACTGCAAGATGGAGAATTGACAGTATATACAGAGAATATTAAGCCTCCTTTGTCTTTCTTTCCTCTCCTCTCCCTTCCCTACCTCCTGACACATTCCTGGTATCACCCAGAGAGGGAAATCCCTCCCCCCCAAAAAAAATAAAAGGCTAAAGACAACTTACAACTCCAAGAGAACTGCAAGCCAGAGCTAAAAACTTGAGCCATTCAATCTCTTCAGTGAAGCGACCCACATTCATCACACTGTTAAATAGATCTGTTGGGAGACTCAGCACCTTCCACATCTGGGCCAATTCATCAGCATGTATGATCAGCCTTCCAGCCACCTGTGGAGAAAAATAACACATACAGAGAATGAGTCAGTTTGACAAATTTAAGATCCATTGACTTGGGTTCCCAGCTGTCTTCCTGCCTTTCGTCAATCTGGGCATTTAGGGATGGTAGCCTGAGCCTCTGTATATCAGGAAAGAAGGCTGGGAATCCCCTACTGGACCTTAACTTTAGCCCAGTGAAGAGAAAGCTGGGTAATGACTTAATAATGGTGTCTAGACGTTGTTAGAAAATGGTCTGAAGCTTTTCTCCATATCGGATGATAGAAGGGAGATGGGCTTAGCAACAAGAACTTCCTTAAAGGATGCAAAATCTTGGAAAAGGTCACCAAGGGGAGATGGGAGAGCCCTCTTAGTGGTCATCGGTCATCCAGATGCTTATTCATGAGGAATGGTACAAGTGTGTTTCAGAGCTCACATGCTTAATATAGTGACCTGAAAGACAACTGTAACAGTTGTTACAGGGAATTTGAAAATCTTCCTGCCCCTTAATCCTGTGACCTAGAGAAGGTTTTATATATATGTGTGTGTGTACACATACATACACATATACACATAGACATACATATATACATATACACACATATATGTGTGCATGTGTATACCATAGAGGGAGCTTTTGCTTTGGGGCTCACTTATAGGAAGAGTTGTGTGATTTGGTCAGATGAGACTGGGCAATCATTGAGCCCCCTGGCTTTGAAAACACATATTGGTGCTTCTCTCTCTCGTAACTACCTATGTATGTAATGGTCAGACAGCTAGAAGCCTGTCTGTTGGTCTGTTGAATTGTGATATTTTCTCTGTATTTTTTTGTCTGCTTGTAATTTCTGTTCATATTTTCAGAAGTTCAGGGTGTTGATTTTTCCCCCTAAACTAAGTGAATTATATATATGTTTAATTAAACATGTATTTTTGAGTTGCTTTCCTTTAGAAAAGCAGATCAAAGAATCTGTGCTAGCAGCTATCCTGGGTATGCTAGGGTGCTTGCTGTTACAACCTTGAAGCTACTTGAGAATCTGTTAAAATAACACTTCATGGATTCCAGCAGTCCATAGAGAATACTGGGGTGTCTTTTTACTGAATTGCTTCTGAGTATGTACCCTTGTGTAGCAGGATAACATGAAGGGACAGGGTGGGAATGTTTTCTTGCCTGTAGGCATATGGGTTGCTTTGCCAACACAGGTTTAAAGGAGCCTTTTTGACCTTTAGGTCAGTGAATCAGACTTTTTGATATTTCCTCAGAGTTAATGGGTGTCTGCAAGGCTGTTAAGGACTCAGGAGGGAGAGCTTCACATATGATAGTGAACTCCTTGGGAGCTGAGGCTCTGTTGTAGTCTGTAAGTAGAGAAGGTAGTGCTTTTAGACTACTGCCATAGCACATAAAATTAAACTGTATTCTCAAATTAAGTTACTGTAACATACTTAGTCAAAAAGACCCAAATTGTCATACATTATGACTTACCCGATACGAATGATGAACAAAACATTGTATTTGAATGAATTTTCTAGATAACTAAAGCTTAATACCTTCAAACAACAAAACTTTACAAATTTTAATTATTTTGAAGAAAACTTTCTCAAATGTATTACTTATCTTCTTAAATGGAACACATGTAACATTTTACCTTTTTAAAATAACATTTCTATTTATTTATTTTTAACATTCTTTTCTCTTTAAATTTTCAGTTCCAAATTCCCTCCCTCCCATCCCTCCCACTCCCACTGAGATGGCAAACAATATGATATCCATTATACATAACATCTTCTTGATGACTGAAGGGCTAGGATTATGAACATATTTGTACATATACGTACTTTTTAGTCTCCTCCCTTTATTGTGCCTATCTTTAGTAGGACTACCTTCTTCCTCATCCCATTGCCCTTGTGATTTGCTGCTTCTAATGTACTTTGGACTGGGAAACCAGTCAAACTTCCAATTAGACATCTTCAACTGTATGTTCTGTAGTCATCTGCAATTCAATATGTCCAAAACTGACCTTATCTTCCTCCTCCCCACTCTAAACTTCCCTATTACTGCTGAGGGCATTACTAACCTCCCAGTCACCCAGGCTAGAAACCTAGATAGCATCCTTAACTTCTCACTCTTTCTCAACCCCATCCTGCTTTTATCCAGTTTGGTTACTAAGGTCTGTTGAGTTTATCTTCACAGCATTACTCTCATACATCCCTTCTTTCTTCTGACACTTTTACCACCTTGGGTTTGACCCTCACTACATCACACCTGGACTACTGAAAGAGTCTGCTGGTTGCTCTCTCTGCCATAAGTCTCTCCCCACTTCAGTCCCTCCTCCATTCAGCTGTCAAAATGATCTTCCTAAAGTGCAGGTTTGACTATGTCACCCCCCTCTTAAACTCCAGTATCTATTGCCTGTAGGATCAAAAATAAAATACTCTTGCATTCAAATCCCTTTATGACCTGTTCTCCCCATTTTTCCAGTCTTACAACTTACTGCCTTCCCCCCTTCCTCCACCCAATATAGTCTGTGATTTGATGACTCTGGATCTTGAACAAGACATTCCATCTCTGACTTCAGGCATTTTCAATGGCTGTTCCCTATATATGGAATGCTCTCCTTTCTCATCTCCCCCCTCTTGACTTCCTTGGTTTCTTTCAAGTCCTAATTAAAATCCTACCTTCTACAAGAAGCCTTTCCTGCTAGTGCTTTCCCTCTGTTGATTATCTCTAATTTATCTTTTATAGCTTGTCTGTACATAGTAGTTTGTATATGTAGTTGTCTTTCCCATTAGACTTGAGTTCCTTGAGAGCAGCAACTATCTTGTACCTTTCTTTGTGTCTCCAGCATTTAGCACAGTACTCACACATAGTGAGCATTTTTTGAATGTTAGTCAAGTAAAAATCTTTAAACCTCTTAAATGAGGTCCCGGGGAAGGGAATAGATCTATACCTTTGGTGAAGGAGCTTTGTAACAAATATTTCTAGCACCATGACTTATGTTCTGGAGTCCTGAAATTGCTAGAGTATGACTTCTGGATAGTGGATTTTTTCTTTTTTTTTTTTTAATTATTTTTAACATTGAACATACATTAAAATTTTTTTGAATTCTATCTACTGTGCCACCTAGCTGCATTTTTCTAATCAGTAGTGATTTAGGGCATTTTTTCAGCTGACTGTTGATAGCTTTTTTCCTTTCAGGGGCAGCTAGGTGGCAAACTAGATAGAGGCCTGGACCTGGAATCAGGAAGACCTGAGTTCGAATTTGACCTCAGACACTTTAACTAGCTGTTTGAGTCTGGGCAAGTCATTTAATCCTGTTTGCTTCAGTTTCCTCATATGTAAAATAAACTGGAGAAGGAAATGGCAAACAATTCTAGTCTGCCAAGAAAACCCCAAATGGGTTTTCTTTCTCACAGAGAGTTGAACACAATTGAAATGACTGAACAATAACTGATAGCTTTTATTCTTCTTCTGAAAACTGCTTTTTCATATCCTTTGACCATTCTTCAATTGAGGAATCAATCTTATTTTTATAAATATAATTCAGTTCCCTATATATTTGAGAAATAAAGCCTTTATCAGAGAAATTTACTATAAAATCCACCCCATGCTCCCAAGTTTCCTGCTTTCCTTCTAATTTTGGCTGCATTGTTTTGTTTGTGCAAAAATTTTAATTCATGTAATCAAAATTATCCGTTTTGCTGTCTGTGATTCATTCTATATCTTGTTTGGTCACAAATTCTTCCATTATACATAGATATGACAGGCACATTTTTTCCACATTCCCCTAATTTACTCATGATATCAGCCCTTATGTCTAAATCATTTAACTATTTTGATGTTATTTTGGTATACAGTGTGAGATGTTGGTCTATGCCTAGTTTTTGTCAAGCTGCTTTTCAGTTTTCCCAGCAATTTTTGTCAAATGGTGAGTGATTGTTCCCAAAACTTGTATCTTTGGGTTTATCAAACAATAGATTACTATGGTTATTTACTACTATATATTGTCTACCTAATCTATTTGGATAGTGAAATGTTGATAATAATAATTATGACAATAATAACAATAAGGAAAAAACAATAATAGCTAAGATTTATATAGTCCTTACTATGTACCAGGCACTGTGCTATGTATTTTACAATTATTATTTCAATGATCTTCATGACAATCCTGGGAGGTAGGTGATATTATTAACCCCATTTTATAGATGAGGAAACTGAGGCAAACAAATCTTAAATGACTTGACCAGGGTCACACAGCTAATAAGTGTCTGAGCTGGATTTGAACTCAAGTCTTCCTGACTCCAAGCTCAGTGTTCTATCTACTGTATTACATAGTCACCCCAACAAGAATTATAGAAATTAAACTCCTTTTACTCCCAAATAATTTTTTAATCAAAACTTTATAGTTTATGGATTTATTATTTACCCATTTCCCAGAAGGATTTGCAGTGGCTACCTTTTTCTATCTCTTTTCACTTTCTAAAGTGCTTTGACATTTGCATTTCATTTCATCCTAAGCAACACCCCTTTGAGGGAGATCAGTCAGTCCTGAGTACTACTGTTTGACAAACTGGAAAATCAAATCATGGGGAAGGAAGAAGCAA
Organism: Petaurus breviceps papuanus; assembly: GCF_028583685.1. NCBI lineage: Eukaryota > Metazoa > Chordata > Mammalia > Diprotodontia > Petauridae > Petaurus > Petaurus breviceps. The sequence goes on from NW_027187301.1 coordinate 2,906,064, forward strand.
AATGACTTGTCTAAGGTCACTTAGCTGTGGTTAGTGGTAAAGCTAGGAACAGCACCTGTGCTGTGAAACACTGAATAGTTGGAACTGGAAGGGTTCTCAGAAGCCATCTAGGCCCATGCTGTACCTGAATAGGAAGTCCCTTTATAATATAGTTGACAAGTTATCTTCCAGCTTTAGCTTAAGTATCTATCTCTAGTGAGAAAGTACCTACTACTTCCCAAGGGTGACCCAATCTACTTTCGGAATGCTCTGATTGTTATGTTAGGAAGTCTCTCCTGAAAGCAAGCCCAAATCTGCCTCTTTGCAGCTTCGCATTGTTCCTAATCTTGCTCCCTGGGGCCTGACTGAGTAAGACTAATAGTAACTATTCAAATGACAGCCCTATACATACTTGGGAAGGTAGTTGTCTTATCCTTTCCTGTCTTCTCTTGTCTAAGCTAAATATCTCTAGCTTTTACAAATAATCCTCATATGGCATGAGCTCAAGGCCCATCACCTTAGATCTCATCATCACCCACAAGTATTCCATTTCCATGTTTATGAACTCTAAAATTCTTTTATCTGACCTTAATCTTTTTTAAATTTCATCTTTCCTTCTGCCTTAGGACCCCTAAACCTGTTCTCTGTCCTCATCATGACCTCTAATCCCTCCAATTCTCAGTTCTTTCTGAAGCCATTGCGCTTCCCTGGTTATACTCTCCTTCCTTCCCCATCTTTACTCCTCGGTAAACCAATTTAACTCCATATGATATATCCTCTTCTCTTGAGTCCCTTGCCCCCTTATCCTATGTTGATTTTGCCCTGCCAAGCTTCATTCTTGGATTTCCCACATCAACTGCTTTTGCAGTAGATTCATCTGCTGTGGAAAAAAAAACAACAACCAAGACTAGAGAAAACTGAAACTAAGTGACCTGGGTCCACTACAAATTGTATATTAAATAATCTCAATAAATAGGCTCTCACTGTGGCAAGACTATCCTTTTATACTTCACTAATTATCTCATATTCCCTCTCACCATGATGGCTTTTCCAAATCTTGTCATCCTTCCTCAAACCTCTCATTCTTTCTCCTCCTTACACCCTCTTAGCTGAGAACCTTGCTTCATATTTCATTGAAAAAACGGGGGCCATATGCCAAGATTTAAGAGCTCCCTTATTTCCTCCTCACCTCCCATCACTCTTATGCCTTCCCCCATCATCTCCTCTTTCATCCTCTTCTTGTACAAAGATATGGCCCTTCTCCCTGGCAAGGCAAACCCCTCTACTATGTAGAAGTGGTTTCATTTCACCCTATCTTCTCCAGTTGATCATCCCCACCATCAGTCTCTCCCTGAATATTGGCTGTTTTGCTGATGCCTACAAACACACCTATATCTCCCCTGTCCTCAAAAAATCTTTCTCTTGATCTGTCCAGCACTGCTAGCTATCATTCTCAATCTCTATTGTGGGTAAACTCCTTGAGAGGGTACCTACACTTTCTTTCCATTCTAAACTCAACATGTCCAAAACAGAACTTGTTATCTTTCTCACCAAATCCTTCCCTCTTCTGAACTTCAGTTACTGTTCAGGGTACCAGCAGTCTCCTGGTCACCTTATCCTTGAGTTTTCCCTACTTCAATTCATCTTCTCCTTAACAATGTGATCTTCCCAAACTCCAGTGACTCCCTGCTATTTCCAGGATCAAATATCAAATCCTATTGGGGTTTTAAAGTCTTTTATAACCTAGCCTTTTCCTACTTTTATTCCTTCTCACCTCATTCCCTTTAATGTACTTTTTGATCATCAAAGATGACACTGGTCATCTTTCCTTTTCCTCCTAATAAGAACTTCTTCATCTTATCACTCTCTGCATTTTCACTGAGTATCCCCAATCCTAGAATTTTTCCACCTTCTGCAAGAATCTTTACCTGGTTCCCCTTAAGGCTGGTGCCTTCCCTCTGAGATTATCTCCAACTGACCCTGTACATATCTTGTTTGTACATAGATGTCTGCATATTTTCTTTGCTGTTAGATTGTAAGCTCCTTGAGGGCAGGGACTATTTTTGCTTTTCTTTATATTGTAAATGCCTTTTAACTTTACTTCATCCTATGCACATTTAATGTCCAAATGTCTTTATCAATGTCTTTTCTAAAATGTTGTATCCAGAACTCAACATGCTGCTCCAGATGAAGGCTGCCCAGGACAAAGTAAACCAGGACCATCACCTCTCTTAATGCAGCCTGAGATCATATGAGCATTTCTTGGCTACCTTATCACTTTGTGGATGTATACTGAGCTTGCAATCTACTAAAATCCCCAGATCACTTTTTTTTTTTTAAAGCAATCGGGGTTAAGTAACTTGCTCAAGGTTACACGGCCAGGTGTTTCTGGGTGGGTGCTAAGTGTCTGAGCCCGGGATTCGATCTCCAGGTCTTCTCAACACTGGAGCCAGTGCTCTTCCTCGCTGTGCTACCTGGCCGCCCCACCCCCAGATCACTTTTTGTTAGGACTGCTGTCTATCCATGACCTCCCACATCTTTTACTTATGAAGTAGATTTTCTGAATTGAGTGTAAGACTTTATCCCCATTAAAACTCATCATTTTAGATTTAACCCCATGTTCTAGCCTATTGAGATCTTTTCAGATCCTGCCGGGCATCTAATATGTTAGCCATTCCTTCTAGTTTTGTATCATTTGCAGACTTGATAAGGATATAATCTCTGGCTTTATGGAAGGTATGGATTAAAAAGTCCAACATTGCACAAGGCTGAACAAGGCCAGATCCCTGGGGCACTCAACTAGAGACTGTCTTCTGAACTGACATCAAATGTATATAGTTTTTGATCTGGCATTGTAATTGGTTCTGAATCCTCCTAATTGTACAATTGGTTAGTTGTCATCTCACCATTTTGTCAAGAAGAATATAAGAATTTGTCAAAACTTTTGGTAACATCTATGGAGCATGTCCAATTACTCTCAAATAATCTCAAGGTAGGTCTTCGTGATCACTGCTTCCTTTTCAAGGTGTTCACTCACATCTCCTTATCATGATCTAGAATTTTGCTAGAAATCATAGTCAAGTTCACTGTGTTTACGGACTGCTGTCTTCCCTTTTTTTGGAAAGGAGGAAAGCACTTGTCCTGCTCTGGTTCTGTGACCCCAGTCCCTTTCTCCATGATCGTTCATAAGCCTCCAACAGTAACTTCCCATAAGATATACCAGTTCTTTAAGTCCCCTGAGATGTAGTTCATCTGAGCCTGGTGATCCAGACTCTTTAAATGAGAGATGGGCTCTTTCACTATTTCCCTATTTACTATCTTTATATTACTATCTTGGCATCTACTCCATATTAGCCATTTTACTTTCCTAATTCAAGTCCAAAAATAATTTCCCTTTTCTCTAGAGAAAACAAGCAAAATAAGAGTAGAATAATCTTGCTCTCTGTCATCTATTATTCAATTCAACAAACATTATGGGCGTATATATTCAAGGCACTGGGGATAGAAACAACATAAATTAAACAGGCTCTGACATCAAAAAGCTTACATTCCTACCCACCCTCAGCAGGAGTCCAATCTCTTTCCCTCCCTTTTCCCTATATATAGTTTTTTTAAAGCACTCCTTTTTGTTATCTTCAGTTTTTCCCTATTAGCCTCAGCTCTTTTTGAACAATTGTGCTCTTAATTGATGACCTCATTCTTGCTGGACTGTGTCATGTTTTTGTGAGCATATTCTGTGGCCTACCTCATTTCCATTGTCTGTGTTTGCCTTTTGGAAATCTAAGTTGGTTGCTGTTAGTGAGTTCTCTGTACATTCATCAGATTCTTTAGAAAACTCTCCCTTTTCCTCCACAGAACTGTTTTTCTTTTTCTTCACAGAATTTCATTCTTAAGAACTTGCCATTTTCCTGAGCTGACTTCCCCTTTAGGGTCTTAGTCCATAAGACACTGCCCATCCTTTCTCTGAACTCTTTGAGATTTCTCTTTAAACTAGGGTTCCTATCAGACTATATCTAGTTTTCTTCTCTATAAAGAAATTTTAAGATGGACTATTACTTTCCCCCATCAGTTGTTCCTTGGTATGACTAGGATCTGGAATGTGATTTTCCCTCATTTGTTCCTCTACTTTTGTAAAGGAACATTTGTTCCTCCTACTTTTGAACATGATTTTGAAATGATTATTATGGCAAGCCAAGAAATTATTAGTTGCTTTGCTTTGGGGCAGAGAGGGCCTCAGTTCATGTCTAGATAAGTGAAAGATCCCCACCCCCCAACTACTATATTATTTCTCTGCACCAGGCTTATTATCTGTCTCCCAAACTCATTTTATTTCTTCTTTCTGTCCAGGTGGTTTGTAGAATATTCTAATGACAACATTTCTTTGGTTTTTACTTCCATTGTCTTCACTCAATTGATTTTTGCCATGCCCCACCAATTGGCTTCCTAGAATTCTTCAGAAGTATATCTTTATAATGTGTGTGTTAAGAGGCCTAGGGAGTAATATGAATATATTTTATACTTTTTTTTTTTTTTTGCAGGAGTGGGAGGTAGGGAGAGGAGAGCATGTGGAGGAAGGGAACTTTAGTTGGATCAGCTCCTGGGCAAGCTAACTCAGTGACTTACATCATGGAAAAGTGCCCAGCCTGCTCTCACCTTGTTTATGAGCACCAATAGCTTGGAGCAAAACCATAGCACTGCTGTGCCATTATTTCTGTTTTTAACATTCCCATTTCTCAAAGCAAGATGTAGTCATAGCTCATGGTCATGTATTTTAGAATTGTGATTAATTGGTCAGGCTGTTTGGACCCACACAGCTTTTAAATAGTCTATATATTTTCCTGCCTACTTCATCAGGGACCTCTTACCCGAGAATGCAGGATCTTTAGCAGTTCAGGTGTGAGTTCAGCCCAATTAGACAGTGGGATTCGCTCAGATCGCTCTCTCACTGGAGGAATCTCTCCACGGGACATAGCCCCAAAATAGCTAAAGTGAAAACAGACAAGCGTTCTTTACTTTGGTGACTGGTAGTTACTTTGGGAAACTGTTGAGGGGAAGGGAGGAGAGGGCTTTTTTTTTTTTCATTTTTTCCTTTGTTTAATACATAGAAAGATAGGCTGACTCTCTGGACAGAAGGACAGAGTCAGTGTTTGTTTGGAATTCAGTGGTGCATATGGATATGATTTCAGCCAGCTCCATAGGCTTTCCTTAAGACTTATTTTTGTTATTTGCAAGGGACTTTTCCCTGTAGAAAATTTCCTTACTCGTTAATCAAGGATCCAAAACTTCTGCTCTTCTAATTTTATTTTTTAAATACCTCCTTTGCCTCTCTGTGATAAGTAATACCAAAGAGAGAAGGAGAAACTACTCATCCCTACCCTCTTGAGGATCGAACAAGAAAGGAATAAAGTCCTCAAATGAAGACACTCTACCAGCATTGAAACTGAGATTGATACAGGTCTAGAACATACCCTGAGGACATTTAGGGGCACTATTCCATTTAGAAAAGTCCCCCTTCCTCTAGGTGTGTGTGTATGTGCATCTATACACTGGGAAATGCTTTCTTGCAATAAATTAAATATAAATATTTTGCAATTATTTTGTGTTTCTGTATTTTATAAAGTATCCCAGGTCTATGAGTAAAAATTAATTGCTTTTAAAGTATTTTTCACTTTTTACGTGTTAATAAAGCTCCATTCTCTTTTGTCATATTTAAATGGCACATTGATTTTGAGGGAAATCTCAAGGAGCTAAAATATACGATACAGTACCAAATCAAACTGACTACAACAGAGGAACAATTTCTGCTGTAAATGTCAGGGACAATAGGAAGAATGCAATTTATTTTATTATAGACTAGCATCGCAGGCAAAATAAAATAGAATTTAAAGCTACTGCACAGTACATAACAAATATTTTCTGATTATGCCAGAGAAAATTTGTTTCCTGGAGCTAAAAGTTCTAGCCTTGATGTAATGTTTCAATTTCAGTTGGGAAAACTAAACAGTGTTTTTTTTATTGAAAGATGAAGCCTCTTGAGTAAATATTGCTGGCTAATTTTTTATTTGTAAAAGCTTGGTGCCAGCCCAGGAACATTAAGCCTACTTCGAGCATTTTAAGGGCAGCAGTCCAAAGGTTCTGTAAGGCCTAGGTTAAACCCTTCACCTTCTCAAAGGTACCTTTACAACACCATTGTTAGCCTAGCCCATTTCCACTGCCCCTCACCCCCAGGCTCTAAGCGTATTTGTACTTCTTTACCTAGTTTACCTGCCACTCACAAATTATCCAATCCCCACAGTGCTTGTCAGCCCCTCCATATCTCTTACAAATATACATCTACAGTTTCTGGATCTTTCCTTCTATAATATTCTCTCATACCTCCCTCCCAACAATGAAACTCAACAAAGACATCCTTAGTGGGCATCAAAACCAGTCAAAATATTCCAGGAAACAAAATTCTCCCAATACACTCAAAACACTTACTAACAGACCCAGCTTCACATTTGAGTCTAAGAAGCACTTATTTCATAGTTGATTTGATTTCTTTGTGAAGCTATTTCCACAACAGCTATTTTGTCTGACAAATTATTTTGAGATGCTTCTGGTGTCTCTCCTTGAAAGGAAATAAGTATGTCTTTATGGCATCATACAATGTAGAGATTATTTATAAACCAATCTTCTTATTTCAAGATGAAAAATTTGAGACCTAGAGAGATGAATTTCCTAAGGATTTGAACCTAGTTCTTCCATTTCCAGTCAGTGATCTTTCAATACCATGATGATGCCTTAGAAGTGTACTGTTCTTGCTATGGTCTAATCTTGATATAATCTAATTAGTTTTGCTGTCTAGGCCTAGACTAGGAGATATGTTGTATGGGTATATGATATGGGGTCAAATCATGAGAAAATACATCAAAACAAACAACAATAATAAAAAATATCCAAAACAAACAAAAAAATTTTCTCCTCCCCCACCTCTATCAAAAAGTGCCTTCTTGATTATAATATGAGTTGCAGCTGATGTAGAGAGAATAGCTAATTGGGATAAGAGGAATATTCTGGACTACTCTTTGCTTCTTTCACAATCAATTTTATCAATTTTCTTTTTCCCACTGACATTCAGAGTGATGAATATATTCTTCCCAACTATTCTCTCCTGGTGTATGGCTGCTAGATATTGCTTCTGGATAGATAAGGAGAATGAGTTGATCGTGAAAATGCAAGCCTCGTAAATGAGGGATCTTAACACTGACTGCTGTAAAGCTAAAGAGGCATTTCTATCCACATATTACTCTTCCCTCTCCTCTTCAAGAACCAACAGAACATCACAGAGGTAGCTTGAACCTTACTAAGGAAAAATGAAACACCAGTGGTGGACACTGCCTCATATATGGCCTGGCATCTGGAAGATATGTCCAGCTGACTTGAGAGGTTGCCCCACCCTACCCATCTGGATACTGCTTTCTGTCATTTTTAAAGGATCAAAGACAAAAGCCACAAAGACTGTGGTAATGAATGGTGCCCAGCTCTCTAATTCCACTTCCTGTCGACCCATTCCACCTCTGCAGAATTTTCCCACCACCTCCAGTTTTAGAACCTGATATGATAGGTAACTGATAGGATGGGGTCTCTTGGAGAAAAGAAACCTACTCAGCAGCCCATTGGATTAGATCCGTAGGCTGGGTCCTGATGGCAGCTTTGGTAAACTGCTTCAGCAATTCTGGAAGCTCCGGAGGGATGCATATTTGCTTGTCTGTCTGAGGCATGGTTACTTGACCTATTAGAGAGAAACAAACAAATGATCAATGGAAATATATTGAATCTATTAAAAAATGCAATTGGCATGGCTAAAGAAGTACTTTGTGAAACACATTTTTTTGGATTTTCGGGAGCAGCTATCCATATAGACTCAGCTGGAAAGTTTCATTTATTTTAACCCACATTTGCCAAGTGACTATACCTGTACTAGGCTCAGGGGACACAAAGAGGGAAAATAAATACAGCATATGACTGTATATGATAAATAAGATAAAAATGTAAATAAGATAAAATGTAAATGTAAATAAGATAAAAAATGTCAATACTTTGTGATGAGTTCAAGGATAAATTCCAACAAACTAAGAAAACTTACAATTAACACACAAATTCAGCACACTGATGGTATTTTCAATAATGCTCTACTGACTGATTATTAATTCTTTGTAGTGGTAACTTCAATTTCAGTTACCAGCAGACAGAAGTTCCTTGTCTCTTCTCTCATGTTGGCTGCATGTGTCTTGATTAGGAGGGGTGGTGGTATTCCAGTTATTTTGCATTTTTAAATTTTTTTTTACAATTTTTTTATTGCAATACATTTTGCAACATTTTACATTTAATTTCTTTCTATTCTGAGGTCTCATAGAACCACATGTAAATGATCAGCCCCTCATGAGGGTCTTCTATTACCCAGGCTTCTGAGGCATGTCCAAATAAACCTGGGGCCACATTTCATACAGTAGTGAAAGAAAGAAGGCAAATGAACAAAGGATGAGGTGAAGACTTCAATAATAATTATAGATCCTCTCATTTAGCTTCCTAGTTTTACATTTGCTTAAACTGAGGCGCCAAGTACTGAAGTGACTGTCACTTACCAAGTTAGTGGCAGAGGCAGCACCAGAACCCAGGTCTTCTGATCCCTAGTTCAATGCTTCCCCCTCCACAATCCTGACCCTCTCTCACTTTGTGTTCCAGTTCTGTCCTTTCTACAGCTTAGAACCTCTGAGATATTGGGGAGGTAGTATGGTATTGTGGAGAGAGCAATAGATTAATAATCAGAGGACCTGGGTTAGAATCTAGGCTTCGCTGGTGTGACCTTGGACAAGTTATTTCACCTCTCTGGTTTCCTTTCGGTCTGCTTACATGTGAAATAAGATGCTTATACTCGCTGACCATAAGGCCCTCTGCAGTAATAAGCTGAATATGGAAGAATCTAAATTTTAATGTTTTTAATATTTTGATGTTCAAATCCAAACTTATTATCTCCACAAATGAACTTTCCATTTTGAATTTTGAATTTCTGTCAATTGCAATTGCTCCTTGGTCACTGAAGCTAAAATTTTTGCTTGGAAATCTTTTTAAGTCTTCATCATCCTTTAACTAAATCTGTCCCCAAATCCTACATATCCTTCTTTTGGAATTGATATCAGATTGCTCCCTTTCTTTCAATTCCCATTCATATCTCCTCTGTATAGGTCCTTGGTCTTCATGAATTAAAATCTGGATTTCTTTTTAGTACACTTTCTGCTCTGCCCCCAATTGCTCTCTCTGCCTCCAATTGCTCTCTCTGCCTCCCCCTGTTCTTTCTGAACTTCCTCATCCTGATTAGTCATAGTCCTGATAACTATTAGACTAATCCTCCTAAAACTGTTTCTTTTATATCCTTGTTCTGATCAATAACCTCTAGTGGTTCTTTTCACTATTATGTTGAGGAAAGGTTAAATTAAATATCAAATCAAAACTTTTCTACCTGACTTTCAAGACCCTTCCTGATATAACCTATTCAAATTAACTTCTTATTACTAGTAGGCAACATATACCCTATGCCTTAAGGAATCAGTCCACTGAACATATTCATTCCATTTTTCCTTCTTTCCTTGCTTTTGTTCGTACCGTTCCTCCTTCCAAGAATGCCTTTCCCATTCCTTTGCACCTATATAATTTCTATCTTTTCTTTAAGGAACTACTGCTCTCCTGAAACTTCTCAGACTCATTGCGCTCTTTTCTGACCTCCCATAACAACCATTATCTGTACCACAGATTTTGGCACTTAATTAGATTCCGTCTTGTTCTGTTCACTAAAGTTTCACATAAGGGCTTTGTCTCCCTGTGGTGAAACCACTTTATCACTTTTTAAAAAAGAAATACACCCAAAAAAGCCTTGTTAAATTCTGTTTAAATGTTGTTTTTTAAAAAGCTTGTTCTGGAAACTAGCCCTTTGAGAGAAGAGTTTCTGCTATAAACCGAAATTATGTAACTCCAAAGCACTCTGTATCAGAAAGGAGGCTGTAAAAGTACTGGTTGCTAAGGGAATAATTAAATTCACATTTCAGTTCATATTAGACACAGAGAAAGTATTGATCAGAAGGGAGGAGGGAAGGCTTGAAGCAAGCTAGCAAAACAGCTGAAAACTTATTTTGATTACAAAAAAAAGGAGCAACCATGGAGTTTCAAACAGAATACATAGTGATATCCTGGTGCTAAGTAATTTTCCTCTTTTTGGAGGAAATGAGCTGAGAGTTTGATAAGAAAAGAAGCCTAAGCTTGGCAGGAACTCTCAGAGAAGAGAGAGCCTTAGAGAGGGCAAGGCAGCCCTTTGGATTAGTTCTCATGCAGACAGTTAAGTCTCACTTGATGGACTAGTTTTAGCTTCTGGCTTGCCCAAGAAATAACACTAACTCACATTTGTATAGAACTTTACCATTTACAAAGGCTGAAAGGTCTCTGAAATCTGGTGAAGTGATAGAGCTGGTCCCTGGGAAGAGTTTTTTCACTCTTAAAAGAAAAATAAAGTGCTTAAGAAAGAAAAGATACTTTTCAAGCAGAAAAAGGGGATTAGATTAACCTCTATTTGATAAATATTAGTATGAAAGGTGCAAAATTATATCTATATTTTAATTTAAAAAATATTCCAGCTATTTAAACTTTTTCTCCTAAAAGGCATGATGGTTTCTTTCTTTCTTTTTCTTTCTTTTCCCTTTCCTTTCTTTCTTTCTTTCTTTCTTTCTTTCTTTCTTTCTTTCTTTCTTTCTCTCTCTCTCTCTCTCTCTCTCTCTCTCTTTCTTTTTTCATCACTATTGGCTTCCATGCCATTCTCTAGTTGTTGCTTTTTACCATCTGTTTTTGTCTTCTTCTCCTATACTGCAAAACGGTTTAGAATTTCCCCTACTACATGCTTTGAGTCACTGCAAAGGGACCCATGCCAATTGCCAGCAATCCTTTTATATTTTGTAAATTTAGGAGCAGCTAGGAGGTGTAGTGGATAGAACACTGACTCTGGAAGTCAGAAGGACGGTATTCAAATTTGACCTCAGACATTTACTAGCTGTGTAACCCCTGGCAAGTCACTTAACTCCATTGCCTCCTAGATAGATAGATGGTAGTTAATTTGTTAGTGAAATCTCCACAATGACTGCTCATGATCATTTCTTAAGCACAGATTCTATCCCTGTCCTTGGCATTACTCTCTTCTTTCGTTGGGATCACAGCTACATGGCATGTACTTCTGCATCTGCTTTTGTTCCCATTTCAGTGTATCTCTATCCTTCCATCCTTCCCTCTCATTTTAGAGGAGATATTGTCCCTTCTATTTAAATATAATTCGTGCTTTTGATCCTATTTTCTTCCAACTCCTTCATGATCATCTTGTTCTCCTACAGCATCCCTTCCCCTCCTGTTTGCTTAATGCTCCTCTTCCACCAGCTCCTTCCTTTGCAATCTAGCTTGCATCCTCACCAACCTATTGAAACTGCTCTCTTAAAGGTCATGAATGAGGGATTTTTAAAAATGATTAAATCAAATAGCTTTTGTTCAGACTTCTTTTCCTTTGACTTCTCTGATGCATTTGATCTTAACCATGCTTAATGAAACTCTTTCTTGACTTCCATGATTCCACATTTATGCCTTTTTCCTTTTACTTCATAAACTGCTCCTTTTTGGTTCTTGTTTCCTTTGGTGTTTCCTCTTCTTCCTCCTCCCCTGTAAGTACAAGCTTTCCTTAAGGCTCAGTGTTCAGTCCACTTCTTTCCCCTTGCAATCCATTTATGAATATTTTCTACTATAAAATCTTCAAAAACTCCTCAAATCTTATCCCATTGTGTGTCCTCTCATATAAGCTCCATTCCTGTGTCTCCACTTAGATATCTCAAAATGACATTGACTTCACCATCATTCTTACCCTTTTGGTTTAACTTCCTCTCTCAAATTCCTGAACTCTTTCAGCAGCACCATCATTTTTTATAATTTACTTGTAAAAATTTTTAAATCATCTTTGACTCAACCATATCCTTCATTCCCCATATTCAGCCAGTCACAGAATCAAGTTTTCCTTTGAAATAGCTCCATCGGGGTGGCCAGGTAGCACAGCAAGTAAGAGCACCGGCCCCAGTGTCTGGATGACCTGAGGATCAAATCCTGGGCTCAGACACTTAGCATCCACCCAGAAACACCTGACCGTGTAACCTTGAGCAAGTTACTTAACCCCAATTGCTTAGGGGAAGCCAGTTGGTGCAGTGAGTAAGAGTACTGGCCCCAGAGCTGGGATGATGTGGGATCGAATCTGGGCTCTGATACTTAGCACCACACCCAGAAATAACCTTGAGTAAGTAACTTAACCCCAATTGCTTAAAAAAAGAAAAAGAAATAGCTCCATCAATAGTCTGTTTCACTCTATTTCCACATCTACTAATTGGTCTAGGTGTTCATCTTCTTTCTACATTACCGCAATAGTTTTTTAGCTGTGGTTTTCTTTTTTTTTGTAATCAAAGAATTATAGAATTCTAGGGTTGTAATGACCCTAGATCATCTAGTGAAATCCAATTAGAAGGGTTCAATCCAGTAATACATATGAAAGTCATATGTTAGATCTCTAAGCATCTCTGCCTTAAACCCAAATCACTCTGGCTCTCATTGTTTGGCCAACAATAGGTCCGTCCCAGGCTAAGCCCCACTTGGTCATTGTTTGGGCCTTGACTGGTTCAGAATGAATGTAAATAGGAATTGTTTCTATTTTGCTTATAAACCCTGATTTCTTTCTCTCACTCTCTTTTTTCTGACTAAGTAATCTCTGCCTCATTTCTTGCCTAGGCTTAATTACTGAATGGGTGTTACCTCAGTGAAACTGAGACCTGTTAAAGACTTTAGCCTTAACAAGGCCAAGGTCTCCCACTGCATCCAGGGCCATTTCCAGTCATCCTGATCTATATCTGGCCACTGGACCCAGATGGTTCTGGAGGAGAAAGTGAGGCTGGTGACCTTGCACAGTAAAAAAGGGAGACCTCATTTAAATCCAATTCACTTGCATATCATGGCATCACTTCCCTGATGTCATGGTTCTCTTCTACAATGAAGGACCAACAATAACCAAAACAGCCCTGCCCTTCCATGATGTGCTGGGTGGGCACAGCCAAGAGTAATATTCTTCTTCCACTACCCCACCAAATGCATATCCATTCAGAGACTTTGTTTTTGTTCCCATTCCTGACTTCTATGCCACTGATTCAAGGCTTCAGGGAAATGAAGAGTAATTCCTCACCACAAAAAAAAGGAATAAATTGAACTCAGTCCCCATGTCCAGCAGAAGCCTTTCCAAATACTTCACTCCCTAGTCCACACAATGTAGTCTGTGGTTATAGAATCAGAGAATGTTCAATTTGGAATGGACCTTTTTTTTTTAAAGCAATCGGGGTTAAGTAACTTGCTTAAGGTTACACAGCCAGTTATTTCTGGGTGTGGTGCTAAGTATCTGAGCCCGGATTTGATCCCAGGTCATCCCGACTCTGGGGCCGGTGCTCTTACTCGCTGAGCCACCTGGCAGCCCCTGGAATGAACTTTTAACATCCTCTACCTCGTCTGGTCCTTAAATTTATTGTCTGTTGCCCTCTATCAGTAGATACTTCAATTAAATAAAAATATTGTTTCTACTATGTATAAGGCAGGTGTTAGAATCTGGAGAGACAAGGACAAAATGAAAAACTTTTGCCCCCAAGGCACTTATATTCTACTTGGGGGGTGGTGTGGGAATACAATATTTAAATAAATAAGTACAATATAATTTGATGAGGGGAAGAAAACATTAACATCTAGGAGGATTTAATGGTATAGAGGACTGGGCACTGGACTTGGAATCAGAAGTACTCAGGCTCCTATCCCAATGGAGACACTAACTTGATTGGGGCTCTGGACAAGTTATTTAAATTCTCTGTGCCTGCAGATCCTCAAACAACAAGCAGAGGGTCTATCACCAGGCCTTGTATTTGATGACTTCCTGTGACATTGCCTTCTAAAGACCAGAGTCACCTTCACCACCTGGTGAGACATGAGAGGAAGACTTGAGTAGAAACTCTGGGAGGTAGAAAGACTAAGTAAAATGGGGCAGCCATCCAATATGTATACATTGTATGGAAAAATACATTTGATTACAAGTTTGCATTCTCTTTTGTCACTAACATCTAATAAACTCTGGGCAAGTCATTGAATGTTAGTGTCTTAGTTTCTTCATCTGAAAATGTGAGTAATGCTCTTCTACCTAATTCATAGAATTTACATAGAGATCAAATAAATGTATATGAAAACATGATGAAGAGAATAAATTCTTTTGCCTGTAGTTTTTGGGTTCAGATTGTTGACTGTGCTACAAAATCCATATTTGAGGAGACCATTTTCCCTTTCATCTTTGGGTATGATAGAGCAAGGATTGTTGAAAGCACTGGGCTAGGACTGACCAAATTCACACGAGGTGACTAAATTATCCTGCTTCATATACTTCACTATGAGCAATTCAGGTTCTGTCTGAGCCTCTGCCTGACTCTGTGTGTAGAAATCAGGAAGATCATCTCTCTGGAGGAAAAGCAAAATCAAAAATCCTATTTCTGATCAAAGCCTAATAGCTGACAGAACTTCCTGGTTTACCTGTAAAGGAAAACCAATTTACCATTTCATGGAGAGTAGACTTTTCCCCAAGGACACCTCTTTAAAACAGATGATGATGAGACTAGTGAAAGTTTGTCTGATTGCATGTGGATTTTCAACAGGCTGTGGAGCTGTGAGCAGCACTGCCAAGGCTGTGCATCAGTAATGTTCCTTCAATGTCAAAACTGAGTCAGTTATTTATAAAAACCACAGAGCATTGGTGTTTTGTAAACTATAGGACATATAGATTTATTTGTTAATATACATTGCAATAGTTTCCTGAGCTGTCTTTCCACCTCTGACCTCTTAATCCTTCTCAGCCATCCAATGCACCACTGCCTGATATATTTTTTTTTCTGGAGTGGACCTGTGATTTCCTTGGTCTGAGAGGGAGGAAACCCTTCTCCCAATACAGATTAACACCTACTCTGTAATTTGTAGTCTCAGTTGTCTGAAACACTGAAAGGTTAATGACATGCATAGGGTCTTATAGCCAGCATGTTTATCAAAGGAGGTACATGAACACAGAAAACTACGGTAGTTCCCTTTCCACTGTCTTTCTAATCAAAGCTGACTAACTGATCTTTCTCCTGCCTGATTAATCTTCCTTAATGCAAAGTTTTGGTCATATCATTCTTTTCTACCAAACCCTTCAATGGCCCTCCACTATTTATGAAATAATTTAGTCTGACATTTTGAGGCTATCCACAATTTGGTTTCAACCTGCCTCTCCTAGCCTTACCTCCTACAGTTATCCCTCACATTCTTTGTGCACCAGCATAACTAGACAATTTGCCTTTTCTCGAATATATCTTGTGCTTTTCCATTCTTATACCTTTGCTTACCAAGTTCCTCAGGGTGCCCTCCTCCTTTTGCAACCACCTACATCTTCTGGTTAAAATCTCACCTAGCCTTCAAGACCAAATTAAATGTCATTGCTTTGATAAAGTCTTCCCTAATCCCACTAACTAGAAGTGAAAGCCTTTCCAAGCCTATGAATCGAATTAGGACATTGTTCTTATTCACTTATATAATTTTGCATTATATGTATCTGGGTATAGAAAGGTTTAATTGGCTCATAGGTGATATCCCATGGAGCATGCTTATAATTGTCATTCCTATAGGAACCAAGCCATGTGCCACTTCTGGCCATGAGTGACTCAGATACCAAAGGGCTTTCACTTCCAGATTATGAAGTCTCCTTACTAGCTATGAGCCTGAAGAGCTGATGACTTATGAATGTACAGAAGGGATTGACTGCTCCCTTGTTTTCTCTCTTCCTTTCTAGCTATGAAGACTATTTTAAGCTGCTTCCTGAGAGGGGATAGGGGAAAGAAGTGGTTTGCCCTATCTCCAACCCAGCCTCCTTGGGGCTGTGAGAACATGGCATCTAAGATTGATGTCTCTTTTATATTTGTTTTTCCCTGATCTTAGGTAACAGTATCTATCAAAATCAATTGTGAGTACGACATATGGAAATGTTGAGTTCTAATGAGTTGGAGCTGAATGGCAGCAAGGAGTTTCCCACAAATTACTCCAATATTTTAGATAAGGGTTGCCTCTGACAAGAGAATCAGCCTCAGCCTGGCCTTTTACATCAGACATATACCTGGAGTTGTTTAGACAATGCAGAACTAAAACAAAATGTAAGATGCCTAATTAGTAGTCTTGTAAACTGGTTTGTGTTCTCATGAGATTTAAGTGTCAGCATCCTAGCAGACCTCAACAGTACTTATAAGAAGTTATTGAATATATTTCAAGTTATTCTATTAATACTCATTGTGAGTCTTTTATGTCTAGTATTTGCGTGTGTGTGTAGAAATAAATTACTTTTCTTATATCTGACGCATCATATGCTGTTTGTACCCTTTTACTTCTTTCTCTTAGCGAAAACTCTAGATGTGAGCATAACCTAAACTATAAGTAAATTTGCTCTGGGGCTTCAGGATATCAGTGCTTAATGAGCCAAAGAATGTGTAAAAAGTGAATTTAATCTCTCCTTAGAAGCTTGGTTCCCTAGGGCTGATCTCAATTCAAATTACATGACTAGTTATAGAGCTGTTGTTTGTCGTTGTTTGTCCTTTGTTCTAGAAAAGGACCGTGACTTCCGGGAGGTGAAGTCATGACATGCAAGTGAATTGGATTTAAGTGAGGGAGGGCTGTGCAAAGTCACCAGTCTGGTAGTTAACAATGTACCCTAACCCTTGTGTACTCAGTGGCAGCTCCTCAGTGTTAGGCAGCACGGGCACACATCTTATCCAGCACTGCCTTTAAAAAGCACATTTCTTTTTCCATTTTGTTTCTGCTTTAAATTTTATCACTTCAGCATTATCAAGATCATCATTGTCATTAGAAAGCATTAATTAAGCAACTATTTTTGGTATAGCTTTGAGTTAGCTTTTTAATTTTACAGGGGGAACAAGAGGCAAAGATCTAGTTATAATACCAATCTTTACCACCCCATGGACCTGAATTTACCTTTAAAATATGAGAAAATTGAGCTCAATGTTCTTTTTAAATTTAAATACCACATAAGTGTATATTTGTGCCCCTTATTGTACATAACACAAATATCTACTTATGTCTTATTTGCAAAAAGTGTCCATTGGTACTTTGGAATGCTAGCTATATATACTCAAATTTAGAGAAATATAGAATCGCTCAAAATCAACTAAAGTGCTAACATACTTGGAAAGAGCCATGAGTTAGCCTCAAATGGACTGACCTATTTTAAATAAAACAATGAGCTCATTAGAGTGTGTGTGCCTTAATTATCATGTATATACTTATTTTTTAAAATGTTGTTTCCCTTCACCCTCAGTAGAATGGTAAGCTCCTTAATGTAAGGATTGATTTGGTTTTGGCTCTGTTTCCCCAACATCTAACACATTTTCTGGCATATAGTAGGATCTTTTTGCACTAGATTGAATTGGTTTGGGTTATGTTGATTTTGAATACAAGGGATGACATTTTGCGGGTTTATTTCAGGGGCAATAGGGGGAAAAAAACTCAACAACAATGACCCCAAACCTTCCAAAGTTGAAAAATTACATGACACTTTTGGGGAATGGCTATGTTTCTTCAAAGTCAATAGTTTTTGTTACCTTCACAGTTATCTTGTTATCCCTTCACAGTAAACCTAAGTATGGAAAGCTAACCTTAGTTCTAATCTGGCACTTCCCACCTCCCTTTTTCCTCCCATACAAACTTCAAGTTTGTAGTTTCATTCCCTTATTACAGGTACCTTAGATTAGTTGGGCTTTCTTACTTCTGGGCAAGATGACCCTTCATTCAATTTAGCCAGCTAAAAGGAGTCAGGAGAGTTCTTTCTCAAGTTTAAAGACCTCTAGATTCTGTGTCCTTACTCTGTCATTTATTACAGTGCTTAGCAGTTCTTGAATCAATCCTTCAAAATCAATACATTCTCTCTTAAATCTGTGTCCCTCCTCACTGCAGTCAGTAAGAACAGATATTTACTGATACTTATAAGTGTGTTGCTGTGTATCAAGTGATGAACAAATTTAGACTGTTCTAAACACAAAATAGACCTCCATTTTCCAACTCTGTTTAGCCTAGGAGAAAGATTTTCTCTCTATGTGAGAGTAACAAAGTTGTGCCAGAGAATAGGTCAGGCTCTGCAAATCATTTATTGGAGATATCAGAGCCTAGAAATTAACTCATCTGGGATTCAGGGCAACCTTGTATGTTACCCTGTGCAGAGATGGGGGTGGGAAGCCAGAAACTTGAGGACACTAAACTCTGGAAACCCAAGTCTCTGTTGGGGAGGCATATACTGAGGCAGAGCCCAGATTGGGACAAGGCCAGGGAGGAGCTCATCTTTGGTGTAGTTGCTGGTGGGGTTGGAAACTGTGGGGTGGGAGGGAGGGAGATGATGATGAGAAGGGAGAGAAAGAAACGTGTAATCTGGTAGCTTCCTATTTTACCTAATTGGTATTGCTAATGTTATTTTATGGGTTGCATGAAAAAAAAAAGATTAAAGATGGGATCAGGAGTAAAAGGTGTATTAAGGAATTGTCTAATAGGAAAAGAAGCTAGGCTGATCAGGTCTAAGGGTAAGCGATGATACATGGACAACCAGAGTTCAGCTGTTTCTTTCCTGTTGTGTCAAGAGAAGATGGGGAAAGCCTCTGACACACTGGGTGGGCTCCCTGTCCCCATACTTTCAGGAAGACTTGGACAAGGGTCTCACACAGGACGAGGTGTGATTTGCACTGTTAAAGTGACCTTCCAAATCAATTAGATCACAGTTCTATTTAACTATTCTTGGTAACCGAATGCTAAGATTGGTTGTTTCCAGCTATCAAAAGTACCAGTACCAGTGCAGTCTGAACCCTCCAAATTTCAGCACCTTGGGGCCAAGTCCTAGTTGCTCTGAGAGACACATATAGGTAATGTCCCTGTGTATTCTCCCTGTGTCCCTGGGAAAATTGAGTCATAGCCAACATTGAGAGAATATTTAATGTTAACTGCATCCTCACATCTGAAAGACAGCAAAATAACTATATTGGATATGTGTATAATGTATAGTTTGTCCAGCCCTAGACAGTCCAGGCTAATGAAAGGGATTAGAGGAATGGATGGTCCAGAATACTAATCCCCAAACTATTTATTGTCTTAAATGATTTATTCTTTGGTTCCTTGATTGACTCCTCTTTCTTCTGCCTTCCTCTAAATTTAGGAACCCGACAAAGTATTATTCTTGGCTAATTTTTTTATATTCTTTTCCTAATTGATATCATCTATTCTCATTGCTATTCAGATGATTTCCAAAATTACCTTTGGCTCTGGTTGATGTAAATGAATTTTCATTGGTACCTAGAGCAGGAAAGATGATGACACAGTAGTGTTCTGGATTGAATGAGGAAGCTAGACTGAGAATAAATATTGGCCATGGCAACAAAGTAATATGGAGTTCACTTGATAAGTTATAGGGAGAGTTTGATTCTTTCATTCTACAAATACTGATTAAGTTCCTAGCCCTAGAAAAGAAAAAAGTTTACTTAAGACATAGTTCCTCCTTTCATGTATATTCTAACCTAGGATGGGGATTAGCATAAAATCAGATGATAAAAATACATAATATTACATGATAAATGAGTTAAGTAAGTGCTAAAAAAAAAAGTGCTGAAGTCCAAAGGTTAGGTCTTTACCAACAGGGAAGTCTTCCTTAGTGAGATGATTTCTGAGTTATCTGACATTAACAATAGGTAAATCTGGGATGGCTAGGTGGCACAGTGAATAGAGCACCGGCCCTGGAGTCAGAAGGACCTGAGTTCAAATCTGGCCTCAGACATTTAGCACAAAAACTAGCCATGTGACCTTGGGCAAGTCACTTAACCCCAATTGCCCTCCAAAAAGTAAAAAAACCAAAATAAAACAATAGGGAAATCTATCTTCCTGAAATACAGGTGTAGAATGTTACTGAAAACCTCTCCAACTTTGTCAAATGTAATGACTACTACCCATTTCCAGTGTTTCTTATGGATACTGACAGAAGGACTCTAGAAAGCCTTTCTAAGAATTATAAAGTCTTGGCAAAAAACAGATTATGTTGGAGGTAGAGGTAGTATTTTCATCATTGCTATCAACAGAAGGCAAAGGCTTCAGAAGAAAAAGGCAGTTTTGGGAAATGAACATGGTTCCTGAGATTAGAGATGTGGCTAAGATCTAGGAATGATGTGCTTTTTGCCAGAAATGGAGTATCCTAATGAAATATGGAGTATAATAGAGGTAAAAATGTCTTTGCCTAGTTTTAAAAATCCAATAAAATGGCTCTAAACTGAAAAGAAGGAGAAAGAAAATGGAATATATCTGCTGCGCTAGCCTCTATAGAGAATAGGTACTTTGTAGAAAGATGATCAGTAACTTACAGGGCACGAAATTCAATAAAGAAGTCAGCAATAAAACCCATGGCCTCAGATATCTATATAGAAAGGCACAGAGTACAGGTAACAAGCAAGATGAGCTAGAAGTCTTAATGCAAGGAGGTAAATTTGATCTCAAAGTTATCACTAACACTAGTAAAATGGAACTTAATGATCTGGAAGAACATATCTTATACAAAATCAACAGAAAAGAAAAAAAGTACCCTGAGTCTGGGAGAGGGGTAGGAAGAAGAGTGGCATTATGTATTAAGATATGGTTGTGAGGAAATCTAGGAACCAGAGTAGGGGAAAAGTGGAGGGGAAAATTTAGTTGAAGGTCAACAGAGGGAGAAACAAAAGATATCATCATGGGAGATTGCTAGAGTGAACCCAGACAAGATGAAGTAAATAAATGAGGAATTTGGGGGGGAGGTAACACCTGGCATGGAGTTATGCTATAGCAAGGATTTCAATTATCTGAACCTCCAAAACAAAGTGCCTAATAATTTTTTGTCTTGCCTTAATAATAATTTTATCCTCCAAAAGATGGAGTAATGAGAGTGACTTGCTAATCTTGACCTGATTTTCAATCTTAAGGAGGAACTGGCAGCTAAAGTGGAAAGGCAAGGTGGGCCAGATTTTAGGAGAGGACAGCCAGATACAATCTAATATGTAACTTGGGTTTGGGAAGAATGGCTTTGGAAGGAATTAGAGAAAGGCTAGGTACCGTGTTTCCCCGAAAATAAGCCCTCCCCTTACTGTGTAAGATTCCTCTAAAATAAGCCCTCCCCCGAAAATAAGCCCTATTGAGATTGCTACTGTAGTGAAGGTGATCCCCTGCGCTACATGCTACATTACGGTACCCTCTGTATTGCCGCACTCCGAGCTGCATCCAATCAGAGCTGCAGCAGTGAGCGCATCATCCTGTTCTTCCCCAGTGATTTGCTTATTGAATAAAGGTACATTTTTTTGTTCACATTTACCTGTTTATTAAAATTGCTGTCAATGTTCATTAAAATAAGCCCTCTGGTGTTTTTCTGTCCAAAAAAATAATAAGACAGTGTCTTATTATCGGGGAAACACGGTAGGACGACAAGAACAAAAAAATCTACAGAAGTTAACCCAGGAAGGAAGGGAAGCTCCAAAGAATGAAAATTTGAAAACAAAGAGAGACAGTTCTAATGGAGAAAAGGGGGAGCTGTCTAAAGAGACCACAGTGAATAAAAGGGCTACCAACTTATCAAATTATCCTCTAACCAAAATTAGGTGGTGTAACCAGCACATAGATAACAGAATCAGGATGCAGAAGAATTTTTTTGACAGAGTAGAATACTGGGCTGCTTCTAACAGATGAAATTAAATGATAATAAATGTAAAGTTTGGAGTGTGTATTTGGTTTGGTGCTGTTTAACATTTTTATTAATTCTTTGGAGAGAAAAAGTCAGCCCAGGAGCTAGGAGGACCTGTGTTCAAGTCCCCTCTCTGGGACATACTGGCTTTGTGACCCTGGGGCAAGTCAGTTAACTCCCAGTGTTCCAGACAACTTTTTAAAAAGTTGCTCTAATTTGAGACTAAGCTGCAGAGAAGGAATCTTAACACCTTTAATGAATGAGATAATTCTGGGAGGGATAGTTGTCATATTAGATGCTAGTCAACCTACACATTAGCCATTCTTCCCAAAATAGTATCTTAATTGATTGGAATTTAATAAAATGATATTTAATAGGAACAAATTTGGTTTTATGGTGGGTTAAGGTTAAAAAAATCAGCTTCTTGAGTACAAGACAAAGGGAGGTGGGGCTAGACAGCATTTGTCTGCAAAGATCTGAGGCTTTTAGTGTACTTCAAAGTCAATAAAATTTATCAGTGTGATATGACAGATAAAAAAGCTCATGGAATTTAGGCTGCAACAAAAGATATAGTTTCCATCATCAGGGAGGTGAAAGTACTGTTGTATCCTGTTCTCTGGTACAACACCATCTGGGACATTGTTTTTCTTTTGTAGAGGCCACATATTAGAAAGTATGTTGTTGACCTAGAGAGAGTTCAGAGAAGAGCAACCAGGTGAAGGACTTTGAGATCATGTTTGGGCACAGAGTAGAGCCAGAAACAATAGGAAGAAGTTATAGAGAAGTAGACTTGGATTCAATAGAAAGGAAAACTTCCAGATCATTACAGATATACAACAGTGGGTAGGGCTGTCTCAAGGTGCAGTGAGTTTCCCTTCACAAGAAGTCATCAAGCCAAGACTGTATACTAGTCAAGTATGGTGTAGAGGGAATTCTTATTCAGGGGTGTGTGTGTGTGTGTGTGTGTGTGTGTGTGTGTGTGTGTGTCTGTCTGTCTGTCTGTCTGTCTGTCTGTGTGGTTCTAGATCAGAGGTTCTTAACCTGGGATTCATGGGCCCCAATGGAACCTGTGGATAGATTTCAAAAATCTAATTTCACAAAAAATATATTTTCCCTCCATCCAAAGTCACAGATTTTGTTTGGGGGAAAAAATTATTTTCACTATCCTCTAATTGAAATTGAGCATTTCATGCACCTAGTTAAAAAAAATTCTAAAAAGGTGTCCATAGGCTTACCAGACTGCCAGAGAGGGGTTCTCTTACTCACACACTTAAAGAATCTCTGTCCTATATGGCCTCTCAGGTTCCTTACAACTCTGAGATTGTCTGATCCTGAGCTACTTCTGAGTTGTTCTCAAAGGGATGGTTAAGAATTCAACATGTGAAGAGTGAGAGGAATGGAGGAAGGGGATGATGCTGTGAAGTAAAGAGCGGTTCATTTTAGGGAAGGTTTAGAAAAGTCTATAGAGGGGAGATAAGGAAATGGGGCTGAAAAAGGCGGTGTCAGATAATAGAGGGTCTTAAAGGCATTACAACCTTCCTTGGGAGATAGTAGGGAGCCAATGAAGATTTTTGAGTAGGACATGACCACAATTATGATGAAGAAAGATAATCATTGAAGTAGTAGGTCTGTCTCAAAATGGTAAGAATGTTTGATTGGAGGAACTAGAAAGTAGAGATTGAAGACCTATTAAAGTCATTGCAATTGTCATTGTAATGAAATTTGTTCAGTAATTTTGACTCTTTGTGACCCCATTTGGGGTTTTCTTGGTAAAGATATTGGAGTGGTTTGTCATTTCCTTCTCCAGCTCATTTTACAGATAAGGATACTGAGGCAAATAGAGTTAAGTGACCTGCCCAGGGCCACACAGTTAAGTGTGTCTGAGGCCACGTTTGAACTCAGGAAGATGGGTCTTTCTGACTCCACCGTCAGCACTCTACCCACCTAGCTGCTGTGGTAATGAGATACTGTAGGGTTAATGGGAAGAGAGAGGAAGTGGAGAATACCTAAGAAGTTGAAAAGGTAGAATTGACAGTACTATCGAAGTATATCATATGTAAGAAACGATAGAGAAGAGCCAACGATAACCCCAAAGTCTCCAATATAAGCCACCGAATGACAAGAGAGTTGTGAAATCACAAGGTCGGGAAGGGAGTGTTTGGGATGTGTTGAATTGGAGGTGCTGGTGTCACATCCAGGTGGAGATGTCCTGTAGGTGGTTGGAGATTCAGGCCTGGAGCTCAAAAGAGAGATCAAAACAATAGAAAAATCGTATTTAAAAAATCACAATAAAGGGACGCCCTTAGGATTTATGCTTTCTGCCCTTCCAGCTGGGCGATTGGGGTCCTTCTCCCCAGAACGCATTCCTGGGGCCACATGCCCACCCAGTCAGTCTTGCAGACCCCTTCAGTAGCTTGGTCCAGGGTGGTGAGCGCTCTGGCGGGGAAGATGCTCCCTAGACCCTCCCCGACCCCTCCCCGGGTTGCTACCTGAGGCTCGCTCCCAGACCGGCTCAGTCTCACTCCTGGCTGCACGGGCGCCAAGCCACAGATGGGGTGGGGGAGGGGAGAGACAGGCGCCTCGCACCCAAGGCGGAAGGAGAGCAGCAAGACCTTGGAGGGAAGGGAGGCACAGGTGGGGGTGGGGCTGGGAGGGACCCCTTTGTTTGCGCCCTTACTTTGTTTGACAACCAAGCGCGCTGGTTCGCCTGCCTTAGCAACCAGTCGGGGAGGGGTCGAGACCTGCTGGAGGAGACGTCACAAACAGCCCCGCCCTCGTCGGGCAGGGCTCAGATTGGCTAGGGGGAAGAGAGGCAAGGGGATGCTCTCAACCTGCGACCCAGGAGGGAGCGTTGGAGCCAGGGGAACCTGGAAACTACCTGAGGGCTCCCGCTGGGAGAGGAATTGGGCTGGTAGTTAAAGGGAAGGGTTTGGAGGAGTGGAACTCATCCTTGAGGTTTGAGGCTTGCAGCCCAGGGCACGGGCGGAATACGGGCTAGAGGGATCTTCTAGGAGGGGCACTGAGGCCAGAGATCTGCAGGCTGACTCCAGGCTTCAGGGGAAGGAGGGAGGGAAGAAAGAGGCAATAACTTTCCGGGATTTTCGAGGAATGAACCAACAGGGGAGGGAGTCACCTGCCTGAGGGTGGGAGAGTCAGTGGTTAGGGACGAACAGGCTGCCCTGGATGGCTTCCGAGCCCCACACTGCTTCCGAGATTCCACGTGTCTGAATTCTCCGAGCGTAGCTAAGGACCCGAGGTCGGATAAAGGGACCATTGTGCTTAGGGGTGTGCTGGCAAAAGTTTAACAACTGGCTCTCTGGGGATTAAAACTCCCCAACAATCTGCCCTTCTGACACACTATTATATTTAATAGGCATTACTAACACTTAAATGTAGACAATCAAATCAACAATAAATCAAGCACCGTTGCCATTTGGAGGTGTAGATGAAAAATTTAACAATCTGTTTAGAGCCGGCTCCAGCACGCTGGTCAATGGCGTGGAGGCAAATGTGGGGCAATGCCCAGGCCCTTTATTAAATACTTAGTACATACTAAGCGTTCCTGAGAAAAATAGAAAATCCTGATCTCGAGGAGCTCACATTTTATATTAGAATATGTTGGAGGTGGCGGGTAAGACAAGAGTTGTGGGAAGATGAAGGGGGCAGTAAATCGTAGTAGTATACTAGTCTCTAAGATATCTCGAGATATCCCCAGGCTATCTTTCCCTTGCCCTAGCCATCCCCTCCCACCCCCCCCCCCCCCCACATCCCTCTTTAAAGGGGAGTTTCTTCTTCCTCCTCTCCAGCTGTCCCTGCTCAAACTGGCTTTCAAATCATTTATACTTTCGTCTGAATTTAGTTCAAGCCCATTTCTGTTTTACCCAAGAATATATTTTAAAACTCTTCTCTACTGTGAAATTTTAATTCTTTTTGGACTTTTGTAGTAGGAAGGATTTGTTAGATCTAAGTCATTTTCTTGTCGGGTCTATGAGAAGTTGGACTAAGCTTGACATCTATTTGGAGCATCATAGGTTTTTTGGAAGGGGGCAGGGAAGGATTATTCTTGATCAGTCTTCAATGACTGAATGTTCAGGATTTGTTGAATGCCTGCTGTATGCCCAGCTTGTTCATCCAAATGAATTTATTCAGCAGCAGCCACTGGAAATGCTTATTTACTATACCATTTTGATAAATGGGGTTGAAATGACAATTGTGACCAGGTCCTCCCTCCCTTCGGAAGTCTTTAAAGAGATACATCTCATTTAACACCATATTTATAAGAAATAAGGCTTGTCAGGTCATAGGATCATAAACTTAGAACTAAAAGAACTTTAGAGAGATCCCACTACCCCCCCCCCCCTTTACATATAAGGCCTGAGACTTAGAAAGTATCTTTACCTGAGGTCTCACAGGTAGCGGATGTGAGATGTGGGAAAGCCCTCTGACTCTAAATATAATACTGTTTCTACTATACCAAACTGCCTTCATCTGAGTAATAATTTTTTATCTTTCCCTTTAAGTGCCCCAGCCTTTAAAAAAAATTAATCATTTTAACAGACATCTAACAACTAAAAAAGGGCTAACAGTTAAGTGGTTCGGTAGATAGAGCTCTGAGCCTAAGTCAGGAAGATTTGAATTCAAATCCAGCCTCAGATACTTACTAGCTGTGTGACCCTGGGCAAGTCACTTAACTCTGTTTGCCTCAGTTTCCTCATCTGTAAAATGAGCTGGAGAAAGAAATGGTGATCCACTCCAGTATTAAAACTTTTTTTTACATTTCAATTTATTCATTTATTTTACTTTTCAACATTCACTTCCACAAGATTTTGAGTTCCAAATTTTCTCCCCACCTCTCCCCTCCCCCACCCCATGGTAGGATACCTTCTGATTATCCCTTCCCCCAATCCATCCTTCCTTCTATCACTAACCCCCCTTCTCTTATCCCCTTCCCCTTCTATTTTCCTGTAGGGTAAGCTAAATTTCTATACTCCATATACTTCCCAGTTGCATGCAAAAACAATTTTTAACATTCATTTTTTAAAACTTTGAGTTCCAAATTCTCTCCCTTCCTTCCTCCTCACCCACCCTCATTGAGAGGGCAAGCAATTTGATCTAGGTTATAGATGTGTAGTCATGCAAAACACTTCCATAAATAATTATGTTGTGAAAGACTAACTATATTTCCTTCCATCCTATCCTGCCCCCCATTTATTCTATTCTCTCCTTTGACCCTGCCCCTCCTCAAAAGTATTTGCTTCTGATTATCCCCTCCCCCAATTTGTTCTCCCTTCTATTACCACCATCTTTATTCCCTCCCCCCCTACTTTCCCCTTAGGGTAAGATGGATTTCCATACCCAAATGAGTGTGTATGTTATTTCCCCCCTTGAGAGTAAGGTTCACTCATTCCCTCTTACTTCCTCCTCTTCCCCTCCATTGTAAAAGCTTTTTCTTGCCTCTTTTATGTGAGATAATTTACTCCATTCTACCTCTCCCTTTGTCCTTTTCCTAGTATTTTCCTTTCTCACCCCTGAATTTTTTTTAGATATCATCCCTTCATATTTAACTCACCCTGTGCCCTCTTTCTATGTATATTTCCTCCAACTACCCTAATAATGAGAAAGATCTCATGAGTTACAAATATCATCTTTCCATGTAGGAATGTAAATAGTTCAACTTTAATAAGTCCCTTATGATTTCTCTTTCCTGTTTACCTACCTTTTCATACTTTTCTTGAGTCTTATATTTGAAAGTCAGTTTTTCTATTTTCTTCTAGCTTCTTAAGAATGCATTAAATTTCTCTACGTCACTGAATATCAATTTTTCCTCCTGATTGATTACTCTCAATTTTGCTGGGTAGGTGATTCTTGGTTTTAATCTTAGCTCCTTTGACCTCTGGAATATCATATTCCAAGACCTCCGATCCCTTAATGTAGATACTGTTAAATCTTGTGTTATCCTGATTATGTTTCCATAATCACTCCAGCATTTTTGCCAAGAAAACCCCAAAAGGGATCATGGAGAGTCAGATACAATTGAACCAACAACTAGAAAACCAAGATCCTTCTTTCTGAGTCTCTTCTCTTCGAGATTCTTCACAATTTACTCCCCTCTTCTCTTTGACTGCTTGTTTCCCTTTGTCTGTGCCTTCCATTGCCTTTTCCTGACTCCTAAATACTGGGGAATTCCTTAAAGCTCTCTGTTTTCAATTTTCTTTTCTTTCTTGTTACTTTCTACTCTGAGATTTCATCTACAGCTATTATTTCTTTACAAATTTACTCCTACATCCAGATAAAATTCCTGAGCTTCAGTCTTAATTTCTCACTGCTTCATAGGATCATTTAGAGAAAGAGGAAATGTAGAGGTCACCTAGTTCAATTTGTACATAGTTCAGATGAGGAAACTAAAGCCCAAAGACTTATTTCCTCAAGGTCACATAGATGATGAGAGTTTGGGTCAAGGTCCTCTGGCTACAGATTTCATGCTTTTTCCACAATACCAATCTTTCCACCTTGTTGTCCTGCTATCATGTCAAACAAAACATGTCTAAAGCCAAACTTAGCTTTCCCCCTAACTCAGTCTCAAGACTTCCATGTTTCTGTCAGTGATATCAGTCTTCCAGTTACCCAGGCTTAAAGTCTTAGAGTCAACTACTATCTCTTTCTCTTCATCTACATAGTCAGTTATAAAGTTCTATTTTTACTTCTTTCACACTCTCATCCTGAACTATTACAATAATCTCCTAAAGAACATCTATTCTTAATTAACAAACATTTATTAAACACCTGTTATGTGTCATTGCGCTAAGTGGTGGCAATACAAAACAATAGTGAACTCATCTCTGCCTTCAAGGAACTTATATTTTAATATTTCCATTCATTCTACCCACTTGATGAGGAAACACTACTTGGCAGATATCATTGCCTAGTCCTCACCTCTCCCCTCAATAATTCAGTTCAAGCATTTTTCAAACACCTACTGGCAAAGCATTGTTCTAAATACTAGAAATAAATGAAACAGCAGCTGTCCTTAAAGAATTTATACTTTACTGGTGTAGGTGAGAAGGAAGAGATCAGATAAATACAAATTATGCACAAAGCAATTTGATGGGGGGTACTAAATAACAATTGGGAATATAAAGAAAGACTTCAGTAGTTTTCCATTAATACACAATTAAGTGAAGACTCTTGAGCCTGGCATTCAAGAGTGTTTACAGCTACCTCTTCAATATTCTCCTACACAAACAGCTGAACACAACCTATTCATTGTTCCCTGAATAGATCACTCAAATTTCTAACTCTTCTTTTGCTTCCAGCATTTTTCTTGGCCTAGATTGTCTTCCTCCCCCCTTTTAAAAATTGTCTTTCTTTAAGCCTTTCCTTAAAGTCCCAAAAAGTCACTTTCTCTAAGATCAGCCATCAGTGACCATACTCTCTTCTGAACTTCTAATCCATAGCATCAATTTTTGCCATTCTTGGCACTACTTTGTTTGTGCTTTATCTGTTTGAGGACTCTATGTCATGGAATCACAGTATTTGATCAAAGAGACACCGGAGATTAGAGAAATCCTCTTTCTTTAACTACTTGCTTTAACTGTTACAGAAAACAAGGTCTCAGCCCTCAGCCTTCAGCCACCAGGGGTCAGTACCAGCACCGGGCCTCCTTGAGGATTGTGATGGGGAGGAACATGGTTCCCTTAGCTGAGTATTCAGGCTTGGTTGCCTTCTTAACCATGTGATCTTCCTGATTACCATTTGCAATTGATCTCCCATATTTTAGTCAGTTGAGATACCTTTTACTTCATACTCTGAGTATTAAGCTTCCCTAACCTGCTCCCCTAAATCTGGTATTTCAGAGGCATTAATGGCCAAAGTACAAACCCCTTTCCAAGGTACATCTTGTCCCTATCCACTTCAGTACTAGTCCTTCCCAATTCCTGTCTTTGTATGCCTTCCTCTTCCATTGTCCCTTCTGGAACTCCAACAATATCCTTAACAAATTCCTTCTTATTCTAGGTCTCTTCCTCTTGTATTCTTTTTATCTTTTGTGCATATAGAAGCCTAGCTTTCTCCAAATGGTACCTACTCACCTCTATTTCTGGTTACTCCTTCTTTTAGGCCCTTTAACACATTAGACCAAGAATAATAATGGGTATACTCTTTGTTTCCTACTGCCGCTTCCAGGCCCTTGTTCTTCTACCCTTGGCCAACAATCTCTTCTCCTTTTAGGTCTGCTCCAACTATCTATAACATCCAATCCATATCCTTGGCATTTACATTATGAATATCCCTGTCACTATCCCTCCTTTCTCAAGGTATTGGAGTTAGTCTTTCTCTCTACCTTAACACTGCATTTGTGCCTAGGGAGTTCAGTATTCACCTTGTTGCCTCAAATATCCTGGCCTCCAAATTAATCAGCCTCCTTGGATCCTATGAAAGCCGTCTTTACTCCATCTTAGCCATTCGCACGACTCCAGACTTCGCCATCACCCAAGGTAATGAAGAAAGAGGCAGTTGTGGCAATGGCGATGGGATACTGGCTTTGGAGTCAGGAAGACTTATCCTTGAGTTCTCCAGTGAGATCCTGAGCAAATTACTGAACCTCTTTGAGTCTCAATATCTTCCTGTATAAAATGGGGATGGCACTTCCACCTACTCTATAGGATTATTGTATCAAATGAGATAACACACGTAAAGCACTATGTAAACTTTAAGGAGCAATATAAATGTGAATCGGCACTGCTACTTCTACCCCTAACTCTACCAGTTCCATGATCTGGAACTTGGAAAGGCACTGTTCCTGTGCTTCAACTTCTCCTAAAGCTAATTTTCCTCAACACTATGGCCTCCAGTTCTTCTTGTCCATTGCCATTCCCCTGAGGTCACTTTTTTTTCTTCAACAGTCTTCACTCTATAGAATTGAATTCCCAATTTGTTCCCCTGGTTCCCTGTGCTGCTGTTGTACACAGAGAGTAGGCCACAGTCTATCTGCCTTTCAACTCCTACTTCTGAATTGCTGAATACTATACTGAAAGAAATCACACACGTGCTGATTGGGGCCCAGTACAGGTTAATTTCATTTAATCTCATTGGGGTTCTCATTGTTGTATAGCAATCCCTTTATTTTTCTCTGATTGACTGTCATATTACTGGTAGTGGTTATCTTAAAATTTCTCTCTTTTGAATGTTTCAATGCCAACCTCAACCCCCTTCTCTCAACAGATCTACTTAGCTGAGAAAATCAAAACCATCTTTTGCAAGTTTCCTAATCTCTTCTGGGCTGCACATCTCAGTACACCTTTACTTTTCCATCCCCTCTTGTCTCCTCTCTCTCTCTCTCTCTCTCTCTCTCTCTCTCTCTCTCTCTCTCTCTGTCTCTTTTCTCTCTGTTTCTCTGTTTTTCTGCCTCTCTGACTCTGTGTTGTACCTCTCTCTGTATCTGTCTCTATCTCTGTGTTTCTTTGTTTCTCTCTCTGTCTCTCATCTTTTTCTCTATCTCTCTGTCTGTCTCTCTTTAATCTTATCCCACCTAATATCTTCTCCTCTGCTGCCTCAAACAATATTAGGTCTTCCCTAGTTTTAAAAGTCATCATGTGACGGTGACATAATTTTATATTTTTCCTTTCTTTCCACTACTAACCTCCTAGAGTTGTCTTTATTCACAGCTCAATGACTTCATCACCTATTCACTTATCAGTTCTTTGCTACCAGATTTTTCAACCTTTCTGCCCACTAAATGTATTCTTTTTGTGTTTTCTCTTAATCCTTTGACTGTTAAAGCCAAATAGCATTTTTAAAAAAGGCATTGTCCTGCTTAATGTCTTAACAGCTTCCAGTATAAGTGCTCTCTCTTCCCTTGGCCTTCTAGACTTTTATTTCTCCTAATTCTCCTACTACCTTTCTGAAAATCTCAGCCCAAGCTTTTTTTTCTTGATCCCTCTCCATCTCTTTTTTGCTCCCAAAGCTTTGTTCTCAGGTCCCTTCTCTCTACATTTTCTCTCCTGGGAATCTCATCTTCTTCCATATAATTCAATGATCTCTATACATAAAATTCCCAAAGCTAGATATCTGGTCCAGATTTCTCCTTGGAATAACACTCTAGCACTGCCACCTTTTTCTAAACATATTCATCTGCTGGCCCCATCAGCATCTCAGACACAACATGTCAAAATGGAACTTAGTGTTTTTCTCTCTTTTGAACCTACCTCCCAAACTTTCATACATCTTTTGTAGGTACCATCATCCTTTGAACCACCTAGATGAAAAATCTTGAAGTCATTCTAATATATCACCCCCCCCCCCCGTGTCCCATCCTCCCTATTCAGTTAAATAATATTAATTCCATCTTTACAACATCTCTCACATAACCATTCTCTATGCCTCTATGTCATGGTGAGGAGGCATACATCATCTCTTATTTGGATTATTGGAGTAGATACCTAAATGGTCTCTCTCTTGGTCTCAACTCCTATTCCTTCTCCAACCCATTTGCCAAACAGCCATGAGAGTAATCTTCCTAAGACATAGATCTAACCATATCATTTTCTTTCTCAAAAATCCTCAGTAAATTCCTCTTATTTTGGGGCTAAAATTAAAACTTCTAAGCTTGACCCTTAAGGCCCTTTAACATTTTTCTATATTTTCTATTAATCCTTCTGTTTGGGATGAAAAACCCCATCCAAAATTTAATCAAGAACACAGAGATTTCTCAGGATAAGAACAGGAATTTTATTCTCTTCCCCACCCCCAGAAGAGGGCAGTCCTCCCCATGATGGATCAGGGAGAGGAGGCGAGTTACAAAAGGCATAACAAGAATTTATACCCTAACACAGT
Organism: Petaurus breviceps papuanus; assembly: GCF_028583685.1. Lineage (NCBI taxonomy): Eukaryota > Metazoa > Chordata > Mammalia > Diprotodontia > Petauridae > Petaurus > Petaurus breviceps. Next base: position 2,938,768 of record NW_027187301.1, read on the forward strand.
CAACCCCATCACTCCCCCCCCACCCCCAGCTGTCCCTTCTCCTATGGCGGAGAGGTGGGTTCAAGTCTCTGTGCAAAAATCTTCCCCAATGGAAAATAACAAGGAAGCCTCACACTATTCCTCAGTGGCTGGGAGGCGGGCTTGCAAAGAACAGGGAAATGGGGAATGGTCAGTTCAAATGTACCTATCCTTATTTGGCAAATGCAAAAGCGAAGGAGGGAGGGACTAAGAGCTTAATGCTGATTGACAGCAAGAGAAAGGGGAAAGAGTCCTGAAGCAAAGGAGGGGGAGGGAGACAGGTCGGCAGCAAGGTTGGAGGTTGAAAGGCTCCTAAAATGGCTTGCTGCTGATTGACAGCAGCAATGGAGGGTGAAGAGAGAAGTTAACAATTGTAACTACCTGAGAAGTTTTCACTCCCCAGACACTTCTTACAAACTCTACAGCCTAGTCACATTGGAAAATTTCTATTTCCCAAACTTGGCATTCATTTCCTATCTCATTGCTTTTGCACAGGCTGTTTCCATGTCTGGAATATGCTTCCTTCTCATATCCATCTCTCAGAATTATTTTCTTTCAAGGCTCAGCTTAGGTACCACCTCCTTTTGAAAGTCCTTCCTGATCCCTGTCCCCCACTTCCTAATTGTTAATACTTGCCCTCCCCCAAATATCTTGTATTCATTCAGCAGAATATAAGCTTCTTGAGGGCAGGGATTTTTTTTTTCATTTTTGTCTTTGAATCCTTAGCACTTAGCTCAGTTTCTTTCTGTACCCCACGTCCATCCCTCATATACTCTCTTCTCCTGGCTAACATTTCTAGTTTCTTTAGCTAACCTTTGGCATGATTTCAAGTCCCTTCTTTCTTTTGATTGTTCTGCTCTGAAAGTACTTTAGCTTGTTTTGATGCCTTTCCTAAAATGTGGCACCTTGACCTGAACAGATGAGAACTGACCAGATCAGAGAACAGTGGTATTTTCAGCTCCTTTATTTTGAACACTATGTCTCTATTAATTCAGCAAAAGATCACAGTAACTTTTTTTTACCTGCTGCATAACACTGATGGCTCATATTGAACTCCTAGTCAATTGAAACTCCCATATCTTTTCCACATAAACTGTTGCTTAATCATGTCTTCCCTTTAAGCACAAGTCCAATTAAAAAAAGCTCAAGGGCGGGACTTTTCATTGATCCCTGTTAAATTTTATCTTATTAGATTCAGTATGTCATTCTAGACTTTCAAGGTGTTTTTTTTCTTTTTGGAGAGGAGAGGGCAGAGCAATTGGGGTTAAGTGACTTGCCCAAGGTCACATAGCTACTACGTGTTAAGTCTCTGAGGTCAGATTTGAACTCAGGTACTCCTGACTCCAGGGCTGGTGCTCTATTCACTGCACCACCTAGCCATCCTGCAAGGTGTTTTTTTTTTTTTAAAGCAATTGGGGTTAAGTAACTTGCTCAAGGTTACACAGCCCGCTGTTTCTGGGTGGATGCTAAGTGTCTGAGCCCGGATTTGATCCCAGGTCATCCCGACACTGGAGCCAGTGCTCTTACTCGCTGTGCTACCTGGCCGCTCCCCCCCCCCCCAAGGTGTTTTTTAAATGAAGATTTTGTTGTATGACATATTAGCTATCCCTTCTAGCTTCATGAAATCATATTTAATAAGTATGCCATTTGTGTCTTCATCTAAACCACTGATAAAAACATGGAATAGATTAAGACCAAGCACAGATCCCTGTGACTCTTCCATCTTTGGGTCTGGCCAGTCAATTCTTTTAAAAAACATATAGGCTTGGGGCAGCTAGGGGGCATAGTGAATAGAGTACCAGACCTGGAGTCAGGAGGACCTGAATTCAAATCCTGCCTCAGACATGTAACTAGTTGTGTGATCTTGGGCAAATCACTTAACCTCAATTGCACTGCTTTCCCCCCTCCAAAAAAAGGAAAAAACAAAAACAAAAAACAAAAAGGAAAAATATATAGACTTTTATAGATATCTTTTGTTTTTACATCTTATAGATTTCCACTATGGATCCTTCTTCTTCTCCCAGAGAACTAGCCCTTATAACAAAGAATTAAAAAAAAAAGAAATAGAGAAAAAAATCAGCAAAACTAATTAATACCTGGGCACTGGGGGCAAGGGGTAGGGGAGGCCCTGACATTATATGAAATGTTCCACACCCTGGATTTCTACCTCTGCAAAGGAATAAGAGGAAGTGTCTTTTCATAGCTTTAAGAAATGGGTCAAATAACCAGTCTGTTCTGAATTTACTAACTGCTTTATCCTAATCTAGATCACATCTATCCATCCTGCCCATAAGGATATCATGAGAGACTTTGTCAAACTCCTTGATAAAATTCAGGCTTACTGTCTTCAGGGGTTGGGGGGACCTGGGGCCTCGAGGCCACATGTGGCCCTCTAGGTCCTCAAGTGAGGCCATTGACTGAATACCTCAAGGGTGGTCCTTTGACTGAAATACTTGGATTCAGTCAAAGGACCACACTTGAGAACCTAGAGGGCCACATGTAGCCTCGAGTCTGCAGGTTTCCCACCCCTGGTTCACAAGCCCAGTAACTATGTTATACATTCTCAGAGTTGGAAGGTAAGCTCTCTAGTCTAACCACTATCTGAACATGAATCCCTATATAATGTCTCCAAAAACTGGTCATCCATTTTTGACTTGAGACCCTTTACCTTCCCAAGGCAGCCCATTCCTCTTTTGTGTAGTCATAATTGTTCAGAATTTTAGATCAAGTTGAAATCTGCCTTTCTGAAACCTATAAAAATGGATGAAACCTCACTGCTTCTAGTGCAGCTCCCTGAAGCACTCTAACATGACAGATGTTTGAATACTTGAAGAGAACTATCATGAAACTGTTGATCCTTTTCAGACTAAACATTCCCAAGTCCTAAAACTAAACTTTGTACGATGTATTTTCAAGGTCTCTTGCTATCCTGGTTGCTCTCCTCAAGTTACATATCACCTTGTCAATTTTCTTTTTAAAATATGGTACTCAGAATTGAATAGAATATATCAGATAGGTTCCAATGAGGGTTAAGTATAATGGAGAGATTATAATTACTGTCCTCATCCTGATTATCAGACCTCTTAGTGCTTGCCAGGGTCATTATTTTATACTTCTTGATATTTGCAACACAGTGCTATGCTTTCTGTATTAAGAAGACAATGTATAAAGTATATTATCCATTTTCCTGCCTTAAACATAAATATTCTGAATATTATGGGCCTATGCCTTTCTATCTCTGGGTTGTTTTTATGAACATCCATCAGTTGCCAAATCTTGGCAATTTTGCCTTTGTAATATCTCTCACATACATCCTCTTATCTCTTCTGACACTGCCACCACCTGGGTATATGCTCTCATCCCCTCATACCTGAACTATTGTAACAGCCTTCTGGTTGGTCTCTCTGTCTCAAGTCTCCCCATTCTATCCTTCACTCAGCTATCAAAGTGATTTTTCTAAAGTTTAGGTCTGATCATGTCATTTCCCAATTCAATGAACTCTAGTGGCTCCCTATTACCTTCAGGATCAAATGTAAAATCCTCTGTTGGATAAAGTCCTTCATAATCTGGTCCTTTTCTGACTTTCCAGTCTTCTTACACCTTACTCCTCTCCACATACTTTTCAATCCAGTGATATTGGCCTACTTCAAATTTCTCAAACATGGCACTTCATCCTTCAACTCTGTAAATTTCCACTGGCTGCCTCCCATGCCTGGAATTCTTTCTCACTTCATGTCTGTCTCCTGACTTCCTTAAGTTTCAGCTAAAGTCCCACCTTCTGCAAGAAGCCTTCCTTAATTTTAGCACCTTCCCTCTGAGATTATCTCCAATTTATTTGGAATATGTCTAGTATATATTTAGTTGTTTGCATATTCCTTCCCCTGTTAAAATGTAGGTGTGGTTCATCCTTGTTCTCCAAAAGGATCAAGGACATTGAGAGGATGATGTCTTGACTTTCGAGTAAATTTGATGTAAGTAAGGCACAGCTGCACATAGCTGTCAGCCTCAATCTCTCCTCCAGAGTCACTGGAATCCAGGACAAGACACAAGTCAAGATGGCTGGAGATGGCCCAGAGAGTGTGAGTGCCTTGAGAACAAGGACTGTTTATGCTTTTCCTTGAATCCCTGGCACACTACAGGCTTGGTTTGTACCATGTATGTGACACAGTGGTGATCTCAGAGGCTATTGAGATGGGTACACTAGTTTTCCCTCATGCTAAATGACTGTAGACTCCTATGTTTTTAGAGTCCTTATGCCTTCTTTAGATTGCAAGATCTTTGATCAGGGATGGGGAACCTACTGCCTGGAGGCCACATGTGACCCTCTAGGTCCGTAAGTGCAGCCCTTTGACTGAATCCAAACTTCACAAAACACAGCCCCTTAATAAAAGGATTTGTTCTGTAAAACTTGGACTTAGTCAAAAGACCAAACCCAAGGACCTAGAAGACCACATGTGGCCTTGAGGCAGTAGGTTCCCCACCCCTGTCTTTGAGGGTAGAAGCTCATCCAGAGCACCTAGTAAAATAATAGGTATTCAATAAATATTTGTTGAATGGATAAATTAGTTTTTCTTTTTCTACCTTGTTATGAGGCTGTTCTCAGTATACCTAGTATATATGTACATATATATTGAATACATATATATTTATGTACTCAGTAATACACACACACACATATATACACATACATATCTAATAATTCACCTCTTTTTCCCACTTGGCTCTTTTAAAATTGATGTGTAGTAGGACACTAGATAATCAAACTTTTTGGAATGGGTCTAAATAGGATCTGAAAGGGTCTGAAGGGCTCTCCTAGCAACAAAAGTATTAGATTTTGTCATCACTTTTTCAGATCTTCCAATAACTTTTCCCATATTTTTGGTTATTTGCTGTGTAATGATAGGGTTGTATGCACCCTATTACAGTTATGACTGTGATTTCTCAATAAGTGAAATGTTATGATGGTAACTCCACAGTAGGGAATCAAGATATTTCCTCCTTTCTTCATTGGGTTATGATAGTGGTTATTTGCAGGAAGAAAATGTTCTTTTTGACCTGCTCTGCTCTCTATAAATAATAGCACAGCACCACAGCCAAATGGGTGCATAATATATTTTTTGCAATGATGAAATATTAAAAGTGAGTGCCTTCTTTAGAGATATTAAAAAAAACTCTTAGATGCAATCAAAAGTTTTGCAAATTGCACACTGTTAAAATTTACTATTATTGTAATGGGATACTGATCAATAATGTAAGGCTTGATGAGCCTGTGCAGAGTGTCCTGCTGATGTAATCCTCACATGAACTTTGTAGTGTATGTAGACATTCTATAATTGGTTCCTATCAGCTAACTATGTGGTAAAGAGAAGTCTAATGGGATTTGAGGTTGCATTCAAAAGACACTAGTTGACCAGAATTTCTTTTCTTGATTTGGCTTCTTTTTCCATGGCAATGTTCTGGGGGGGAAAAGAGAGAATGCTGTAAAAAGAGAGGCCTGGGCCCTTCCCTATCTAAGGTCAACATGTGGCCCATGAATATTAGCCTTGGTTCTTTGCATTGGCATTTATCCTTTTGTTTAAGATGGTGGATATTGGAAGCTACAACCCTGAAAGTTTTGAAAGATCAGGAGAGCTAGTCACTGGGAGGTCTAGGAGTAGAATCCCTGCTGGGGTTTGTAGCCTGTAAGTCCAGTTCTGAGGCCACCAGGATCAAGGAGTGACCTATGTGTAAAGCCAAGCATGAGCAGCTTTCCAGAGGACTACTGCTATGAAAAGCTTTCAAGGTTCTGATTACATAGTATAGTAAACACTCTTATTTATTCAATAACAAATCAGAGCAAGACATTCACAGTAAATCAAGGTACAGCATTCACAATGTTACAACTTATCACAGAGAATTAAAGTACAGCATTCACAACAACTTATTACTAAAATGGCCACATAGTTTTCACCACAGTGGTCACATAGTTTTGAACAAAGTACAATCATTTAGTCAATAAATCTCTTAGTAACTCATTCATTGAACTCATTCAACATCATTCAATCAACACAATCATTCAATCATCCTTAAGGAGGCTCTTTAAGGGTCAAATATACAATAGTCAAAATTCTCCACTCATGGGGCATAAGTTACAATATCAGTCACTACTCAGCACTCTCTTAAGGGGTAGTGTAAAATACACAAGCCATCCACCCCTCAGTCACAAATAAGTTACAATTTCAAGGTCATAAGTAAGTTACAACTTCAGTCACTAAGTATCCACAGAGAGATCTCTTCATCTTGACTCAAGGCAGGCTTTCAGCTTCCCTGGATCCCCTTCTATGGTCCCAGCTCCCACGTGGATTCACCAAACTGTCACCTGGGTTCAAAGGCAGACAGCTCCCACCTCCTTGTCCAGCTTTCCATGTAGTCCCTATTCCACACTGAAGCTCACAGTGTCTAGTCCACCTTAAATCCTTCACAGTCTCTGTTCCCAGTGAAGTCAAGGCTTAACAAAGCCACAAACAGACAGACCACTGACACCATAGTCATACTTCCTCAGTCTTCTGCAGCTCTGGCTGGTCCTCAGAAATCAGTTCTCCTCAGCAGCTTGGCTAGCCCTCAGACTCAGCAGCTTCTCAGCAGCTCCCGCTGGCCCTCAGACTCAGAAGAAGTTTCAGCTGGTTTCCAGAATCAAAATCACTTCAAGTTCTCAAAATAAAAATCATTCTCTCCAGCCTGGACCTCTCTTCTACAGCCTCCAGAACCCGGCTCCAAGAAGATATGAAATTCCAGCTAGGGCTTCTCCTTATATACAGTATTGCTCCTCCCTATTCAGCCCCTTCCTGTCATGTCAACAACAGGGGTTTCCTGTTCAGCCCCTTTCTGATATGTCTGCAACAGGGGTTCATACCTTCTGTTTCTTTAACAGAAGTTTAATTTGAAACTAGGTGCTAAGTATCTCTTAGCTTAGCAGTACAAAGAGATCTTCAAATTTCATTACTATTACACTTTGGGACCCAACTCAGCAGTAGCTGAAATAGGGACTCATTTAGCAGTGCTGCTACATTTGTGTGTGAACTTGGTGGGAAAGAAGCTATATGGAAACTTTGTTAAGTCTGAGTCCACTCTCCCCAGAGACTGAGATAGTATAGGGGAGAGTGTGCTGCTGAGGTGCTGGGGGGATATGTTTGCATTTCTAATCTTGTTATGTCTACAAAGAAAATATTACACTTGGTAAAAGCTAACTGTGTTGATTGGTTAAGTGGAACTGGGATACTAGTCATTGGGGGAGCCACACCCAAATCATCTTAAACTGATAGATGTGGATAAAAGACTGACAGTCCCTCAGGAGGACCTCTAGAACCCCAAGGAGTAGATATATAGCTGGCTTTGTTCTGGATAATACTAGAATACTTACTATACTTATAGTTTAGAAAGTGGGAACTATAGTTATAGTCACTGAAACCTTAACCTGAGAGGATAAAAGAAATCCTTAAGGAAAGGGGAAAAAGGCCATTTTATTTTTCCTCCATGTTGTGTTTGCATTTGAGAAAGAAAATCTCTTTTCCTAGATCCTCATTACTTCTCAACCTTCCTGAATACCTGGTTAATACTTTAGTCCCAGCCAAGTGTTATTGGCTTCAGTTTTTTTCCCTGTCAAAGGTCAGCACTAGCATTATTCTCTCTAATAGGGCAGAGTGGAGAAGACTAGGGGGTAGAGAAGATGGCACATTCCGCAGCATAGATCACTTGAGTACTGCCCAAGGTTGGTCTGGATAATGTGGAGTTGATGAACCTTAGGTGAACTAATGTGAAATAGTTGTAGCTATAAATATTTTTTAAAGGTAGTTCCTTTCCCCTTTTTTATAACACTCAGAATATGGTCCCAGCAGTAAGATCACTGAGTCAAAAAACATGATCATTATATGACTTGTGTAGCATAAGATTACTTTCCAAAAAGCTCTCACTAATCTACAATGTAATACTACTATTATAATTGTAATGTCATTAATAATAATGTAATAGGGTGGCCTGTTTCCCCAGAACCCTCCTAACATTAAATTTTATCTTTTAGTTTTAGTCATCTTCATAGACACAAGAAGCCAACATCTTGAAGTTGTTTAATTTCCATTTCTTTGTCTATTAGAAAACTTGAAAGCTATGAGAATACCTTTCAAGTAATTATCAACCATTTTTATTTCCTTCTTAAAAATGATCTCTTCATGTTCTTTTACCAGTGCTCCAATGGGGGAATTTTCTTATTAGTTCCTTGTAGATTCTGAATGTCAGATTTTTATCATATACAAAACAACTTTTTGTAGTACACACTTATTTTATCTTCACATAACAAAGCCCATCAAATTTATCTCCCATGATTTCTTTCATTTGTTTTACAGATGAACATTTTTCTTCTCACCACAACTGGTTGGGACCTAGAGTACTTGGCAGCTACTTTATTGACATATTGTTGTTATTTATCCTTCCTTCTCAAAGAAAACAGTGATATCAAAAAGGTGATGTCTTGACTGGTAAGTGAATTGCATTTAAGTGAGAGAGGGCTTGGAGTACTATTAGAGTAACATTAAATGTCTGAGTCATTTACCCCTCCATGTGACATGAAATAGTACATCAGATTTCTTCTAGCTTTTTTTTTTTTTCTTTTTGGAGGGCAATTAGGGTTAAGTGACTTGCCCAAGGTCACATGGCTAGTAAGTGTGTCAAGTGTCTGAGGCCGGATTTGAACTCAGGTCCTTCTGACTCCAGGGCCGGTGCTCTATTCACTGCGCCACCTCACTGCCCCAATCTTCTAGCTTTTCTAAGGAAAGCTGAGATGGGGCTTTGATGTAATAGACTGTGCAAAGTCACCAGCCGCACTTTCTCTGGAGTCATCTAGGTTCAGTGGCAAGATCTAAATCAGGATGATTGGAGATGGAAACTCTTCACAAATATCTCTACTTGGTGCTACCTTTCTGCTACAGAACCCTGCCTATACCAGCCTTCAAGTACTTTGTGCCATACAAGGCACCCTTCTTCTTTCATTAAAATTCCCATTACATCAATGCCCCATCCCAACTTTCCTTAGAACAACTAGAAGAAATCTGACATACTATTTCATGTCACATGAAGGGGTAAATGACTCATAGACATTTATTGTTACTCTAATAGTACTCCAAGGGCTATTGGCTTTTTAAAAGAGTTGAGAGCAGCAATGCATTTCATGGTAGAATTTTAGGCAGCATATGAGAGTGGGCTGAGGGATATCTTGGGGACAGAAATTGGGATGCTCCTCAGTGCTCCAAGTACATATTGCTCTTGGAGGGATAATCTTTTCCACTGGTGTATGAAAAAAATCTATCTAGATCTGAGACTGGCAGTGAGTTTTCCATTTATCCCTCAGAAAACAATCCAGTCCTTCAGTTTGAAGCAGAGATACACTTAGCACAAGGCAATCAAGGGAAGTAATAACTGAACAGTTACGCGACTCTGCAGAGGATGTAGATTAGACATGGATTCTCTCTAAAAAAGCCTTTTCTTGTGGTTCCAATAAATGCAGGGGGCAGAGATGACGTTTTGGTGGATAACCAAGGCTGAGATGAAAGAGGAGGGCTGAAAGTTCATTACCTTCCAAGAAGAAATAAGCCTTACTCATCCCACAGACATTGAAATCTTCACATAAAGAAGGTCCTTTGGCTTCTCTTAGTAGCTTAATAATCTAATTTGCAAACCTTACTCTAAGGAATTTCTTCCTTCTGCCATAGTATCAGCCTAAAAAAATTGTCCTTGGGGAGGCTAGGTGGCACAGTGAGTAAATCGCCGACCCTGGATTCAGGAGGACCTGAGTTCGAATCCAACCTCAGACACCACACACACATACATACCTAGCCGTGTAACCTTGGGCAAGTTGCTTAACCCCAATTGCCCTCCAAAAGGCAAGAAAGAAAAAAATTGTCCTCACAGAAACAAGAAATAGTTTTTTTTTATGACTTAACCAACTAGTAATCGATATGTGACTAAATCAGACTCCCTGAAAGTCACATGACCTTTTCCAGGGGTCTGAATTTTCGAGTGTTAGATTAGGATAGAATTTTAAGAGATCATCTATATAAATTCCCTTTTACCGAAAGGGACACTGAAGTTCGAGGAGGTTTCCAAAATGCTCAAACATAGTGATGGAGTTGGTGAATCCAGATCTTCTTGTCTCTTTTTTTTTTCTTTTTTAAGGTATATTCATCACAATTCAAGGTAAAATCTAAAATTAGTTTTTGATGGAGATTTTTTTAGATCCTTAGCTAACTTTCAATTATCTCTTGGTGTAATACTTCTTTGTAGATATTTATTCCCAGCTGGTTCCCCCAAATCAGTAGCCAGTTTGTGTCATGATCAGCTACCATACTGTTTATTCTTTGTGCCCAGGGAAATTGAATTAACTTTAATCTCAGTTTGGTTCAGACCTAATCAGAAGGGGAAATACAGTGGCAGAAAAAATATGGCATTGAAGGTCTAGGGCAGCAGAGTGGTAGGTCAGTTACCAGCAATGACTCTTCTCAAATGTCAGCAGAAAAACCTTGTGCCAAATGTCTGATGGAAAAGAATCCTTGGGACCCAGCCTTGCCTCTCAGATCCTCATTCTGGAATCGTATTTATTCTGGGAACAGAGCAGAATGCTGTGTCAATCTGCTCTGAGGGAGGCAGAGTTATAAATAGGAAAGGTGCTAGAAATAGGAAACAGGATGAAAGTTGACATTTTAGGTATCTAGGCGCTTTCATCTCAAGCAAGAGGAGAAAGACATCCAGCTTTCATAGAGGGAAGAACTCAGAAGCCAATGTATGTAGAGAAGAGGAGGGGAGAGAGGAAGTGGAAAGGATGAAAGTGGTAGGAAGTAGGAGGGATAGAGTGAAGTATAAGCAGAGGAGGAGTGGGAGGGCAAGGTGGATCCCTGGGCAGATCAAAGGGAAATTATCCAGTGCCAGGACAGAAGTGATCATTTTAGGCATCTGGAAAGAAGCCTGGAAGAGTGAAGTAAAAATGACACATTGGTATGGCACTGGGGATGGAACAGGGGAGCTTAGGTTACAAAAATGGAATCTAGAAGGGAATATAGGATAACTCAAATTTGTGAGCTGAATTGCTAGACTGGATCTGGAAACACAGCAGTGGACTACTGCAGTCACATTTGCCCTTTTTCAAGGCTGCTACTTGTGAAATTGGTGAATTGGTACAGGAGCTCAGCTGGTTTCCAGGACATCTCCAAGGTCCTGTGGCCCTTCCACTCTGTCAAGGCAGATGAGGTACATTGCCCAGGGTTTCATTATTTCCCACATGGGTTATTATAATAAAGAATTGCATATATACATATATATATATATATAATATGTGTGTATGGATGTATATACACACACATATGAATTCTAACTGGCCTCCCCAAGTTCCCTTTTCAAAAACCTTTTGTGACTCCTCAGTGCCTGTTTCATAGACAACAAACTTCCCTTCATCTTAAATCTGTTCATCTCCCACTCCTTCCATCTACTAGCTCCCACTGAAACCTGACTTTCCCCTCCTGATGCAGCCTCCCTGGCTGCCCTTTCCAGTCCTGCCTGAATCTTCGCTCATTCTCCTTAGCTCACTGGTTGAGGCGGAGGAATTGGTGTCCTCCTTGCTCTTTATCGATACTTCCAGATTCTCTTCCTTCCTTCTTCATGCAGTAGCCTCTCTTCCTTTGAGGTTCATGTTATTCATATCCACCACCCAATCAAAATCTTGGTAGTTGATATCTACAGACCCCCAGGTCACTCTTCTTCCTTTTTAATGAGTTTGTTACCTGGTTTATAATTTTTGTCTCCTCCTCAACTCCTGCCCTTGTGTTAGGTGACTCCAACATATATATTGATTCTCCCTCCAATATCCTTACCACTCAGTTCCTCAATCTACTCACCTTCCACCCCACTTCATCCACACACAAAAGTGGTCATACCTGTGATCTTGCCATCACCTACAAATGTACTACTTCTCTTTCCAGGAATTCTGAAATTCCCTTATCTGACCATAATCTATTGGCTATTTGCCTCTCCTGCCTTCCATTCTATAATCCTATTCTTCATTCTCATCACAACCTCCAGTCCCTTAACCCCTCAATTCTCTCTCCTTCATTTGCTACTCTTTCTTCTTCTTTCCATCTTGACTCCATGGTGAACCAATTCAACTTAACCCTGTCCTCTCTTGGATCCCTTTCCTGCCATATATGTACTAATTATGCCCAGCTAAGTCTCAGCCTTGGATCACTCCCACCATTCATTGCCTTACACTTACACATACGCTAATCATGCAAATGTTCTGACTGGGTTCACTGTTATGTTCCATAACCTCAGCTGGACCCTCATTTCTGCTAGGAAATATTACTATTCATCCCTTAACAGCTCACTATGTCACCTCTTCCAAACCACCTATGGCTCCCTCTCCCACTATTATCAGTTGAGAACTTTGCCTCCTCATATTTTACATTCACTATGAATTCCCTCTTCTCCCCTCTTCATCTCCTACACTCACATGCCTTCTTCTACTTCCAGCCCTGTTTCACATGATGAAGTGTCCTTAATCCTAACCTAGACTAACAGGATCCTCTGCTTGTTCAAGTGATCCCATTTCATCCTATCTCCTCTAATAGATTGTCCCCTTTGTTATCCCCACTCTTACTTATTTTCAATCTTCCCTCTTCTGTTGACTCATTTACCCTGCCTACAAATATGCTCATGTCTAGATTACCCTAAAAAAATCCTCACTTGATTCCTCCATCCTTGCTATTGTCTTATTTCTCTTCTATCCTGTGTAGTGAAGCTCCTTGCAAAGGCCATCTACACTAGGTGATACCATTTTTTCTCCTCTCATTTTCTTCTTAACTTCTTACAATCTGGCTTCTGACTTGATCTACTCTTGAAATTGTTCTCTTCAAAGCTATTAATGATATCTTAGTTGCCAAATCCAATGACCTTCTCTCTATCCTCATTCTCTTTGACATCTCTGCAGCCTTTGACACTGTTGATCACTCTTTCCTCCTTGATACTCTTTTCTCTCTAAGTTTTTAGGACATTTCCCTCTCCTGGTTCTCTTCCTATTTACCCGACCACTCCTCCTCTGAGTCTTTTGCTGGATCCTCCTCTAGATCTCTCCCTCAAGTTGTAGGTGCCCCTTAGGGTTCTATATGAGATCCTCTTCTTTTTGGGATCCCTCTATACTGCACTTGGTGATCTCATTAATTCCTATCCATTTAATTACAATGTCTATGCTTATGATTCTCAAATCTACCTTTCCTGTCCCATTCTCTCTCCTGACCTTCAATTTTGCATCTCCAACTGCCCTTCAGACATCTTGAAGTGGTTGTTCAGTAGATCTCTTAAACTCACTATGTTCAAAACAGAACTCATTATTTTTGCCCCCAAATCCTCCCCACTCTCCTATCTTCCCTATTACCATAGTGGGGAACATCATCTTCCCAGTCTCTCAGGCTCATAACCTAGGAGTCATCCTCTATTCCTCATTATCTCTTACTCTCCATATCCAAGCTGTTGCCAACACCTATTGATTCCACCTTGGCAACATCTCTGGAATATGCCCTCCTTTCTCCTCTGATACTGCCACACTTGTACAAATGCTTATCATCTCATGCCTAAACTATTGCAATAGCCTGCTGATGGGTCTGCCTGACTCAGATCTCTCACTTCTCCAATCCATTCTCAATTCAGCCACTAGTTTTCCTAAAACACAAGACTGATCATGTCATCTGCCTGCTCAATAAATTCTAGTGGCTTCCTGTTGCCTCCAGGAGCGAATACAAAATGCTCTGTTTGACATTCGGAGCCTTTCATAACCTAGCCTCCATCTACCTTTTCAGTCTTCTTTTGATCCAGTGACTTTTTGCTTATTCTACCAAGAAATCCCTCCATCTCTTGGCTCTGGGCATTTTCTCTGGCTGTCCCTCCTGTCTGAAATGCTTTCCCATCTCCACTCTGACTATTGGCCTTTCTGGCTTTATGTCCCAGCTAAAATTCCACTATCTACAGGACGCTTTTTCTAATCCCTCTTAATTCCCTCTTTTAATTATTTTTCCATTAACCTGTATATAGCTTGCTTTGTATGACACATACAGACATACACAGTCCCTGCAATCTTAATGGTGGAGACAATATGCATATGCATATATGCATAATATACATTTAAAGGGCAGGTAGTTATCACAGTGGATAGAGCTTCTACATATTATATATATTAATATATATATATATATTTATTTGTATATTGTCTCCATCATTAGATTGCAAGCTCCTTGAGGGCAGGGGCTATCTTTTACCTCTTTTTGTTTCCCTAGCACTTAGCACAGTGCCTACCATGTGGTAGGTACTTAATAAATGGTTATTGAATGAATGCCAAGTAAAATCCAAAATAATAATAGCTAACATTTATATAGCTTTTTAAAAATTAAATTTTTTTTTTTTGCTTTCTTTTGAAGGGGGGAGGGCAGGGCAATTGGGGTTAAGTGACTTGCCCAAGGTCACAGAGCTAGTAAGTGTTAAGTGTCTGAGTCCAAATTTGAACTCAAAACCTCCTGACTCCAGGGCCGGTGCTCTATTCACTGTGCCACCTAGCTGCCCAATTTATATAGCTTTTTAAGGCTCGGAAAGTGCTTCATATATGTTATCTCATTTGATTTTCACAATCCCTCTGTGAGGCAGGTGCTATTATTATCTCCCTTTTACATATGAAGAAACAGAGGCTGAGAGAGGTTAAATGACTTGCCTAAGTTATAAGTAAGTATCTAAGGCTGAATTTGAACTCAGGTCTTCCTGATTCCAAGTCACATGCTCTATCCACTGCGCTACCTTTCCTTTCAGGTTGAGTCTGCCCAAGCTGGCTCCTGCCTATTTTTAAAGGTTCATTTAATAGTGCTTCCCTTCACATCCTCTGCCCTACTGTCTAAATGGATTACTCACCACTCCCCAGTCTTGTATTGCTTTTTCATGCTTCTAAGTCCTTTCATATGTTGTTCCCTGTGCCTAGAACATCTCTTATGCCTTCCCATCTCTTTCTGTTGAAATTTTAAGCTTCCTTTAAGATCCAACTCTTTTTCATGAAGCTTCCTTGAGCATCTTCTCCTTCCCCCACCCCTTAAAAGAGACCCATCCTTTTGAAATCTCATGAAGTGGTGTGAATGCTATCTGACCTCTCTTATGATCTTAACCATGTAGTTATTTGTGTCATTGTTTTATGTTTCCTTCCATATTAAGGGCTCTTAGCCTGTGGTACAGAGAGCCCCTCCCCTAAGGGGTCCCTGGCTAGACTTTAGAGAGATCATGAATTTGGATTGGAAAAACATTACATCTTGATTTTCACTAACCCCTAACTGAAATCAGGCATTTCCTTTAATTATGAGTGCAGGCAACACCCATTATTCTGAGAAGGGGTCCATAGGCTTTTCCAGTCAAAATGGTCCATACAAACAAGTAATGAATCCCTGTAAAATTGTAAACTCTTGGAAGTGAGGGGCTCTGTCTTCTTTTTGCCCTGCAAAGGGCCTTGTCCATAGAACATGCTCGATGAAGGTTTATTGAATTGGACATAGGATTTTCATAGTTCTAGTGCTAAAAAGGATTTCAGATACTATTTAATCCAACCCTCTTATTTTACAGATGAGGAAACTAAGGCAGGTGGTGGTGGTGGGGGGGGAGGTCACACAGGTAGTGAACCTGAGAGCTGGAATTTGAAACCAGGTCCTCTGATCTAAGAGTCAGGGTCTGACCCAAGACCCTGATCCTATTTACAGAAATTGTTGATGTCCTTCATCAAACACGGAACCCCAGAATGAGCACAATGCCTAGGATGTCAACCAGCATAGAGCACGGCACTGCTACAACCTTCCTTCAGGTAAATAAAGCTTCAGTTAAGATGATTTACAGAGAAACCAGTAGAGGCTGTTTTAGGTTAAACATCTCAGCATGTCAGAGTCTTATTGAGGTCACTGCAGGTCCAGAGTTTGCTCCTCAGCTTTTCTGGTTCATAAAACGATTTCTTTTTCTAGTTTACTCAGAGATCAGGTTCCAGAAGGCTAATTCATGATAATCAAATTCACAAGAAACTGATTTGTGAATTAATTTCTTTTCTCCTTTTGGAGGCAATCAGGGTTAACTGATTAACTAGGGTGACAGAGCTAGTAAGTGTCTGAGGTCAGATTTGAACTAAGGTCCTCCTGACTCTAGGGCCTGTGTTTTATCCACTGTACCACCCACCTACCCTTGACTTGTAAATTAGAATGACAATTCTTAAATTTGTAGGGAAGGGAAGATAGGCCTTTCTGGAGAATGAAATACTTTGTTTGCTGTTCAGGAAAACTACTCCTTGGTATCTAGGTATATGGGAAACTGAATTAAGTTTCAGAACATGCTTTATTGAGCAAAGGGAATTAGATAGTCTTGTAGCATATTTCACTTAGGCTGTGGTAGATCCAGAGGAGTTGTCCCTTTTCTACCAAAGAGGACATCTTTCCAAGGTCCAGAATACTCCTGTCCACCAGAGAACAGTACCTTTCACCTTTGGATTGCACTTGATAAACACCGGATGAGTTTTTATTCTGCGGCTGCTTTTCTAGATTCTATGCAGTCTCTCTGTCCTCTCCCCTGCACAGTCTCAACTCCTTCCTCTTAAGGCAATGTTACTTTAGATATGAGATAATTAATTTTAGAAAATCCACTGATGAACCAGATTGTAACCCGAGGGCAACGAGGATGGTGAAGATACTGAAATTCATAACATAAAGATCAACATGAAGTAATTTCCCATTCATCTTCCCCACAAAGCCTTTCCATTTGTCCAAGTTCCCTCTTTTACTACCATCCTCCCAGTCTTCCAGGCTTGAAACTTCTAAGTTATCTCTGACTCTACTTTCTTGCTCACTCCCTACATCTAGATAACTGTCTGATCCTGTAGCTTCTACAGTAAACAACCAGTTCTCTGAGAAAAAAAACACAGAGGAAAACAAGTATGCTCAACACACTTTAAAATTTAATCTGTACTGTTAACAAGCCCTCAATTCCTTTCTTAAACTTAGACAATCAACAGAATGATAAATCAAGTCCTGATTTGTAGCATTTGCTGATTTCCAAGGTGTAAATGATCACACTCAAAATTTAACAATTAACTTTCATAAGCCTTTGGAGATACACACCCCTGCTTGTAATATACCTGTTTCTCTGCTCACCTTGCCACCCCTTCCCCAAAAGTCATCTTGTTTCCAACCTCTTCACTGTTCATTCGATGGCCAAATGACCTTCCTAATTCACAGGTTCTGACAGTGTCCCTTCCTCTGCTTAAAACCTTCAGCAGTGCCTTATTTCTTACAAGGATGAAATCCTTAATCTAGCCCCTCTACAGTCTTGTTCCAACCAATCATTCCAGCCTTTTTTTTTTTTTTAACACTACTTCTCTCCATGCACTTTATGTTCCAGCCAAATTGGACCACTAAGTGTTCCCTGAACTCAACGTGCTGTCTCTTGCCTCTTTGCATTGATTCGGGCTGTTATGCACTCCCTTTTCACCCCCACCTGTTAAAATCTTTCTCTCCCTTCAAGGCTCAGTTGGAATGCCATATCCTCTGTGGAGTCTGCCAGAATCCCTGCAACCAAAAGAATTTCTCTCCTCCCTCAAATTTTCCTGGAGGATTTTGTCTGGATTTCTCTTGCCCTTTTCATACTCTACCTCGTCTTATATTTATCTATGAATGGGTATCACTTCCCCTAAGAGATGATAAGCTTTCACCTTCAAAGTAAAGACTATGTAATTTTCCATCTTTGAGTCCTCAGCATCTTACTCATTGTTAACTGTTTAATAAATGCTTATTGTGGTAGGAGGAATATCTACCAGATCCTCATCTTTTATGTGAACTGGGTCATTTCTTTCCCTTGAAATGTATTCAAATTATCTTGGAGACTTAATTGTCTCAGGAAACTAAAGGCTTGGCTATTGATATAGATTCCTGGTCACCTGTGCACAAAAGCCCTGAGGAGCTCCAGTAGCTTCATGACTATTGACCCACAGATTTCCATGGACAACACAGAGGGAGGACAATTGTGCTTAGTAGTGTCCTTGTTGAATATCCTGAATATCCTTGTTGAAAATCCTTCCACTGCCATGGCTAAGTAAATCTCTTTTTGTTAACTGTCAGATCTTCTTTTAAGTGTTTCATTTTGTTCCAATATCAAGCCAGAACCACCAGAGGACTGGCCTTATTAGAGCATTTGTGGAATTGAGTTGAATAGGGGATGTTTAGCCTAAGGAAGGAAGGACAGAACTGGAGAGTTGTCTTTAAGTATCTCTCTAGCTCTGGGGAGGAGGGGTGTGGAAAGGAGAAATAAAAATCATAAAAACCCCACAAAACTGTACATTTATGTGTTGCTTTCCAATTACAAAGCAGTTTATATACATAATTTCAATGGATAGAAATCATAGAGTGGCAAGCAGATTTTAGTTTATTATAAGCAAATCCTTTTATCACAAGCTGTTTTTTGATAGAAATGCCCCAGATACACTTTATTTATTTTAAAAATTTATTTTTATTTGTTTTAATAAGCCAAAATCTGCCTTCTTACTCTCCAACTCCCACTCCAATTGAGAACACAAAACTCATTACAAGCAAGTATAATCAATCAAAACAATTTTTCACATTGGCCATGGCCAAAACCAACCAAACCCCAAACTGTCTCATTCTACACTCCAAGGCCTTTACCTACCTCTCTATCAGGAAGTATATAGTATGTTACATCATCAGTCTCCTGAAATTATGCTTGGTCATTATACTCAGTGTAGCATTATTGAAATCCATCACATTTATACCATAACTTTTTAATTCCCCAATTTATTGGTGCCCCCTCAGATCCTCATTCTTTGTCATCTCAAAAAGAGCTATACATATTTATTTATCCTTAGAGTTTATTTGCTTAGAACTAATCCCTCCATTAATCTGCCCTTTCTCTAATCACTCTTCCTACTTCTTCACTTTTTCTCCTATTTCCTTGTTGAATGGAATGTTATTTCTGTAACCAATTATGTATAACAATAGCTAACATTTATTTAGTGTTTGCTATGTGCTTGACACTATGCTAGGTGCTTTCCAATTATTATCTCATTGTATATGTATATATGCGCCCGTATTTTTCTTTTGCCCAGTTCAGATGAGTGACATTTAAATGTCAGCTGTTTCCCTCTACCCCCTCCTCTTTCTATAGATATCTACTTGTTCGGGCTGATTATATGAGATAACTTTCCTTAACCTTCCTTTTCCTTCCACAGAAGGGTATTCTTCCCCTCTCCTTCTATTCTTAAGATCATCAAGACATAACAGAACCACCCCTGAGCCTTGTCTAATTTAACTCCCTCTATGACCCCTGATGATGTTAGGATTTGAGAGGGGACACATGCATCATCTCCTCCTATTTGAATATAAGTAGTTTATTCAGTGTTCATTCATATTTACATTTTTTGTTTCTCTTCACTCCTATCTTTGAACTTCAAAGTTTCTGTGTGGCTCTAGTCTTTTCATCAGGCATACTTGGAAGTCCTCTATTTCTCTTTCTTTCTTTCTTTCTTTCTTTCTTTCTTTCTTTCTTTCTTTCT
>NW_027187301.1:2958431-2975269 GCF_028583685.1 Petaurus breviceps papuanus
TCTTTCTTTCTTTCTTTCTTTCTTTCTTTCTTTCTTTCTTTCTTTCTTTCTCCTTGTGATTTTTTTTTGGGTGTAAAGCACTCTCAGAAACTGCCCCAACTGATTGCTAAAGTCACCTGAACCCAGGAAGCCTCCCCTGAAGGGCTCCAACCCAGATCTTCCATACTCAGAAGCCACTGATCTATCCACTAAGTCACATGGCCTCTCATAGTTTGTTTCCTTTTTTCCAGGAGCCCCTCTTCCTGAGTCCCAGTGTATGTCCCTGTTATTACTTTTGGTGAATTTTTATTGGCAACAATTACTGAGATCCCTTACTCAGAGATTGTATGATTTTACTTATAACAGTGAATTTTAAATTTTAAATTAATTACATTTTAGTCTCTTTGGTCAGATTAAGAAAGCATCCTAATTTCAATCTAATAATTCTTTTTTCAATCTAATAATTTTTAAATTATCTCAGAGAGAGTCTTTTAAAATTCTGTCCCCAGATTCTTATGTGTAGATATGTGAGTACATGGGTGGGGGGGGGTGAAATAACCAGTTTGGGGACCATATCCTTATCTTCCATGCAATGACTACAGAAACTTTATTTTTTATCAGTGGCCCTCTCATGTTATTGCTTTGTACTGAGATTATAGTTAATGAAAAGTGCCAAATATTTTTCACACAAATTTCACACATCTATCAATTGTGCAATTGATTTTTGAAACCTATATACAAGACTTTGCTGCTTAATTTAATGTAGTTTTTTTTGCCTAATGTTTTACCTTATCAAATTATTTTTGAATTTTTATTCTATTATGTTGAATAATAGCCTTGTCTCTTTGTGTCTGTCGTTCTGTCTCTTTATGTTTTTCTGTTTCTCTTCCAATTTTGTGTCATCTGCAATATTGAATACTCTCTAAGGTCTGTGTGGTCCTATAGTCCTATGATGTAGAGGCATGCTTTTTTTTTTTTCTCAGTAGAATGCTTCTTGAGAGCAAGGAATGTTTCATTTTTGTCTATCTCTAGCACTTAACCAAGTGCTTGGTAGAGAGGAAACATTCAGTAAATGCTTTTGAATTGAATTGAAACTGAATTCATTTCCCAACCTATACTCCATTGCTTCCCATACTTCCTAGCCAAAAGTAAGTGTAGGGCAGAGTGGAGGACTCACAAACATGTGTTTTATTATTAACAAATTTCAAAAGAGCCCCCAAAACCCCATACAAAATAAGGAATAAATTTTTCTGTAAAATCCTTGGCACTTAACAAAGTCAGACCAAACCAATTACCAGAAAACACTAATCAAGAAATGTACTTCCTGTGTGTCTATTTCTTAGAAATAGTACTTTGAAATCCTGCTTCCTTTGGCTTGTTTTCTATTTAAAAAAAATACAGTTGTAGTTAATGCATACTCAGTTTAGGTTCTGCTGATTTTGCTTTGTATCATTTTATATCTCTCTTTCCATATATCCTGGTATTTATATTTATTTTTATTGTGTCATAATATTCTGTTATATTTGTAGACCATATTTTATTGAGTTTTCTTTGATCACTGGACATTAGATTGTCTCTCTCTCTCTTTTTTTTACCTTTTGGAGGGCAGTTGGGGTTAAGTAACTTGTCCAAAGTTACATGGCTAGTATTTTTGTGTGGGTGTTAAGTGACTGAGGCTGGAACCAAACTGGGGTCCTCCCGACTCTGGGGCCAGTGCTTTACTCAATGTGCCACCTAGCTGCCCCTAGATTGTCTCTTTTTAAAAATTATTACAAATAAATACAATAAATGAGTATTTTTGAAATATAGGTCTTTATTTTTATGCTGTCTTTTAGGTTAAAGTTCTAGAAATGATGTTATTGAATCAGATGGCACTATCAGACTTGTGACTCATATTGCTCATTTCCACATTATTCTCCAAAATATTTGTATCAGTCCATCACATAAATGTTTGTGTCTTTTCAGTTTATAATGTATTGGCATTACTATTTACCTGTATCCATACCAATATAGAATTTTAGTTGTCTTGATTTGAAGTTGTCTAATTATTGGGCTTCTTTGGCTATTAGTAGTTTATATTTTCTCCTTAAAAATGATCTGTTAATGTCCATCAGTTCTTTATAGATTTTAGATATTGCACCTTCATGTTATTTATTTGCAGCAAATATTTTCCCCAATCTTCACTTTTTTCCTTTCCTCTTTTCTTTTATTAAATTATAGAGGTATAATGGTGTATGTGGTTGCAGTGAATCTGTGTGGGTCTCTATGGTCAATCAGAACCATGGACAAGGGTGTCTGTCAATTAATCCCACAATAGGAGTTGACATTCAATTAACCTTGAGTGCCCCCATCTGATTAGCCATTTGCCTTCAATTCCTTCCCAATCTGTTCTGACAATAAAAAACAGATACACAAGGGTCATAATCTTAGTGAATAGTGTGATTGTAATAGATAAAAAAGTAATAGAAGGCAAGCAATGTATAGTTCAGACTGGGGTGTCTCTCATTGCCTTCCCCTGGAGGATGAAAGAAACAGAAAATTCAGGATTAATGTAAACCTCCCAACTCCTTCCAGGTACAAGACATTCTGAAGCTGAGGGAATATCTAAAAGAGGAATTGAAGGGAAAAATGTTAAGAACCCACATTGAGAATAGATTAGGGAGTAAGAATAGAATCTTGACTACACTAGAATTCTGTTTGGTTATCAATAAACTACATCCTGGGAATGGTCATCTAAAAGAGTCTCTGCTTTCTTGGATAATCAAAAAAATCAAATAATCTCTCTCTTGATTCTTTTGAGGGAGAGTGTGGTGAAAGGCAGTGTGGCTGTTTCTTTTTTAATTTTAATTTTTTTCTTTAAAATTAATCATTCAAAAAATCAGTTCTAATTGGGGGCTAGTCTTCTACTCCCCAAGTTAAAATGGCTACAGAAATCTTAACTTATATGCCCAATTGTCACCTATAACATCGGCACATCAGTTTGATTGAACAAACATTTGCTTGTCCCACAGTGACCACCAATGCTTACTTATTCCAGGGTTGGTCTCACATTCTCTTTGCAATACAGGTATGGGAGGGTATTCATTGCCATTGTCTGATTTTGGCAAAAAGACTATCCCAATGGTGGTGACTTTCCCTTATAATTTATCTGACCTTTACTTTCAAAGTCTATGTGCTGAGTCCATGCAGCCCTCCAGCAGACCCCTATGAAGTCACTTTTAAGACTCGTGTAATCTTTACCTCAAAACCTTCTTGGAAGCATAGAGAAAAGCAAGTCCTCAGGTCCAGATTTGCTCTATCAGATATTACCTTTTAGTGTGCAAAATCCTTTTATTGCCGTATAATCAAATTCATTCTTTATTCCACTGATTGGTAAAAATGTTACTTTTCTCTTTTTGTTTCTCAGTTGTTTCAGTCATGTCTGACTCTTCATGACCCCATTTGGGGTTTTCTTGGCAAATGTAATTGGGTATCAATACCCAATGTAAAGATACTGGAGTGGTTTGCCATTTCTTTTTCCAGCTCATTTTACAGATAAGGAAACTGAGGCAAACAGGGTTAAGTGGCTTGCCCAAGGTCACACAGCTGGTAAGTGTCTGTGACCAGATTTGAACTTAGGAAGATGAATCTTCTGACTTCAGGTTGAGTACTCTATCCACTATGTCTCCTAGCTGCCCCTCCTTTTCTCTTAGCTAAGCCAAGTGTATAATCCCTATTCTTCCAATGTTTTTAACTGAAAATTTTTAGTCCATTGAAATTTGACTTGACTACTGTTAGTTTTATTCTTTCTTCATTCTATCAAAAGAGAATATACATTTTCCTGTTCTTATTATTGGTTTGTTTAATTTCAGCTTAACAAAACCATTCTAAACTAAATTCATCTGTTATTTATTACTAAAGTAGCACATTTATTAAATTTGTATTCCTCCTTTATAAAAGATAGACACTTGTCCTTGCCATAATATCCTTACTCCCTCTTGTTTTTCCTTCCTTTCTTCTCTTGGTTTCTTTGAAACATTTAGTAGTTTATCCAGTATGATACTCTGAGAGTTTTCAGATTTTGTTATTAACTGCTTTATCTTGATTTGAAAGGTCTGAATTGTTTTAAGTACTCGTCTTTTGAGACTGACAGTTGTTCAAAGACTTCCTTGAAGTACATATCTCTCTGCAAACTTTTCAAAATTGAAATGTTGTTTAAAATCTGTCTCTTGCCTTGACACAACATATTGAGTTTTTCTAGATGGATAATTCTGGGTTTATGGTCCATGCTTCTTAATTTTTTTATAATGAGTCTTTGCTCTTATTGTAGAGTTTCATCTGTTGTCTTTGTCTTTCTGCACTAGTATTCCTAGCATTTTCTTCATAATTCATTGAACCTTAAGGCAATTTGCATGGTCAAGTTCCATAACTTGTGGGATTATGGGAAATGGAAAGGTAAGAAAAAAGGACAAGATTGCTTTTCTCAAGTCTCCAAAATATCTTTTGGAAGGGCTGACCAATAAAATCAGTTCAACTTCAAAAACAAGACAAAATATCTTGAACAAATGTTATTACATGAATGAAAATTAACCAACATTAACTGAGCAAAGTCCCTTAAGATCAAGGGATAATAGCAAGAAATTCCAGGATAGTTCAAAAAATAAAGAACAGAGTTAGCTTAAAGCAGTGAAAGCAGCCTGTCAGAGAGGCAGTAGACAGACAAAAGATGATATGGGTACTGCTACCTTATAGAGCAGCTAGGTGGCGCCATAGTGCACAGAGGACACAGAGTCAGGAGGACTCTTCCTGAGTTCAGATCTGACATTAGATACTAGCTATGTGACCCTGGGCAAGTCACTTAACCCTGTTTGCCTCAGTTTCCTCATCTGTAAAAGGAACTGGAGAAAGAACTGGCATACCACTCCAGTATATTTTCTAAGAAAGGCCAAAATGGGGTCATGAAGAGTAGAACACAACTAAACAACACATTATAGTTCAAGAATAGGATTATAGGGTCATAGATTTAGAGCTGGCAGGATTTCAGAAGCCATCTGGTCCATACTCCTCATTTTACAGATGAACACACTGAAGCCCAGGGAGGCCGTGGCTTGTCCAAGGTCACATAGTAGATGTCAGGTGGGATTTCCACTCAAGTCCTCTGACTCGACTGAGGTTAACATTGAATTTTAAAGAAACATGTATAAATTTATTATATATGTAAATGGGAAAGCAAATTGTATTTAATAGATTTTCAGTTTCATGTGCACTCTTTTTTTATTATACGGTTACAGAAATGCTTGTTTTATCCCATATATAAAAAAATAATAAAAAAAGATACACATACAATCAAAATAAAGACCTTCACATTTAGTTCTGATTTAATTATCTTCTATAGGCAAGTAGTTCCCAGTTCCCTTGTGGTACCAAGAAGTCAATGACATTCTTCCTCACCCCAGGATCTCCAGTATCTGATTTTAGGATTTGTACAAAGAAATTTGTACATTTCTTGCTTTAACACATTCACTCATTCAGAAATCCTTGACACTCTCAATCAGGAAACTTCTTATTGTTGTGTCTTTGTGTTCTAACTAAATTATTATATAGCTATCACTCCCAAAGTTCACAAAAGAGAATCCACGTTCTGTGTCTTTGATAATAGTCTCTAAGGCCTTCTCTATTCTCTCACATCAAGGAATCTGGGGACAAAGGAATTACACAACAATTTAACACAATGCATTCCAAAAATGATGAGAAAATACAAAGAGAGTTCTCATAGTGGGAAGGGACCAGTGATAAACAATTTCTCAAATAGTTTTCCTTCAATTAGTCACTTTTTTCTTTAATGAACACAATAAACTTTTTTTCATTCTTCCTCGTCTTCTTTTCTTCTCTTTTCCATATTACCTTTACAATGTCTTACTTCCTCTCTTGACTTTTTTTTTTTACAAACTTTACTCACTTTATCAACAAGCATTTTGTTAGCAAACTGTTGTATATTAATGACCAGAGACACAAAGTAAAATTATTCCTGACCTGTGGGAGTTTACACTAGATTTCTGCTGTCTCCTAGAGCCTTTGTATCCAAGATCAAGTCTACTCCCCTTTATTCTTACTCTTTTCTTTAATTAAAAATATGCCTTTTGTTTTTACATCATACTCATTTCTGAATATGCTCCTTCCCTTCCCTACCCAGCAAGAATTCCCTTGTTGTTACAAAGATTGTTAGAGTTTTGTTGTTGTTGTTACAAGATTGCAAAAGGAAAAAGCAGTTTAGCAAAACTAACTAATATGTCCACTGTGTCTGGCCTCATTCCCAACATTACACACCTGCCTTTTCAGTAAAGAGAGGGAAGTATATTTTCGTATCTCTTCCATGGGGCAAACTTGATCATTATAATTACACAGGATCCAGTTTTGTTTTATTATTTTTTTTATATTAACATTGCTATAGTCATGGTGTATAGTTCCTCTAGTTCTACTTGATTCATTCTGCATAGTTCATATAAATATAATGGGAGGGGGAACTGGTCAGTGAGGGCCCAGTTTGCTTAATATGCTCTGCCTGCCAGCAGCCCACATGAAAGATTGGTGAGCCGGCTTCTGAAACTATGTAATGGAGGGGTTCTTTCCCTCCCTGTCTGAGCATGCACAGGTATTTGACTGTTTCCTGTCATCTTACTGTGTGGTGATTAAAAAAAGATTTTTAATTGGCTTCTGGGTGAGAACTAAGCATGCACATAAAAGGTTCAAGCAGATGTGATCTCTCTACTCTGGCACTTTAGAGTGAAAAAAAAAATTCTGTGAGCCTTTGGGTAGAAGGAGAGGAAGCAGCAGCAGTAGGGGGTGGTCTTATCTCCCCACCCAGCAGTGATAAGGTAGTGAATGGCTGAAGCCACTGTTTCTGACTCTTTGTGTCTGTTCTTTCTCTCATCTTAGGTGAATGAGTAGCAGAACAGATCAGGTTATATAACCTGCGAGCGTCAAGATTTGGAAGAGGAACCAGTGGTCCGGCAACTCCTGAAGTCCAGAGAAGTGTTTCTGGTGGTTTTAGAAGCTGGCCTCTAGGGGTACTAGCTCTGAGGAATGAGCTGCTTGACCCAGCTCAGTAGTGAATCCACCCAGAAGCCAAGACACAGAATCCTTCCAGCAAGAGACTGTTTTGTCCTTCAGCTATGACCAGAAGTAAACTTGGAGGGGAGAATATTTGGTTGTCACCATTTTGTTTATTATTATTATTATTATTATTATTATTATTATTGTCTTTTTGGAGGGCACTTGGGGTTAAGTAACTTGTCCAAGGTTACACGGCTAGTTTTTTTGTGTGGATGTTAAGTGTCTGAGGCCAGAACCGAACTCAGGTCCTCCTGACTCCAGGACTGGTGGTTTACTTACTGTGCCACCTAGCCGCCCCCCCCTTTTTTTTTTGCTTTTTAGAGGGCAGTTGGGGTTAAGTGACTTACCCAAGTTCACATGGCTAGTTTTTGTGTTAAGTGTCTGAGGCAGGCTTTTGAACTCAGGTCCTCCTGACTCCAGGGCCGGTGCTCTGTTCACTGCACCACCTAACCGCCCCAGTCATCACCATTTTGAAACTATCTTTTTCCCAGGGCTGAATAGATGTATAGAGGGGATAGTGTGCATCAGTTTTGGATAGGGAGATGTTTCTATTCCATCTTTACTACAATTCCTCTGTAAAAATCTCTTTGTAAAAGATAATTGATATTAATTGATTAATTGGTATTGAGGAGAAATCAACTGGCCAGATTTATATTGGAGACACATTGACTGAAGGATGATATTAGAAAGACCATATCAAATAGTATATGTGGTTGTATTAGATAACCCTTCCAACCCAACAGATTTACCCCCTAGAACTCTGAGAGCAGGAGAAAAAGCTGAATTCTGAAGACTCATAATACCTGTCATAGTGGACGTTGAGAGAATGAGCCCTAGAACCTTTGTGCTGCTTGGAGAAACATTGGATCCTTTGCATTCTTCTCCCAGGTCTTTCATTATTGGTCACCCTAGTTTTTAGTATTTACTAGAGAAAAATTGGCAGTTTTTTCCTTTATATAGTGTCAACAGATGGATGATATTGCACGTACTCTAAGGATCGGGCCCTTGTTACAGTCCCCCTATTACATAAGTTTAGAGGAACGGATTCTGGATGAAAGTGATGAACAGGAATTGGTGGGAGGAGCCAGTACACACAAGGGGAAAAGTATGAACAAAGGTAAGGAGGTAAAAATGAGTTAAACCTTGTAGAGAGGATAGCAATAAAATTGGTATGACTAGAGTAGAGGGATTATAATGACAGACAGGGGTCAGTGGGGCCATGGAACAATTGATGGAGGATTTTCAAATACCAGAATGAAGAATTTAGATGGAATACAATAGGTTAGAGAAAAATGTTGCCAGTTCTTGCACAGTGGAGTGACATAATAATGATATTTAAAGAAATTTTACTGGCAGAGTGGATTGGCAGAGGGAGATACAAAAAACAGGGAGACCAATTAGGACACTAATGCAGTAATCCAACTATGAGATGATGAGGAACTATACTAGAAGATGACTGTGATAAAGGAGAAGGATGGATAAGTATGAGACACATTGTATAGGAAGAACTGGGATCATGAAAATGATGGGAGTTTGGTTTGTCCATATGGCAAATCTGTCCCCATTGCATGTGATATATCCTTGGTGTAATCTTGCTTTCCTTCTGTTCTACATGGTATTATGTTAAATGACTAGAGCTAATTGTTAGGAGCTAATTGTTACTAATTTCCTCGCACAACTCCCTATACAGAAGGCTATTTCCACTCATTGCCACTTGTTGAAATCCTTTCACTGTGAAGCCTTGTCTTAATCTCCCAGAAGGAGGTGATTTTTTTCCTCATTAACATTCTCAATACTATCAATCAATCCTTCAATAGGCCTTTATTAAACATCTACTGTGTGCCAAGCACTGTGCTAGGCATTGGGGATATAAAAACCAAAAAAAAGGAAAAAAAAACCTGCCCTCAAGGAGCTTCCATTCTTTTGGAGGAGACAATTTTGGGGGGATGGGAAGTACTTGAAGCTGAAGGTGTTAGAAACAGCTCCATGTACTAGGTGACTCACGAACAGAATTTTGAAAGAAACAAGGAATTCCAATAGGTGAAGTAGAGGAGGGAAGGCATTCTAGAGCATGATGGAGTGTGTGTGTGTCTGTGTGTATAGGGGGTGGGGGAATAGTAAGGTCACCAGGTTGGCTAGACTGCACAGAATGGGAAGGCAGAAATGTCTGTAATGTACAATAGTGCTTGAAAGTTCAGTGGAGGCATGGTTGTTGAGGGCACTTCATGTATTTGATCCTAGAGGCAAAAGAAGAATTTATTGAGAAGGGGAGTGATAGTATCTAGAATTCTTAGACATTCTTCATATTCTATTTTGTATTGTAGCGATTTGTATATATGTCCCATTTCCCTTGAGGGTAGGGACCCAGCTTATTTATCTGGACCTTCTCCAGCCCTTAACATCATGCTTTGACATAGTAGACACTTAATAGGTAATTGAATGAAAGATTAAATGAATGAATAAATATATGCATAAACTAGATATACTTCCAATTCATTTCAGAAAATACAGAATGGTGGACCCTTATTTTGCTGTAGCTAGGCTGATAACCTTTGCCTTCACCATTTGAAGACTCAAGGGGCTCCCATGGCCTATGATCTTTTGACCATAACTCTCTCCTTTATCTCTTGATCTCCAATGTAGTAAAATTGCTTAAATTCTGGTGTGATAATATTAGAAAGGTACAAAATTCTATTATTATTATTTTGTTTTTTAGGAAATTACAAGTATATGCATAGTGTATATATTCCAGCTAAACTGGAATACTTACTAACTCAGTAGGGAGGACCTGATGCACCAAATCAAATTAAATACACACAAGTCCAACGTCTAAGAGAAATTAGTTAATAGAAAAATGTTCTTTTTCTTCTATAGGCAACATATGTTCCTGATTAACTGATTCATTGTCTCAGGAAAGTATGGATAGGCCTAAGGGATGGAGGTTGGGGCTTGTAACCTTTTTTTTTTTTGCTTTTTGGAGGGCAATTGGGGTTAAGTGACTTGCCCAAGGTCACATGGCTAGAAGTGTTAAGTGTCTGAGGTCAGATTTGAACTCGGGTCCTCCTGACTCCAGGGCTGGTGCTCTATTCACTGTACCACCTAGCCACCCCCCAATGGGGCTTGTGGCTTTTGTCATCAAAAAATTGTCTGCTGAGATTTGTTCCTTAAGCCCTACGGTGTCACTGCTCTACAAAGAAATGGATAGCATTTTCTTCTCTCTTATTTTATTTTCTTTCTCAATTACATGTAAAATTTCTTCTTTAACATTCATTTAAAAAAATTTTGAATTCCAAATTCTCTCCTTCCTTTCCTTCCTTCCCCCATGGGTAACATTAATATCGATTAGAGAACCCCTAATTTTCTTTAAGAACAAAGGACAAACAACAATAATAACAAGCAAGCATAAACATTTCAATGTGCAAAGAAGCACAAAAAAAGGATTGAGTATGAAACTGTGACCTTTTATAGAGTTTTTTTTTTAAAGAAATCGGGGTTAAGTAACTTGCTCAAGGTTACACGGCCAGTTATTTCTGGGTGTGGTGCTAAGTATCTGAGCCCGGATTTGATCCCCAGGTCATCCCGGCACTGGGGGCCAGTGCTCTTACTTGCTGAGCTGCCTGGCCGCCCCATTTATAGAGTTTTTTAAAAAGCATATTGAATTAAAATGGTAGTGACAAAATTTGTGTCTCCTGAATTTCTTTTTTGTTTGTTTTCTTCTTTTTATTTTATAAATATTTTAGTAGTATTTTTCTTTCTTTGCTTTAAAAAAAAACAAAAACAAAAAAGCCTCTACATTACCTATTAAAACTATTTCTGGTAGGAAAGCCCTCTTTTGTAACGAATAGGTAGAGTCAAGCAAAACAGTTCGATTCATTGACCATGGCTAAAAATGTATGTCTCACCCTGCCCCTTTAGTCTATTACCTCTCTACTAACAGATGGAAAGCACGCTTTATCATTAGTCTTCTGAATTCATGAGTGGTCACTGCATTGATCAGAGTTCTGTGTCTTTCAGAGATATTTTTCTTTACATTATTGTGATCATGTAAATTGGCTCTCCTGGGTCTTCTCATTTCACTTTGTATCAGTACCTTCAAGCTGTCTGAATTTTCTCTGAATTAATTTATTTATGGTGAAATTCACTTATGGTTATGGTGAAATAATATTCCGTTAATTGATATGCCATAGTTTATTCAGATATTACATTGATGGGCCCCCAATCTATTTCCAATTCTTTGCTTTAACAAAAGGGCTGTTATAAATATTTTGTACATATGGTTCCTTTCCTTCTGTTTTTCAATTTTTTAAAGTATATTGGAACATTTGGGACAAAGGATATGCACAGTTTAGTGACTTTTTGGGTACTGTTTTCAATTGCTTTTCAGAAACTTTAGGCCACTTTGCAGTTCCTCCAAGAATGAATATGCTTGTTATCCTTAAAATATTTTCATCTTTTGTCATGTTCTCCAATCTGATGAATGTGAGATGAAGCTTCACAGTTATTTTAATTTGCATTTCTTTTATTAATAGAACTTGAAGCATTTTCTTCATATGGTTGTTGATAGACTGTTTTTCTTTGTTTGGAAACTTTATGTTTATAATCTTAGACCATTTATCTATTATAAGAGTTTTGTTCTAAGAAAACCTTGCTTATATTTGACTTAAAAGCTCTCTTTAGAGAAAAGAGACAGACAGCCTTTGAAGGGAACAAGCAAAGACACGAATAACAATACCCTTTGATTTATTGCAAGAGATGACTGATTGCCTCCCCCCCAAAAGGGGGGTGCAGCTAGGTGGTACAGTGGATAGCACACCCACCCTGGAGTCAGAAGGACCTGAGTTCAAATTCTACTTCAGACAGTAGCTGTGTGACCCTGAGCAAAATAGAATGAGAGGGTGGGATTCTGAAAGGGAGAGAAGAGGCTTAGTATTTGGGCTCACAGTGAACCTGATTCAGCTGAGTTGATGTAGGGAACACAGAAGGAAGAAAACAAGTATTTATTAAGCCCTACTATTTTCAGGCACTGTAGCAGCAAGCACCCCAAGCACGTCCTCAGGGTTTGCTGCCCATACAGGTTCTTGGATCTGCTTTGTTAAAGGAAAGCGACTCAAAATGGGTTAACAAGCTTACTTTAATCAGTCAGACATATATCGTTTACCTTGTTCAGGGGAAAAAGGTCAGCACCCCAAACTTCAAGATATACAGACAGAATTATCAAGACATTAACAGATCAAGTAGACAGCTTTCCAAACTGTCCAACCATTACATCCATACCCAGTCAACATCTGGGTTTCCACATCTGGGTTTTTCAAAGCCAGGGGACTCTCAACAACGGCTTCCCAGAATTCAGATCAAATCACAGAACACTTCTCAAAGTGAGTCCCAAAACAAAGCTACACATCAGGGCTTATATAGTCTTCTCCTGGCTCAGAGAATTTAACAACCTTATTGACTCACTGGCCAATCAAGAAGTATCTACTGAAAAACAAGCCTCCCTCCCCAGGCTTCAGGTGCACTTTAGCCTAGGGGCAGGGAAGATCTTCCAAATTTGCATTCCCATTACAGGCACTGTGCTAAGCACTTTACAAATCTTATCTCATTTGATCCTCATAACAACAACTATGAGATAGGTGCTATTGTTATCCCCATTTCACAGTTAAAGAAACTGAAGTAAGCAGAGGTTTAGTGACTTGCCCAGGGTCACACAGCTAGTAAATAACATAGGATTTGAATGTAGGTCCATTCACTGCTACCTGAATACATCATGTGGAAAGCACATCACTACCTCAAGGCAGGGATACTGGAGCAGGAGACAAACTGTGCCCAGGACTGTGTTTGCTTCTTAGTGTTACCTGGCCAACTCCAGGCAGCCTTCTTTCTCTCCCCATCCCCCCTGACTGCTTCTCTGAGTCTCCCCTCCCTACCTTCTGGTCCCAATGCCTAGTGGTCCTCTGTATCTGCTAAAACTGGTCTGAAAAATACTTTGGAACATGGCTTGTTGTGGTACATCTTCCTTCTCAGTGTGAGAGAGGCAGACACCATTTCATTTTCTCAGGCAGGGAAAAAAGCAGCATTGACTTAAGCAGGTCCTTGCTCAGCATAGTGTCTGAGACCATTCAAGGATGTCTGTCTCCTTGGAGATCCGTGCTGCTCTCAGTGGTGGTGGCCGTCTGGCTGCACATTGTTATTCTTATTTTTGGTGGGTGAGGGAGTGGGGGGTGGTGTAATAGTGATAGTGTGATAGAGAGGTGGCTTCCTTTGAACCTCTCCTAAGACACTCTGGCAAGGTTAGTGCCGCAAATCCTGAAATCTCTTTGTGGAACTGAAGCATTTTCTGTTATCCTTCCTATCACATTCTTAGGACTGACTGCCAGAGCATGAGTTTTTGCTTATCCCTCAAACCCTCTTTTATCTTGATGATTGCTCCCTGCTTGTGATTTGGGCAATATCTTCTGTCTCTGGATCCCTGTCGCTGGCAGCCAATTCCAGTCCTGATGTGGGCAGTGCCATGTCTCTGCCCCCTTCCTGAGCAGTAATCTTTTGGTCATAATCTTTACTTACTCCCAGCCCATGAGGCTTCATTTTGTGCCACGGGACTCTCAGGCTCAGCCTATGGCATATTATATCGCTGGAACTTTACAACCATAAACTATCTGCCAGGTTGGAGGTGGTGGTGGTGGTAATTGTTTTTTTCACTCTGTTGTCAGACAAGGGAGCCACCATTGTCTCATTTCCCCCTCCTCCCCCATGTCTGCTAATAGGAAGCATGTCCCCTGGTTCAACTGAGGAGGCCAAATCCTTTCCATAAACTGAGTGAATCATTCTTCTCTGAACAACTCCTGTTCAGACCCCAGAGTTCTATCCCGTTATTCTGGGAAAAGCTAACATACCTGAAGGAAAGCCTACTAGCCAGGAAAGCTTCCTTGGAGCCAGAGATTTGGGAGATGAGAAGGAACCCTGAGGGCAAGACCACCTAACATCCTAGTATCCGAGATAGGGACGTGGAGTCAGAATTTCCTAAGCCTCATTATCAGAGTTTATCTGGCCTAGTTCACAAGGTGTCTGACTTTCTAATACAATTCTGAGAGCTCAAATCCTCTCTTGGTTTGAGTCTAATTAGTACTATTGATTAAAACATGGTGATAAAAAGGCTGAGGTTATGGGTTTAATCATTGCATAGACTACAAAGTGTGCTCTAAAGTTCAGCCTTCCCACAAATTCATGGTGGTTACAACTGGAATCGTTCAGTCCAACCAACAAACATTTAGTAAGTACCTACTCTATTCCAGGCACTGTGCTAAGAGTATGAATGGATCAGTGTAAATCTATCCTGACTCCTGGAAAAATAGGTCATGTGATAAGGCTCATGCCTCATTGAGGTGGACAAGAAGAGCCATCTTGTCTAAAGGAAACATTCATTGCTTTAGTCTGGTTAATTGTTCTTCATGATAATTGCAAGGGATTGACCCTCAGGCCTTGGACTAGATTCGTTCTGTTTGTCTGTGGATGTAGATTTAGCCATATGTATGCTTTTAGAGTTTTGGGGTACTTAAGACTTGACCAAATTCTTTATATCTTTTGTAGCTTGTATTTTTCTTTTTTTAAATGATGTTTTTTCCTTTTTAAAAACATACTTTAATATTCATTTAAAAAATTTTGTGTTACAAATATTCTCTCTTTCTCCAGCCTCTTCTCTACCTATCGAGAAGGCACAGTCTAGACATCTGACAAAGTCACTCTGGGAAAAGCCATCAACATAAATCATCCTCATAATAAATTAGGTTTATACAACTCTTTAAGCTTGACCTATGTTCATATCTGTGCCTAGACACTTAAACTCTCAGCCTCAGTTTCTTCACCTGTAAAATGGAGATAATAATAGTACCTATTTCACAGTGCTTTTGTGAAGATCAAATGAAATAATACATTTAAGTTTATCTTTCTATATGTATACACATGGATGTGCATATATACACACATATATACATATATAAAGTATATCTGAAGTTTGCATGTATATAGGGCTATGTAAACTCTAGCTATTATTATTGCCCCCATTTTATGGATAAAGAAACTGAGGCCCCAAGAGGTTAAGTGACTTGGTCACACAACTAGGAAGTTATAAAAGTAGAATTCAAACCGGAATCTTCCTGACTCTTAAGACCAGTACTCTATTCATTATATATTAGACATTCAACCATTCTGACACAAATTTAAGTTTTGTTTTCTTTTGAATTTAGCACTTAAAAAAATGAGCTCACATCGGTCCTAGAGGTTGAAGTTCATTCCCAACTTTTTTTCTTGTAGCCAGTACTATGAGACTGTAACTCCTCCATACACTCAGAATAATCATTCAAGGCCTAATTCTCTGTGGTCTGTCATCATATAATTTGGGTTGGTTCCTCTGTTGTGTTTGGATTCCCTAACCTTTGTCCTCCACAAAGATTCCAGAAAAGACTTGTATGAGCAGATGTAGACCCAAGTAGAACCTAGAGAACAATTTGTAGGATAATTACAGTAACATCCTTGATCCAAGAGAGTAGCTGGGTGACACAGTGCATGGAGCACTGGCCCTGGAACCAGGAGGATCTGAGAATCCTGATCAATACAATGACCAACTGGCAGTTCAGAGGACTGATGGTGGAACATGATTCTTGTTTGATCACAGAGTTGTGAACAATAGGTGCAGAAACATATATGTTTAGATCTATTTGGCTTAATTGTACCTATTTGTTATGGTAAGGTATTGTGGTGGTGGGTAGAAGGAGAGTCACCAGGAAGTGATAACGATGTTTTAAAAAGTCAATAAAACATTTAAACCAAAGAATAAAGAAGCATTTTTTCACTGAGATTCCAGAAAAATGCAAGATAGCTCATGTATAAAACCAACAAATTCCAGTGAGATTTAAGATCCAAGGCTAAAGATATGGACCCCGTGGGGTTTTCCTCCCCTAGGCAATTCTAGGAAGAATGTATCTTCTTACTTCAGGTTGCTGATTAAGTCTCACACCAATCATCTGTGCTATGTAATGGCATCATCCTCATATAAATCAGTGAGAATACTACCGTACAAAATGGCTTCCCAACTTCCTCTTTTCATTCAGGAAAGGTCCCTTCTTTAACATGTGCTGGTGATATTTTTACTAATTTTCTTTGATTCTGCAATGGCAGTGACTGGTGGGGAAACAAAATACTATCTTGTTGCCTCTACTCCTAGATCGTTGCTTAGGGGTATTTTGGTGTTATGATTGGTTGAAGAAGAAAAGCAAGAGTCATGTTTGATTTTGAAAATTTAGTATTATGTTCATAAAGATGAAGACCTGTTGACATGGATTTAGTTAGGGACTGTGAAACTTGTTATCTCTGAATTTTCCAGAGTTGTGAGTTTTGATGGTGATTATCCATACAACTACAGAAACTCATTGGGAGTTTGGATAAAAGGTTTCATGGCTCAGGAAATGCAAAGATTAACAATGGCTACCCTCCTATGCCCTCCATCAGTTCTCTAAACAAAGCAAAGCAAAGGCATCATAAAATCTGTTCAAGACATGAATTTTAAAAATCAGAATAAAAGATTGTGTGTGAAATAATAACTATACTACATATTATTTTTAGAAGTATATATTATTTAATATTATAATATCAACATTGACTTGGTTGATTATCCTCTTCTAAACTCCCTTCTGTTCTTTTCTGTATATTTAAAAAATATTTCATTGGCCTTCCTTCCTTCCTTCCTTCCTTCCTTCCTTCCTTCCTTCCTTCCT
>NW_027187301.1:2975279-3018772 GCF_028583685.1 Petaurus breviceps papuanus
CCTTCCTTCCTTCCTTCCTTCCTTCCTTCCTTCCTTCCTTCCTTCCTTCCTTCCTTCCTTCCTTCCTTCCTTCCTTCCTTCCTTCCCTCCTTCCTTTCTTCCTTTTTTCCTTCCTTCTCATCCTCTTCCTCTTCCTCCTCTTCTTCTCTATTAGTATTTACCCACTACCCTCTATTATCTTTATGAGTTATTTGGACAATGCAGATCCAATGGAAGAGGGGGTTCCTTCTGTAGCAATCCCAAGTTCATTCCATTCCAAGGAGGGATTCCAATCACCTTAAAATTGACTCATAAGACTGAACATCTGTATGTGTCTCTGGGGTGAGAGGATTCACTGGAATGCTGTGGAGGAGGTTACCTTCCCCAGAATCCCCAAATTTGTTTCCCTTATAAGGAGAGTTCATACTGCAGAATGGTGCCATGACTATAGAGGACTTTAGGATCCTGGAGAAAGATGGGATTTACCAGGAAAGGAAAATTATATCAATTTGTATTTGCTGCTATGTATTTTCCATTTATGTGTGTGTATGTGTGTATGTAGTAGTAGTAGTAGTAGTAGTAGTAGTAGTAGTAGTAGTAGTAATAGTAGTAGAATAAAGGATGCTTTATGAGACATTTATACAAAATTATCTTGAGAGCTTGTATAGAATATAGGGACCTTTTAATTCAATCTGTGGGGATCTGGACATGAGTAACACTTGAGCTATAGGGTCTGAGACTTCCAGGAGGCAACTCTGGGTTGGGTCAATGAAAGTCAAAGAGAATGATATAGAAACTAACCTTCAACATTGAATTTGGTTTCTAAATCCAGAGCACAGGAATTCTGGGTCGCAGGGTACACAGTGCTTTTACCATAGATAAGCAACAAGTAAACAAATAACTTATACTTAGTAATTAGCTACCTTGCATTTCCATATCATTTTAAGCTTTATATCATGCTGTACATGTTATGTCAGCTGGTGCTCACAACAAGTCTAGGTGTTATCCCTGTTTTATAAATGAGAAAACTGAGGATGAAAGTTCTCTCTGTCAAAGACTTGTCCAGGGTCACACAGCAAGTGTTTGAAGCAGGATTTTAATTCAGGTCTCCTTGACTCCAAGACCAATGCTTTATTTGCTATGCCACCTAGATGCCTTTTGTACCACTTTATGATACAAATTCTGTAATGATAATTCATATTTATGTAATGGTTTAAGATTTACAAAGTTATTTCCCCACAACAACCATGTGAGAGAGAATATTGCAAGTCTTATTATCTCCATTTTATAGATGAGGAATCTGAGGAACAGAGTGGTTGAATAACTTACTGAAGTGTTTTCTGATGACCTGTCTGTCACTCTTTTCACCCCTCCACATTTCATTTCTTCTCATGTCCTTTATATAAGGGAAGGTAAAAGCTGAGTAATGGGACAGATGGTAATAGAAAAAAAATTTAGGGGGCAGAGTCAAGATGGTAGAGTAGAAACAGGACTTCCACAAGGCTCTGGCTTCTACCTCTTCCAATTCATGTAAAGAATGACTCTAGACAAACTTTGGAGCTACAGAACCCACAAAATGACACAGAGAAGAGATAACTTCCCCACTGAAGACAGCCCAGCAGGATGGTAGGAAGGGGCCAGAGCAGTGCTCTGAGAGCTGAGCCCAGCCCCATTGAGCTGGAGGTTTTAGCCTCAGGGCAGCCTGACCAGCTGCTGGCTGGAGGGACTTTAGATCACCAGCAGCTGTGACGGTTTCCAGAATTATCAACCCATAGATGCCAAAGACAAAGTGAGAGGTCAGTGTAGACTTTTTGGGAACAGGGAGTTTGGGAGTATGATCCAGGCTTTGCCCCTGGGGTGAGAAGCAGCTGAGGTCCACAGCCATGCAGTCACAACTATGTGGCTGCTTCAGAGCTCCTGGTCTGTAGATTGTAAGGGGACCAAGCGACCAGTCTGAGGGGTAATCATTCTTACTTTAACCTGCTCAGATCTGGATTGCTGTCTAGGGTGGAGGTCCTGGAGTGCATGAACAGTCTGCCAGAATGTGTGGCAGCTTCAGAGAGGGCACCCAAGTAATAGCTCTGGCAGCTGCAAAAACCCTAACATTTGGGATAAAGTTCCCCTTTCTGGTATCAGAGTTCTACTGTGGCAAAAGGCTCAAAAGTCAAGTCATTGAGTGGCAACATGAGCAAGCAAAGGAAGCAAAAACAAACAGATCAATCCTACATTAGGCTCTTATTTTGTGGACAGAAAGGATCAAAGCATGAAACAGAAGGAAGAGAATGAAGTCAGAACTCCTGCACCAAAAGCTTCCAAGAAAAATATGAGCTGGTTACAGGCCATAGAAGACCTTAAAAAGGATTTTGAAAACCAAATAAGAGAAGTGGAGCAAAAATTGAGAAGAGAAATGAGAATTATGCAAGAAAATTATAAAATGAGAGTCAACAACCTGACTGAAGAAAATAACACCTTAAAAATAGACTAACTCAGACGGCAAAAGAGGCTCAAAAAGGCAATGAGGAGAAGAATGCCTTAAAAACCCGAATTTGCCAGATGGAAAAAGAATCTCAAAAGCTCACTGAAGAGAATCATTCTTTCAGAATTAGATTGGAGCAAATGGAAGCTAGTGACTTTATGAGAAATCAAGATACTGTTAAACAGATCCAAACACATGAAAAAAATAGAAGGCAATATAAAATATCTCATTGGAAAAACCACTGACCTGGAAAATAGATCCAGGAGAGATAATTTAAAAATTGTTGGACTACCTGAAAGCCATGATAAGAAAAAAGAACCTAGAAATCATCCTTCAAGAAATTCTCAAGGAAAATTGCCCTGATGTTTTAGAACCAAAGGGCAAAGTAGAGGTTGAAAGAATCTACCTATCACCTCCTGAAAAAGATCCCAAAAAGAAAACTCCTAGGAATATTATAGCTGGGTTGCAGAGTTCTTAGATCAGGGAGATAATATTACAAGCAGCCAGGAAGAAACAACTTGAATATTGTGGAAACACAATCAGGATAACACAGGATCAATCTGGCAGCTTCTACACTGAGGAATTGAAGGGCTTGGAATATGCTATTCTGGAGGGCAAGGGAGCTGAGATTAAAACCAAGAATCACCTACCCAGCAAAACTGAGTATCATGTTTCAGGAGAAAATATGGTCATTCAGTGGAATAGAGGACTTTCAAGCATTCTTGATGAAAAAACCAGTTGAATAAAAAATTTGACATTCAGATACAAGAAGCAAGAGATGCATGAGAAGGTAAACAAGGAAAAGAAATCATAAGCCGCTTATCAAAGTTGAACTATTTACATTGCTACATGGAAAAATGATAATTGTAACTGATGAAACTTTTCTCAGTATGAGAATAGTTGAAGGGAATATATATATATATATGTATGTATACATACATATATGTCTATATAGGAGGGTATATGGGTGTATGAATGCATATGTGAGTGTGTGTGTATATATGTATACAGATACACATAGACAGAGGGCACAGGACCAATTTAATAGGAAGGGATGATACTTAAAAGGTGAAATTAAGAGGTGAGAGAGGAATATAATGAGAAGAGATGGGGAGAGACAGAATGGGGTAAATGATCTCATATAGAAGAGGCAAGGGAAAACTGTTACAATGGAGGGGAAGAACAGGAAGGCAAAAGGGAATGAGTCAACCTTATTCTTATTGAATTTGGCTTAGGGAGGAGATGATATACACACTAAATATGGTATCTCACCCTACAGGAGAGTAGAGGGGAAGAGGACTAGAGAGGGGGAAAAATGGGAGGGAGGGCAGGCTGGGGGGGGAGGGAAGTTGGAAGCACCCACTTTTGAAAAGGGATAGGATCAAAATAGAGAATAGAACAAGTGGAGGGTGGGATAGGATAGAGGGAAATATAGTCAATCTTTCACAATATATCCACTATGGAAATGTTTTGCATAGCTACACATGTACAACCAATATTGAATTGCTTATCTTCCCAGTGAGGGTGGGTGATGAGGGAGGAAAGGAAAGAATCTGGAACTCAAAGTTTTAAAATCAAATGTTTAAAAATATATTATTATTATTATTATTATTTTACATGTCACTGGGAAATAAGATATACAGGCACTGGGGCATAGAGATCCACCGTGCCCTACTTGAAAGTCAGAGGGGAGATGGGGGAAGATATAGGAGAGAGCAGATTGGGGTAGGGGATATTCAGTGGGATTGCTGAATGTAGGGAAAAATGGGGAGAAAATTTGTGACTCAAAATCTTGTGGAAATGAAAGATGTAAACTAAAAAATAAAAAAAAAATTACCCTGTAATAACAGTACTAGTATCTGGACTAGATTAGAGGTCTTCTCTAACTTCATCTTTAAAGTATCTAGTCTAGTGTTTACATCCAAATAATCCTTCCATTGATGGTATTTAGGGGCCAAGTATAACTCAGACCAGACCAGTGATTCAATCTCAGGTTTATTATGTAAAGAGGCACTTGTGGACCATAAAAACGATAAAACAAGCTTTATTTGTGGGAAAGGACAAAAAGTATATAATTATTGAGGTTAAAAAAAAAAAGACAGTACTTCAGATAGAAGAGCCACTCCCCTCCACCTCCACATTCTCCATGACAACCAACCAGAACAATCAAAAATGCATTCTGGTGGGCCAGTGGGAATTCTGCTAAAAGCTCTAGTTCCAATTCCACATACACTGGACCTTTTCTACCTTAAGTAGCAAGAAGGACAAACAACCTTTTTAGTCCTTGAAAAGACCAGGCCAGCTTGCATAAAATAGGCACTTCTCCAAGAGTCAACCCCTGTCCTTGCTTGAGAGATATAGTGTGATATTGTGGAAGGAACAGAAATCCAGACTAGCATCTAAGAACCCTGAGTTCTGTTCCTATCTCTGCCATGGACTGTCTGTGTGCCCTTGGACAAGTGACTTGACTTTTCTGGGCTTTAGCTGCCGCTTCCTCCTCCTTCTTCCTCCTCCACTTCTCTTCCTCCTCCTTTTTTTTTCTCTTCCTCCTCCCTTTTCTTCTCATTGAGTTGATAATTTATCATTCTCAAGTAACAGGTATTTTTAATCTGTCCCTGCCACTCCCATTGTTCACTCAAAAACCCCCCAAAACTCCCTTAAAAAACAATTCCCTCAATTCATATCTACATAGTCTGGCAAAACAATTTCTCCCATTAGGTATGTCTGATAATGTATGTCTCTTCATACATTTTAAATTCATTACCTCTCTGTCAGGAGATAAGTGGCATGTTCCATATTTTTTCTTTTGGACTCCTGGTTTATCATTAAAAAATATTTTAATGACTCTTTTTAACATTATAAACATTTGCAGAATGTAGCAAAATTAAACAATTAAGCAAAACTAATATTATAGGGTCTTCATCTGAAAGTACATATGACATTCTACATCTGTCGAAAACCCCTCTTTTTAAAAATTATTTTTCACACTTATCAGATTAGCAAGGATGACAATAAAAATGATTAATGTTGAAGGGGCTTTGAGAAAACAGGCTGTTGGTGGACCTAAAAATGTGGACAACCATTTTGGAAAGCAATTTAGACTTATTCACAAAAAGTTAATAAACAAAGTATGCCCTTTGATAAACTCTACCATTTATAGACCAGTACCCAAAAGAAATCAAAGAAATCAAAAGAGATCCTATTTATATATAAAAAAAAATTTATAGTAACTACTTTTTTGGTGGCAAAAAATTGGAAATTAAAGCAATGCCTACCAATTTAGGAATGAGTGAATAATCTATTGTATACGTGTGTAATGGAATACTGTTGTGCTGTGAGAAATGAGGAAACAGATGATTTCAAACAGATATGGAAACACAAAGCTCATGGCTTACCATTGCGCTGATCAAAATTCTAAAGCCTTTCAAAATTGCTTTTCCACCATAAAGTTGTTACCATACAGATTTTTCTACTTCTGCTTTGTTTTCTCTGAATCAGTACAAAAAAAGTATTCCCAGTTCTCTAGAAAATTGTTCATTTCAGCATTTATTATGGAACAGTAATAATCTGTTACATTTATTTACCACAATTAGTTTAGCCATTCCCCAGCAGGACACCCCTTTATCTTCCAATTTTTGGCCACCACAAAAAGAATGCTAAAAATATTTTTGTACATATATGTCCTTTTTCTCTTTCTTTGATTTCTTTAAGGTATAGAGCTACTAGTAGTAAAGCAAGGTCAAAGGGTGTGCACCGCTTCATAACTTTCTGGGTATGGTTCCAAATTTCTTTCTATTATGGCTGTACTGATTCATAACTCCACTAATAATGCTCTAATGTAACTGTTTTCCCATAGCGCCTCCAGAGCATTTGTCATTTTCGTCTTTAGTCATCTTTGTCAGTCTGATATATGTGAGGTAGAACCTACAAGTTCCTTTAATTTGAATTTCTCTAATTATTGTTTTAGAGCATTTAAAAATCTCTGCTTGTTGATAGATTGGATTTC
This sequence comes from Petaurus breviceps papuanus, assembly GCF_028583685.1. Classification (NCBI taxonomy): domain Eukaryota; kingdom Metazoa; phylum Chordata; class Mammalia; order Diprotodontia; family Petauridae; genus Petaurus; species Petaurus breviceps. The sequence goes on from NW_027187301.1 coordinate 2,981,741, forward strand.
TTCCTTTGAAAACTACCTGTCTTTTCCCTTCGGCCATTTGTATGTTGGGTAATTGCATTTGCCTTAACTTTTTCACCTAAAAAATGAAGGGGTTAGATAAAATAATTTTAAAGGTCCTATCTAGTTCTAATATTCAATGCTCTGATTTTACTGTTGCTAGAATCTCAGCATAACAACAGTGTCAATGTCTGGGTTAGATAGTAAAATTGTAAAGCTCTATACTCCCTCAGGATTATGACTCAGTGATAAAGACTTCAGTACTGAGTTACAAATAGCAGATTTCCCAATTCATCTGAGGGATGAGTCTTTTCAAAGTGTTGTCTCTAGGTCATACTGGTTTTATTTGCCATGACAAGTTTCATGGAAATTGAGTTTTGTTTTAGTTTGTAGAAAAACTCTCCTGAGAAACCCTACTCTGAGGATGATTAAAATTAACTTCTTTTTGTTTTGAAAATGTTTAAGTGTATTAAGCTAATTTATTTTATTTTTTAAAAACCTAATACAGTACAGTAGAACAGGGTCTTAGTTCAGAATACACACTCAGTTTGCTATGAGAAGCGTTTGTCTTAGACAAAACTGTGAAGAAGTTTGTGTTCAAACCTCCCCTGACCCCAATGCCACCACCATATTGGTGGCTTCTTTCCCATAACTACTTCTGTCTTTAGGCATTCGATGCCTTTCTCTCACCTACACCTTTTGCATATCAAAATTCCTATCTTAGGAAAGGATCTGATATCAGTAATTTACATCTTAGTGTAAACTGAAGTCATTTTGTTGCTCTTTCAAGGTTCTAATTGTAGAATGAAAGTCTCTTGAAGGATTATCAAAGAATGGAAAGCAGCAATGTTAGGGAAGGGGTTTCCTCCTGGTGCCTTTGAAAGCATACCCCATAACTGCTAAGTCTGATTGATCTTGAACTATGGAAAAGTCCCTGTCCTTCTGAGGGTCCCACTCTCAGCATTTGTACAGCAGAGAAATTATTTCTACTTCGTTAAGAGAAAGCAGCCTTACAGGGACCCGAGAATTTATTTTCCTGGCACCAGGCAGTATGGAATCCCTAAGACAAATGGCATAGTGAAATGAGTACTGCACTACAAGTTAGAAGGACTAGTTCTACTCACCTGCTAATTGTACGGCCTCAGGCAAGTTATTTAACATCTCTGACTCTTAGTTACTTCTCTTGTAAAATTTCAGAAAACAATACCTCTCCTTTTTGCCTCTTAAAGTTGTTAAAGAAATGAAATGAAGTGATGTGTGTGGAAGAACTTATAAAACCATATCAAGAGGGTTCAAAAAATCTTAGTGCAATTTTAAGCTAAAACTGTGTGTTAAAATTGTATCTTGGGGCGGCTAGGTGTCTCAGTGAATAGAGCACTGGCCCTGGAGTCTGGAGGACCTGAGTTCAAATGCTGCCTCAGACACTTGACAATTACTAGCTGTGTGACTTTGGGCAAGTCATTTAACCCCAACTGCCCTCCAAAAAGCAAAAAAAAAAAATTGTATCTTGTTCTAGCCTCCTGACCTGCCCCTTCTAGTCAATATAGTAAGAAAGTTTATAAGTAGCCAATTTAAAGTAGCAATAACAGAAGATTGAAAAGGGAGGGAACCCAGAAGTCCTGGATAAACTGTCCCAAAGATTAAAGGAGTATAATTTACAAATCGTATCATATATTCAGCCCCAAAACCATTCTGAACAAGGGGAAGCCATCTAGGCTTTGCCATCATGGCTTTTTGGTCTTATGATTTGTAAATCTCAGATATGTTTCAGACATCCACAGTAAGACCAACAAAACAGCAAATGGTGCTAACTCTGAGATAATGTGGATATGTTAACTTTAAAGTTCTACCCACAAGTTTAGATGATTTGGATATATTAATAAACTAACCTCAAGGTGGTACAGATAAGCTTTTCCCCCAAACCCTATAAAACTGATAACCCAAACTCCTTCTGCCCAAGCCTTCTTCCACCTCCATTAGGTCAATGCTGCTGAATGCTCCCGACTCTAACCCATGATTGCATGAGTGACAACTTGTGCCTCTTCCTCTCCCTATCCTCTTCCCCATAGCTGCCAGCCTTCTTTCACCACCCATCTTCCATCACCATGCAGCCTGTTTCTGTACTCATTTTTGCCACTTGTCTGTACTTTCTGTGCCCCTACACCCTCTGTGCCTTATTAAAATGTGCTTGCTGCCTTGCCTTTCACTGCCATCGTGGTTTTTCCTGGTGAGTACCCAAAGAACCAGGCGTGCCTGCCCTATTTCATAACTTCACAAATTAATTACCAATTCAAACAGCACCAAGACTTTTGAGATATTCTCTATATATTAATATATGTATATATGTGTGTGTGTGTGTGTGTGAGAGAGAGAGAGAGAGAGAGAGAGAGAGAGAGAGAGAGAAAGAGAGAGAGAGAGAGAGAGAGAGAGAGAGAGAGAGAGAGAGAGAGAGAGAGAGAATGATTAGGAGTGAAACTGAATAATTAAAGTGAGGGAAAAAGAATAATTTCTAGGATTGAACTTGGTATTTGTATATATAGGTCTTAGGATGCTGGGCCACAGGTTAAAATTGTAAACAATAATAAAAATAATACAACAATAATAATAATAATGGTGATGATGATTATGATTATGATAGTTGAAACTTAGCTGAATCCATGGATCTTATCAGAGTGGGTACTTTTTCCATTGATTCAGAAGCAACTCCTCCCTGTTTTCTCATACCAAATATTTCTTTTCCACTTTTTTTTTGGGGGGGGGTGGTGGGACAAATCTTTCATTGAATGCACTGGAGTCTGGGTTATTTAATATTTTTGGGAAAATGATGTACTATGAAAGGTAGCATGGCATTATGGATAGAGAACCAGTTTTAGAGTCAGAAAGACCTGGATTCAAGTATTACCTCTGAAAGATACTGGCTGTAGGACTCCAGGCAAGTCATTTAACTTCTCAGAGACCCTGGCAACTCTTTAAAATTATAAATTGTGGAATAATTACCAGTCTGTATTGGGAGATAACTTCCCCAAAGGGAATTCCTTATATCATAAAGTCACAAATCCAGACCCTCCACTACCACCCCCTTCTCAAAAAAAAACCAAATAAACCCCAAACCAACATCACAACCCTACTCAATGAGCCACTGGCCCAAATAAACGTGATCATCTTTAAGTAGACATGCACACGGTTACACTGTTGGCAGAACTGAATTCATGTGATCTTTTGGGAAAGCAAATCAGAAATATATAATTCGAATGACCAAACTTTGGTCCAATGATCCTACTACAAAAGGCTATAAGGGATCTTGTTAAAAGTGGGAAAAAAGACCTAATGGTACAAAAATATTCACAGCAACTTTATTTGTAATAGCAAAGGACTAGAAACAACCCATATGTCTACTGATTGGAAAATGACCAAATAAATTGTGATTTATCAATGTGTTGGAATCTTATTGAACCATAAGAATGAGCAAGTATGCACAATTATGGTTAGGAGGCAATTTATACACAGACTGGGAGACTGAGATAAAAATGACAAAAAAAAGAAATTTTTGATTATTTAAATTTTTTTTTGCATGAGAAACCAGTTTAGCTAGAATAATGAGAGAAGGTATAATTAGAAAAAATTGCATCAAGCATTTTTGATAAAAACCTGACATTGAAAATCTATAAAATTAATATAATCATATGTAAAACTAAAAATAATTCACCATTAGAATGGTGGTCAAAAGATATGAAAAATTTTCAAAAGACAGCATGTGAAAAATATTTCAAGTCAGTAATTATAAGGGGAATGCAAATTTAAACACCTTTAAAGAATTACTTCGCACCTATCAAATTAGCAAAGAACATGAAAGGTAAAAAATAAATGTTGGAAGGGCAATGGGGAGATAGACACATGGAAACCCATCATTCTGTAAACTTAGTTTGCAATTATGTAAGAAAAGTTACAAAGCTGCCTATATTCATTGATTCAATTATGTGAGCCTCAAAGAAATCAGGGGGTAGGGTGCTGTATGTATAAAATATTTGTAGCAGAATTCTTGGTAGCAACAAAAATCTGAAACAAAGTGAGTATTCATCAACTGTGAAATGGATTAACAAATTTCAGTATCTAAATTAATGGAATACATATTATTATATTCCAAGGAACAACCAAAACGAGGAATTCAAAGGCATATAAGAAGACTTGTATAAACTGATACAGACTGAAGAAAGTAGAAGCAGGAGAACACTGTATTTAAGGACCACTATAACATAATGACAACATTAAAAGGCACCACAACTCTGTTTAGATGCAATGATTCCAGATGGTTGCTATTGGAACATACTGTCTTCCTCTTCATAGAGAACAGGTGAATGGAAGATGAGGAATTTTGAAAATTCTATCAGTCATGTTCACTGTATTGGGCAATTATGCTTGTCTATTGTTTGTTTTTTTCAATAAGAGAGCATCCCATGATGAGAATAAGGCTACATTACTGGGAAATGAAAGTAAAAATGAATTATTACAACAAAAATAAAACCTTAGGGGATGAGCCATTATTTTGAAAATGAGAATATAAAGAACTATGGAAAAATGTAAAGTAACACTCAGAAGGTAAAGCAGAATTATAACATACAGACGTATGACCAGAATAACACACAACAGTAGCAACAAAATGTGATAATGTACACACACATATGCACACACACAGAGATATGAAGGAGATACCACAGCAAATTAGATACTGTAGTTATTTGTTAAAATTTGTACATATATTTGCTTTTTAAGAAAACTAATTTGTCATCATATATGACGGCTTTTATGTGATTATTTGACATTTTAATTTGGCTGGTTTATTTGAATGCTTGATTTGACTGATGGTTATAAAGTTTATAATAGAATATAATTATACAAAGAAGAGGACAGGGAACAAAAATCAGTCCCTAAGCCTTTAAATGTATGTTACTTCTATCATGAGTGTCTTTCTGTATTTGGTCCATTTTAGCTGCTTTTCCTGACTTTACCTTCTTGAGTGTGTTTTGTTATTTTCTCACATAAAATCCATTTTAAGGATGACTCATCATTATTAGGAAATGGCCTTATTCATAGTGCTAGGAGTCAGTTTGAGCCCCTAGAAAAACAAAACAAAACAAAACAAAAAAACCTAAAGAAGGAGAGTCAGAAATCCATGCAGGACAAAAAGTAATACAGATTTCTGGAGGATTTAAGTCATAGATTCCTGGTTTGGTGAAAGCAGGATCTTCTGCCTTGAAGATAGTAGCATCAGTGGTCCATGGAATTGAGACAATTAAAGCCAAGAGGACTTGCTGACTTACCAGAGCACTCATAGTCCTGTACAATAACTGTGATTTCCATGAGATATTGAAAGTGACACTGAAAATCTATAGATGGAGAATGTTCAGCATTTGTCTCTCTTTTCATTCCCAAGTCAATAAGAATTTATTAAGTGTCTACTACATGCCAGGCACTGTCAACTTGAGTCATGCTGTAGCTGCTTCAGGCTAAATCTGGCAGACGCATCTATCTGTCTATCTATCTATCTATCTATCTATCTATCTATCTATCTATCTATCTATCTATCTATCTATCATCTATCTATCTAATCTATCTGTGTCTGTCTCTATCATCATCATCTATCATATATCTATTCATCCATCATCTATCTACATCTATAATTTATCTATATCTTTATCTCTCATCTATATATATTTATATCTAACATCTGTAATTATCATCCATCTATAGCAGTCATCCATCATTTATCTATTTTTTCATTATCTAAATATATCTATATTCTATTTATATCTGTTTATCTCTCATCTATCTAAATCTATGATCTGTATCTATTATCTTTCTATATCTAGAAATTATGTATGTATGTATGTAGGTATCTATCTGTCTGTTTGTCTATCCATCTATCCTACAGCAATGAAAATGATGAACACACTCATGAATTGTATTTCTATTTAATATTCTACCCTGCAGGCTAATTATACATTTGTTTAAAATCTTACGTGATCCCAGTATCAGAAAGTGGTAGCTGAGTTTTGTTACCTGGAATAAAATATAATATAACCTTACTTTTACATAATAAAGGCTACTGATGTCCATATACAAAAGCATATTCTACTTAAACAAATAGAGAATTGGAAACTTCTCCAGAAGTTTCTCATCCAAATGAGAGGATGCCCATTAGTTGGGGAATGCTAAATAAGTTATGATATATGGATACTATGGAATACTACTGTGCTGTAAGAAATTATGAAGGGAACTATTTCAGGGAACTGTGGGAAGATTTGTAAGAACTTGTGTAAAATGAAGTAAGTAGAACCAGGAGATTATCAGCTGGGAACTCTGATCAAGAAAATTACCAACCACAGTTCCAAAGGACTTATGATGAAACATGGATCCACTTCAATAAAGGGAACTGATGGACTCAAGAGTGCAGATTAAAGCATATTTTCTTCTAGTTCTTTCTTTCTTTTTTCCTTCTTAGAATATGGTTAATTAGGGAATTTATTTTGTATGTATACTCATTTGTATTTTTTTTTATTTCTTCTTCTTTGCCTTCTCAATGAGTGGGGACAAGGTAAAAGAGAGGTGAAGAATTTGGAACTGAAAATAAAATAGAATTTTAAAAGAAAAAAAAACCAAATAGAAGTGGTTTAGTGGATAAAGAGCTGTGCTTTCAGTCAGGAAGACCTATGATCAAATCCTAACTTAGATGCTTACTAACTATGTGACTCTGGGCAAATCACTTTACCTTTTAGTGCTTCAGTTTCATCATCTGTAAAATGAGGGGGTTAGACTTCGTGGCCTCTACTGTCCCTTCCAGTTCCCAGTTTATGATCCTGTGTAAAACAGAAGTGTAAACAGAAACACGATTAATAAAGTTGTTCTTCCCTCCCTGGGACATTGTCTATATCTATTAATGTTGAAAATGGTCACTTGCTCAAAAGCATCAAAAGCAGTTCTAACCAATATTGGAGCTCCTCCTCATTGGCTTGCACTGAAATGATATCGAAATTTGTATGGGAGAAACCATGGGGGACAACTAGATCTCTGTATACAACGTTAGAGAGCTCCTGATTAAAATTCTTAAGGATTACCTGTAGTAGCCATTGACTGTGATAGGATTGCCCTATGACCATTTTGGGGGAGGTACTGGGTCCTGCAAAATGATCAGAAAGTTTTGGGCAATTTCTATCTGTCAGAGCAGAATCTCTTCTTCTAGTTCTTGGCCACAGTAGGAGACAGGAGGTACTAGAAAACCATGGGACACAGGAAACAGAGAAATAAGCAACAATGGTCACCTAGGATCCCCCCTCCCTGCTTCCCCTTCCTGTCCCCCATGTTGAGGTAAAGGATGGGAGGGTGAAGGTAGATGAGAGAGTAGAAAGAAAGGGATAAAGTGATGCCTGGTGAGGCTACTGGAAAAGATTTTTTTGGAAGGGCTGGGGATTTTGAGTAGATATTAGTGGGCTATTTTAAGTGCTTTTTGCTATCTGGTTTCTGCAGAATCCTGAAAGTTTCAGTCTGACTCAATGGGATGAAATGATTTCCTACATGGATATTAAAGACAAAACAGGAAACACCATCCTATGCTTATTGACTGAAAGGAGGGGTGGGGGAATGTTCTGTTTTGTCCTAACTGCTTGGAATTTTGCATCACTCTCTGTTAGAGGAAAAAGAAACTTTAGAAGGATTTAACTGATTTTGATGAATTAATTCATTACTGGCGTGTATACATTTGTTTCAATTTGTGATTTGGTACTTCATTAAAAATGAAGCAGGTGCTGGTATCTTTCTATATTTCCATTTTTCTTATATATTACTCTCCTTTACCCACTGTACATCCCTTCATTCTTGGATCCATTTGTTCCTCACATTTCCAGGCCTTTTGTACTGGCTGTCTCCCATATGTGGAATGCTCTCCTTTCTCACCTTTACTTTTCAGCATTCTTGACTTCTTTCAAGACTAGGTTCACATATCACTTTCTGCTAGAAGCCTTTTCTTGTCCCCTATGCCCTGGGGCAGCTCCGTGGTACAGTGGGTAGATTGCCTGACCGAGAGTCAAGAAGACTCATCTTCCCAAGTTCTAATCTGGCCTCAGATACTTACTAGTTGTATGACCCTGGGTAAGTCACTTAACCTTGTTTACCTCAATTTCCTTATCTGTAAAATGAACAGGAAAAGAAAATGGCAAACCACCCCAATATCTTTGTCAAATGGGGGCATGAAGAGTTGGATGTGAATGAAAGAAAAAAACTGAACAGCAACAATGAACCCCTATGCCACAACTGTTAGAACCTTCCCATCTAAGGTTACCTTCTACCTACTTTGAAGGGGTCTTATATGTTTCCTCCATTGGAATGTAAGGTTTTTTTTTCTCTAGTGTCTAGCACAGTATCTAACACATAAAAAGCACTTAGTAATAATAATAAAAATAGCTAACATTTCTATAATGCTTACTATGTGACAGACATTGTGCTAAGCGCTTTACAAATATTAACTCATTTGATCCTCACAACAGCTCTTGGAGGTAGCTGCTGTTATTATTTCCATTTTTTCAGATAAGAAAACTGAGGCAAACCAGGGTTAAGATACTACTCCAGGGTAACTCATTTAGTAAGTGTCAGAAAAGATTTGAATTCAGGTCTTCCTGACCCCAGGCCTGGCACTCTATCTACTGTGTCATTTAACCACCCCAATAATTAATGCTTATTAATTGCCCAATTTGATTGATATCTCCCAACAGGCAAATATCTTGAAATTTTAAAGGTATTTCAATGAAATTTCTCATGTGGATAGAGGTTGCAGAGAAATGTGATAGAAATAAATGAAACCCACTATACATGGGTACATGGTCCTTAGGCCTGGGATGAGTCCTAGATGAGCCATGAATAAATGCTATTGGAGCATGTTGTCTTCCTCTTCAGAGAGAGCAGGTGGATGGAAGATTTTGCCCTCTTACACCCTCATTTGAAAATTGTGCCTTCTGTGTATTACTACTGTCTATCAGAGGGTTTTAGCTTTCACTGAAACATAGGGACCTTAGTTAACCAAAAAGTAAATATTCAATTGCTATGCACAGTGGGCTTAGGAAAGTTTTATTTCTTTCCATATGAAATATGTGTGTCTTTATGAAAATAGCATTAAGTAGTATACTTTGAAATATGTCCAAAGATAATGGAGTGAATGACCATATGGAAATAATGGAGGGAGACACCAAGGGAGGGAGGAACCCTGCTGTTTAAAGATCTTAGCCTGTATTGTGCTATAAGGAATGATGAGCAGGCAGATTTTGGAAAAACCTGGGAAGACCGACATGAAGTGATGTAGAGTGAAGTGAAGAGAACCAAGAGAACATTGTGCACAGGAACAGCAACTTTGTGCAATGATCAACTATGATGGACTTATCTCTCCTCAGCAATACAGTCATCTAAGGCAATTCCGAAAGACTGGTGATGGGGGATGGCTAGGTGGCATAGTGAATAAAACACCAGCCCTGGAGTCAGGAGGACCCCAGTTCAAATTCGACCTCAGACACTCAGCCCTTACTAGCTGTGTGACCTTGGGCAAGTCATTTAACACCAGTTGCTCTGCCTCCCCCCCTCTAGCTGTGTGACCTTGGGCAAGTCACTTAACACCAGTTGCCCTGCCTTTCCCCCTCTAAAAAGCAAAAACAAAACAAAACAAAACAAAAACCCCCAAAAGACTGGTGATGGAAAATGCTATCCATATTCAGAGAAAGAACTACGGAATCTGAATGCAGATATAAACATATTATTTTCTCTTTTTTGTCTTTTAATTGTTTTCCCTTTTATTCTGATTCTTCTTTCACAACATGACATGTAGAAATATGTTTAATATAATTATACATGTATCAGATTGCATGCCATCTTGGGGAGGGGGGAGCAGAAGGAAAAAATTTGGAACTCAAAATCTTTCAAAAATGAATGTTGAAAATCAGAAAAATGTTTTAAAAATACTATCAAATTAAAAAAAAACCAAAGGGTTTTGCTATATAAGTGCTTATTTCCTTCTCTTTTCTTCCCCAGGTTGTGCCCTTATTTCCAATATATGTATGTTGAAAGTCTGTCTAAAAATCTAACTAGCTATAGGTGTAAGTTCAATTGTTTTTTATTGCTTAATATTCATTAATTAGTTACCTATAGAAGTAATATTAACATAAGTGATAAATCTTATATAGAATAAAACAAAATTAAATTTAGTCATGTAGTAGGACTGTATTTTCACGAACTGTATTGTTCCTTGTACCACATAGGTCTCTGTAAAGTTTCTTAAATATAACAGGTGGATATTTCAGTCAATAATTATTGACTGAAAACTTAAAAAAGAATGTTTCACTTCTAATAATAATCGGGGCTTCCTCCACAACCGGAGTTGAGGTGTCCCACCTCAATAAAGATGTAACAGCTTAGGTATAATGAAGGGCAATTAAAACGATCAAAGGGATGAAAGAATTTCCTTCTACTATATGATCGCATGAGGTTTGCAAAGGGCTTCACCGATATTATCTTGGTGTATCCTCCCAGCACCCCTAGGAGGTAGGTGACAGAGCCAGGGGTTGAGACACTTTCGTTTGAGGTCACACAGCCACCAAGTATCTCAGACTGGATTTGAATACAGGTTTTCCTGACTCTAGGTCTAGTATTCTATCCATTGTGTCATTTAACATCAGTTCAGAAAGAGGTGGTTGAGGGGATATGGGGATAAAGTCTATAAAAAAGAAGAATCTTTTTATCTGCTACTGTATATGGCCTTGGGCAAGTCACTTTCTAGCCATTCCCAAGCCAGGCTGCTGCTTGAGTCTCCCCCCCCCCCCCCCTTCCCTTTATGTGTCTATTGTCTTCTCCATTAGAATGTAAGCTCCTTGAGGGCAAGGATTTACCTACCTTGCTTGTTTTTGTATCTCCAGCACTCAGTATGTTGCCTAGAACATAGTAAATACTTAAATATTTTTGTCATTCTCTCATTGATACATGTTTTCAGTCATTACTTCTCAGGACCTCATTTTCTTGGGTTGTTCTAGACCAGGGGTGGGGAACCTGTAGCCTTGGGACCACATATGACCCTTTAGGTCCTCAAGTGTGACCCTTTGACTGAATGCAGACTTCACTGAACAAATCCCCTTAATAAAAGGATTTGTTGTGTAAAACTTGGACTCAGTCAAAAAGCCACACAGAGGACCTAGAGAGTTTGCCTTACTTATGTCCCTAGGGCACGAAGTACTAGAGATTCAAAGACAAAAAACAGATCTTGCCCTCAGAGAGCTTATATTCAGCTGGGGGAAAACAATGTGTGTCTAGACAAATAAACATAAAACACATATTTAATAAATACTAAGTAATGTGGTATAGGCTGGCAAGAAGGTCCCCAAAACTCTGAGGGAATAAAAATGGCCCCAGAAACTCACTGTGTCTTAGCACCTCCTGCCACTGGGGTCCTCCCTCTGGTTGGATGGAGAGGTTCAGAGGTGGACATTTAGAAGCTCCTCCTGAATCCTCCTCCTCCTAGGGAGAGCACTCTGAGGGTTCTCCTCATCATTTCCCACCTGGCTATTTTTCTGGACTTTATCATCTTCATAAATTCATCATTCTTTTTTTCCCCTTTCCCCTGTATTTTTTTTAAATTTATTTTTAGGTTTCAACATTCACTTCTATAAACTTTTGAGTTTAAAATTTTCTTCCCTTCTTTCTCCTCCCCAAGAAGGCATGCAATCTGGGGCGGCCAGGTGGCTCAGCGAGTAAGAGCACCGGCTCCAGTGTCAGGATGACCTAGAGATCGAATCCTGGGCTCAGACACTTAGCACCCACCCAGAAACACCTGGCTGTGTAACCTTGAGCAAGTTACTTAACACCAATTGCTTAGGGGCGGCCAGGTGGCTCAGCGAGTAAGAGCACCGGCCCCAGTGTCGGGATGACCTGGGGATCAAATCTGGGCTCAGATACTCAGCACCACACCCAGAAATAACTGGCCGTGTAACCTTGAGCAAGTTACTTAACCCCGATTGCTTATATAAAAAAAAAAAGGTGTGCAATCTGATATGGGCACCACTTACACATTCATATTTAATATTTTCACATTAGTCCTGTTGTAAAGAACTGGGACCAATGGGAAGAACCATGAGAAACAAGAGACAAACAAAGCAACAACCCCCAAGAGGAGTAAATAGTATTCTTCGATCTGCATGCAGACTCCATAGTTGTTTCTCTAGGTGTGGATGCCATTTTCCATCATGAATCATTTGGAGTGGTCCTAGATCCTGGCATTGCTGAGAAGAGCCAAGTCTATGAAATTCAGTCATCTCACAATGTTGCTGTCACAGTTTATAGTGTTCTGGTTCTGCTCACTTCACTCAGCATCAGTTCCTATAAGTCTTTCCAGGAAGAAACTCATCATTCTGTGAGATGAAATCAACATGGAAACTCCTGCCTCTTCAGTTCATTTTCCACCCTGGTTGCATGAATTCACTGTGTCCTTGTATAGAAATACTGTGATTCTCTCTTTCCAGCTAGTTTTTATGTGTTGTCTGCCCCATTAAATTATAAATTCCCTGGGGACAGGGATGGTCTTTTGCCTCTTTCTGTGTCTTCAGGACTTAGCACAGCACCTGGCACATTTGAGCAGAATCTTGGAAGAACTGATAAATTCTATTACAGGTGGAAAGTAGGGGGAGAAATCCTTAGTGTCACTTTACACTCCATTATGGAGCTACTTACTCATAAGGTGGGTCCTGATCTCCTGGTCCTGCTAGGGCACCACCCTCCCCCATGGTATGCTGCTGGCCCTTGGACATTGTTCCTGGAATATAAATGGTCCTTCTTTTTGTGCCTAGTATGGTAGCTTGCATGCAGTGTTGTTATTCAGTTGTTCTTTTTTAAGTCATGTCTGATTCTTCATGGCATTTCCTTCTCCAGCTCATTTTGCATATGAGGAAACTGAGGCATATAAGGAAACTGAGGGGTTGTCACCTCCCGAGGGTGACACAGCTAGGAAGTGTCTGAGGTCAGACTTAAATTCAGGAAGATGAATCCTCCTGACTCCAGGCCTGGCACTCTATCCACTGTGCCACCTAGCCACCCCTTGCACATAGTAGGGGCTTAATAAAGGTTTATGGAATTGAAAGGGTCAGCATACTCAATGGATCAGGTTGTACCTCATCTTACCACTAGATGGCAGCTAAATTCTAGGCAAATGCAAGCTTTAGTTAGACCTGGTGTTTGGGAGGAAGGCTGCCTGGGCTGATTCACCATAGCTAAAGAAAGTGTTCAGGTTGGGATAGGATTCCTGGAAGTCAAAAGACAGTGCAGAAGGACAAGAGGAAATGTAAAATCAACACAACCAGAAGGACGTGGGAGATAGTGCTGGGAAATGAGCAAATCTAGTATAGAGGGAAGCACGTCCGGTTATCTGGAAAATACTTGTGAGTTCAGGAAGTCTCAGGCCAGAGTCCAAAACAGATGTTTTACTGGGGGTGTTGAAAGTTTGAGTCACAGAGAACCAGGATTAGACTCAGTGTCCAAAGCCAAGATCAGAATTGAGAGTCTGTATGAGGTTGATGGATACAGGTATTGGTAACAAGTTGCTTCTACAAGGTCTGTCTTATCTGCAATAGTGACATGAACCCCACAGGCTCCCAATGGCCAGGAATTAAAGAGAGTTGTAAAGGGCAACAATAAAGAGTCTGACAAAATGGTCTGAAATTCCAAAGTTCCTCCTTTGGTTTAGACCTGGGCATCTATTCTGTCTCCAGTAGCACCAAAAGCAAATGAATATGAATTGATCAAAAGAGTTAGCTGTTGCCTTAGAATGAGATGCAAAGGCCTAAAGGGATAGGGCCCAATATGGTTTAATTTTGTTAGAGGAAATGTCATAAATTTGGGGTAATTTCTCAAGAATGTGGGGCATTGCTGGAGAGGACTCTGAGAACAACTAAGGAGGGGGGGACCGTGGAAGGGAAGAAAGGCAGGGTAGGAGCTATGAAAGACATAATTTATCTACTTTTTTTCTAGGCTGATCTGGCTTAGAAGAGAGTGTTTGGAGAAACTTGACTTTATACAGTAGGAAGGAATCTTATGGAACTCATTACCCTAGGAAGTAGTGCAGATTGTATGGCTTAGGGTGTCATCAAAACAGAAAGCTCCCAGCAATGTTCCCTCTACTTTTAAAAAGTTGTGACTGGTTAACCATGTCACATAACCATAAAGACTGAGGCTACAAAATGGGTCTATCATTGAAATAAAATTTTAAAATGCTTATGACGAAGTTAATCAGACACTTTTAATACTCACAGTGTTGCATCAGTAGGCTGGTAATTTGGCATAAGTGATCAGTTTTTTAGTGAATGACTGTAATTACTATCACTTTTACATAGTGTCTCTGGAATCAGTTGCAATTCTTTTCATTTCCATTCAGTTCAGTTCAGTTCAATAACTAGGTAAGGGCATCCTGCAGGCATTGGAAATGAAGTTTTGGTGTTTAGATCAGAAGTTGGGGCTGGAGATAGAGATTTGGGAGTCGTTTTCGACAAGAAGGTGGTCAAGGCCATGGAAGGGAATGAGATTGTCAAGGTGAGAGAGAGAAGAGAAGGGTGCCAAAGGAAAACCTTGGGAAACATCTACCTTTAGGGCTTAGGTGGTGCAGTGGATAGAATGTGGAACCCTGAAGACCTGAACTTGAATCCTGACTCAGACTTTAGTTGTATGACTGAGCAGTTAATCTCTCTCAAACTCAGTTTCCTCATCTGTGAAATGGTGATAATAACAGCACCTACCTCACAGGGTTGTTGTGTGACTTAAATGAGAAAATGTATATGTAAAGTGCTTTGTGAACTTTAAAGCACTATATAAATTCTAATTATTAAGAAAAAAAGAGAAGAAGCCAGTGGAGGAGATGGTGAAGGAAAAATTAGAGAGGAAAGAAGAGACCCAGGAGAGGGTGGTGTTTGGAAAACCAAGGTAGGAAGGAATCTCTACAGAAGTCATTCAGTACAATGCCCTCATTTTACAATTTTGGGAAACTGAGGCCTATAGAAGTTGAAGTGGCCGAGGTCATGTAGTTAGGAAACATTGGAACTCGAATTTTAATCTAAGACCTCTAAATACAAGTTCTTTTCTCACTGATCCATAGGGTCAAATGCTTAATATCAAGGACTGAAAAAGTCATTGGATTTGGATATTAGGAGGTCAACAAGGGCCTTTGAAAGAACCCTTTTGGTGGTGGTGGAGATGGATACCAGCTCTCACCATGGAAGATGTCATGTGGGTTCTGAGCTTCCTCCAAGTACTTCCTTAAAGTACTCAAAGGATCCCACTTGATCCTTTGGGGAGGCTATTGTGGAGGGACCACAAGTAGGGGGAACCTATTGTGGGATTTGAGGGTGTCAAGAGTGAGCTCCAGGAACTGGCACAGTACCTACAGTGCCTCATGGAGTCCCTAGACAAATTTCTTGAATTTCGTGTAAGAGTTCCCAAGAATATGGTTCTATGGACCTCATATCTGTGGGGAAATGTTACCACCAATGAATGCCAGTCACGTTTTGTCTCTATCAAAGGTCTTCACGCCTCACCACATGAGGAATCTGAGACCAATATCCAACATCCAGAGAAACAATGTGATACAGTGAAAGGAGTGCTGAATTTGGAGGTAGGAAGATGTGGGTTCAAATCCTGTGTTTCCTCCTTCCTAGCTGTGTAGCTATGCGGCCAACTCCAGTCATCTTGATCTATATCTGGCCACTGGATTCAGATGACTCTGGAAGAAAAAGTGAGGCTGATGACCTTGCCCAGCCCTCCCTCCCTTAAATCCAATTCACCTACAAGTGCCCACATCACCTTCCTGATGTCATGGTCCTCTTCAAGAATGAAAGACAAACAGCAACAGCAATAACAACAAGAGCTGTGGGCAATGATACTTTGGGCCTCAGTTTTCTCATCTATAAGATGGGGATAATGATACTTTTAATATTATTTATTGCAAGGATAAAGTTAGATAATGTATGTAAAACACTTAGTCAATTTTATAGTGCTATAGAAATGTCAGTGATTATTATTTCCCATGAGCTCTTCAACAATGCCCACCAAGATGCCCTATGCATTGTCTTCTTTGATGAGCTGTATTCCATCCCTAAGGCTAATGATAGCAATGTTAGGGATGGTCAAGGACTTCCTGGCATCACTGAAATCCTGACAGAGTTGGACTGCATGAACCCAAAGAAGAACATATTCTTCAACATTGCCATCAGTTTAAGAAGGGGATATATGAGGTTCCCTTAGAGTAGTGAGGAAGCAGAGGCATCGATACAGACAGCTTCTTGAAGAAGTTGGGCAGTGGAGAGGAGGAGAAAATGGAATGGTAGCTGGATGGTGCAGAACTATCAAGGGAAGAATTTCTTCAGGCTAGGGAAATCTGAGCATGCTTGTGGACATGATAGCAAAGAACCAGTAGAGAAAGAGAAATGAAAGCTTTGTGAAAGAGAAGGGGTAATCACTGGAGCAAAATGGTGGAGGGGGCAGGAGGAGATGTAATTAAAGGCCTGAGTAGCAGGGGGAGGAAGAGCAAGGCAAAAGGAGAGATCTTCCTCTGAGGAAAGAGAAAATGAGAGAAAGGGAGCATGCTGCCCAATTATCTGTAGTGGAGGATGGGAGGTGATTGATCACTCACCAAATGGCCTCAGTCTTCTCAGTAAAGCATACATTAGAAATAATTTGTGGTCCAAAAAGCTCTGGGCTTCATTGGACTCAATTGCATATCCTGGAGACTTGTCAAATAATTTATGCTTTCCTAGACTTTTTTCTTCATTCAGAATTTCTCTGGGAAAATTAGAAGCTGGCTTATTTCTAGTTCTAAGTTCAATTTTCCTCCTGTAAGCAAACCAAAGATTTTAGTAACATTTAAACATGAAGTATATTTATTGCAGAGATAACATGGACCAAAGAAAAGGGGCTAGGAAGCTAGTCCCTTTAGCAAATGCAATGGAGCATAGTTGTCCTCAGTCCTGATGAGGCTGTACCATTCTTCTTTCCATCCCCTGAAAATCACCACATTTCCTGTAAAACAAGGACACCTTGCCAGGAGAGGACATCAATACCTTGTGCAATCCTAGCAAGGGTGTCAGTGATCAGTTAATTGCTAATCATGCAGTCTATTCTTCTCGTGTCCTTCCCTCTTGGGTCATATATGGTTCTAGTTGCTGGCATTGAGTGATTCCTTGATGGAGATATAATAAGGGCAGGCTTCCAAAAAGAATATTTCACTGTAGACCATATCTTTGTAGTATTATGGTTGGGAATTATAGAGAATAAAAGATCCCAATGGGTTTACTATTTATCAATGATTGCAGAAAAAGCATTTTTTTCCCTAGCAGAACAAAAGGCTTTCTTAAGGATTTTCCTCTAATAAAGTTTCTCCCATTCATATGTCAAAGTCACAGGAGGGTCCTTGAAACACGTAACAACAGAGAAAATTGTGATTGAACACCCTCTGATTATGAATATCAACTGAGACATAGAGCAGTAAAATGTACACTTGCCAACATTATTGACCACTGGAAAGTGTCCAGAGTAGTGTCCAAATGCAAAAGGCATTTCCTAGAAATGGTGGGCTCCCCTGGATGCTCCTCTTCACGCATGACATCTAGCTGGTTGCAACAAACAACAGAACATCACACAACTTTCTAAATCACATCAATAATCTCTCAGAGGATCCAAGTACATGAAGAATACCTATTGCCTAGACTATGAGATACAATTGAATGGACAACCCATAAATCTGGTCTTTCAGGCCATCAATCTTCAGTGAACACTGGACATAGGCAGTGGAATGGGTCCAGAATTGACAAGGAAAAAGAGAATGGATTGGATCACTTTTGGGAAACTGTGTAGTTGTTTAAATGACCCCAAGGTTCTCCCTGAAATAAAGGCCCATCTTTCAACATTAATATTCTTCTGGTGGGTGACGTTCTATGGATGCAAGTCATGGAATGCTACAGTCTCTGAAGAGTTGAAGCAGAGGATAACCCAAGGAGCAATAAAGAGGCACATATTAGGTATAAGGAGGCTGTATGTAGCACATTGTAAGCAAGGAATGAAGTGTCAAGGCTGTCATTAATCAAATTCGTGGCCACAGCCCCAGAAAGATGAGCTGGTTTTATAGTGAGGTTAAGGGATACTAATGGACATTCCATGGGTTCCCTAGGCATCTATGCAATGTAAGGGAACTAGAAGAAAGTCTATAGCAGGGTGGGCAAACATGAATGGGGTGCAATCTGCATTGATGGAGGAAGGACCTTTGTACATGATATATTAGATCCATCAGTCATTTGGAGTTCAAGGGCCTTTTTATAATCTAAATTTTTAAAAAAATTATGGAAGCTGTTAAAGTAGAAAGCTAGAACAGGGAGGACAAAGAGCTAGAGCACTTGATCAACAATAGGATACAAATCAGTGAAAATTTTTGTAAACTATGAAAGGAAATGTAATAGCTTGTTATCCCTATTCCTCCATGTCTAAAATCACTGGGCAAAGCACGTTTAACCATAAATGTGTTCAACTGGGGTTATATTTGGTCATTCATTACATCTTATGATATGTTGTATGGTAATAAAAAGTAATGATAAAACCACTGGCAAAATAGCTGATTAATTGATTTGTTAGAAGAAGGGTGGATGCATTTTGAATTATACTCTGCAATAGACAAATCATCTCTATTAAAGAACATCAATACTTTAAAAAAGCAATACTATTATGCAATATACAGAACTATAGTGAATGTTCAGTAATGTGAGAGTTCAGTAAGAGTGTTCATATCTAAGTGGGGAAAGAAGCTTATAGCCAAGAATGCATGAAACCAAATTACAAATCTATGAATCCTGACACTATCCTTCAGTTTAATCAAAGTGCTTTTTCTATGTCCATTACTAAGAAAATGGGAGCTTGGAGATCAGGGAGCAACAGGCAATTCTGAAAAATGGGACACTTTCAGGATGCAAGCCTGGGAGGGACTCAGTATCTGAGCTAGAAGGAAGAGTAGACAGCATGTAGTCCTTTATTTGAAAGATAAGGAAACTGAATCCTGGGGTCACAGACCTGTGATTTCCAGTTGAGTGATTTTTCAGCCCATCATATTGCCCCTCACCCTAGTGAAATGTTGTTGTTCAGTCCTTTCAGTTGTATCCAACTCTTCATGACCCCATCTGGGGTTTTCTTGGCAAAGATACTGGAGTAGCTTTCATCCCTTCTGCAGTTCGTTTTACAGAGGAGGAAGCTGAGGCAAACAGGGTTAAGTGACTTACCCAGGGTCACAAAGCTCATAAGTGTCTGAGGCTGGATTTGAACTCAGGATGTCTTCCTGATTACAAGCTTTATCAACTGCATCACTTAGCTGCCATGTCTTTCCATGTGCCGGGATAGGAAAGATACCCGGACAGTTAAAGTAGCTTTCTGGGAACATCTGATCTCTTTCTCAGAACTGACAGAGTGGTCTCTTACCTTTGGTTTGGTGGCTCTCCTTTTGACCCTATCCTAACCTGAACTGCCATCTAATTCTTGCCTTAGAATGCCGCTCTTGGTTACTGGGAGATTGCAGTTTTCAAGTGTAGTGAGTAAAGCAATTTTGTTTTCAGAGGAGGGAGAGAGAAGTGGGGCAAAGATCTCTAGCTTCACCAGCTCCACCAAGCGCTTTTCTGTCTTGCCCTAAGTATGATTTGCATAACAACTAAAGGCACTATGGGGGTTGAAATAATATCCTTGTCCTCTTTCTGCCCTGATTCTTTGCTGTTTTACTAACTGAGATGATTTGGAGGGAACCCAAGATAGTGATCTAAGAATTTGATAGAAGTTAAAAAGAATCTTGGACCATAATTAAGATGATGATCGAACTGAGATAGTCAGAGCAGCAGAGAAAGGAACAGTTCAAGACTGACTTAAAATACCTAAGGGCCACTGTAACTATCTGTTTGGGACCTGCGTCACAAAATAGCTCACTAAAGATGGTCCTCAGGCTAAGGAGTTTGAAGTTCCTTTTCTGTTTTGGAAGAAGCTTCCTCATAACTCAAGATCTAGACATAAATGTAGAGAGTAGCAGCATTTCAGGAGGCCCAACAGTGAGCTTGTCCAGCTTACACACTATGGCACAATGTAGATCATGATCTTTGGTAACATACCCCAATTAATGGTCTGGTGACCTGTAGGACAGTGTACATCTCTGTGATCAAGTGCTAACCCTGAAACCTAATGTAGCTTTCTGAGACTCCACGTAAATAGGGTCCCCTGGCCTTAAATTTCATTACCTTTCCCTGCAATATATTTGATATTCCTATATATTGTTCACAGAATAGATCCTAGAAAACACACTTTTGTTATCTGGAGTGTATTATGATGGAACAGAAGGTCTGAGTGGAAAACTGGTCCCCAAGGTTCAATTGAAGAAACAGAAGAAAGATCTCTGTGTATATAAGTCCCAAGCTCATCCTTAGCCAATCAGGACGTTTCCTGATTGCAGTCAGCCTTTTAAATGCTCTGCTCATATTCTTCCTCCTTTACTTTACTCTCTCTTTTCTCCATTCAAGAGGCAGTAGGGAAGAAAGACCTCAAAATACAACAAATATAATAAAGTAAAAAATAGATATTGTTACAGTCATGTCCAATAGCCCAAAGAAAAAGAGTAATTTAACTTTGACCTAGCTGGGGGAGCAGGTGGATAGAGGTGATGCAGTGCACAGAGTGCTGGACTTGGAGTCAGCAAGACTCATCTTCTGATTTCAAATCCAGTCTCAGACACTTGCTAGCTGTGTGACCCTGGGCAAGTCACTTAACTTGTTTGCCTCAGTTTCCTCATTTGTAAAATGAACTGGAGGAAGACATGGAAAACCATTACAACCCCTTTGCCAAAAAAAACTGCACATGGGGTCACAAAGAGTTGGACATGACTGAAATGAATGAACAATACTCAATCTGCCCTCAAAGTTGCTAAGAGACTCTCTTTTTTCATAGATTGCATGTTTTCCACCAAGGACAAGTTGTGGTGATTTTTGTTTTTGTTTTGGTTGAGATCTGTGATTTTTATTGGAAGAGGGCAATTCTGATGAGGAAACCCTCTCTTCTAAAGCAAATCAACAAGTGATGTGAAATTTATAATCTTAGACAGGGGTTCTTAATCTTTTTTTTTTTTTTGTGCTCTGGACCCCTTTGGCAGTCTGGTGAACTCCACGGACCTCTTCTCAGGATAATTTTTTTAAAAGCATAAAATAAAATATATGGTATTACAAAGGAAATCAATTCTATTGAAATACAGTTATTTAATAACAAATTTAGGGATCTCAGGTTAAGAACCCTTGTCTTAGAGAGTTGCTGGGGAGCCTTGAGAGGGTAAATGCTTCATCCATGTTCACATAGCAAGTGTATGTTAAAAGCTGGACCTCAAACTGGAGCCCAGGCTTTTCTGACTTAGAGGTTGGCCCCCTCTTCACTACTATCCATAAAATTCCCAGGATAGATGCCTGAGGCATCCGCCTCACCAACAGAAAAATGCCCATTCTGAATTTATTGTCTGTGTTTCTGAATCTTTAATTTCTTTGTGGAGATTCCTCCATATTCTAGTGGGGTCTAGGTGGTTCTCTCAAATCGGTATCAAATGACATAGTTGGGCCATCAGCAGTCAGCAAAGTCAGGATTGTTGTCTTTAATTAATACTAGTTTCTTAGGAAAGGAAGAAAATCTAAACTTTTGTTTTTCGGTTCAACACCTCCCCAAATCAAAGCTTTCTTAAATTTCAACTTCACCTATAAAATAAGAAGGTTGGATTCAGGTGTGTGCTGGTTAAGTGTTTAACAACAGGCTCCCTGAAAACAATGTACAAATAAAGCACTTTTAAGTTTAATCTCCATTAATGATATTTTCTCCATCACTTTCTTAAGTCTACAATCGATAAAACAACGAATCAATCTCTCATAGCATTTGCCAATTTCTGAAGAATAAATACTTAATCTGAAAATTTAACAATCAGTTTTACTGAGTTAATATGAGCTGGTTCCAACACACCTGGCTGGATTAAATTCTTGCTCAGGTCTTTTCCAGATGTGATGTGGTCTCGTGGATAGAGGTCTTACCTCAAAGCCTGGAAGACCTAGATTCACTTTCTGCTTCTGACTCACACTGGCTCTGTATCTCTGGGTCAATTGTTTAATTTCCCATTGTCCAAATTAGCTCTTTGAAGACTGTAAGTGGTTGCTCTGTATTGTTAGAGGAGATGCTTTCCCTTGGTGGCTCCCTAAGCCAATGAAATCCCAAATTTAAGCTTTCTTCCACTCCCCCCCTTCCCCTCAAAATGGTACATTCCAACAGTCTAAGCACCCATCCTTCTTCAGTTCCTTCACCCTACCTGGTTTCATCAGGTTCTGCCAAACAAACTACAACATTTGTATTCCTAAAATTCACTTTTACATTAGGTCATTTCCCTCCTCCTTCCTCCTCCCCCTCTCCCTCCTCCTTTCTTCCCCCTCCCCTTCACCTCCCATCTACAGTAGAAGGAGGGAGGTTCTGGCCTGAGCACCAGATTCTCTGCCTTCACTCTGCCCTTGGCAGTTACACTGCTCTGATCTCTGCCAGGATTGAATCTCTGCATAATTTCCTCCCTTGGGGAGCTATGCCTGTCCCATTCAGAGCAGAGCTTTGGAAGGCAGCTTTAAGGATAAAGAACAGTTGAAAGGGCTATAAATAATGATTAATTTGTATGTATGTCCCTTCCCCAAATTTGTCTGTCATCCAAACCTCCCCATTTCTTTGCAGGCACCTCTGTCCTAACTCTCCATCCAGGTTAACAACCCTGGGGTCTTCTTTCCTCTCCCTTACCCACAATCAGTTTCCGGGTCTCTGCAGAATGTCTCTTGTTTATCCCTTTCTCTCTACTGGCACGATCACCACCCTAATTCAGGTTCCTATCATCTCTTTCCTGGTGTATTGTACTCATCTTCTCATTGCTTCTGGCATCTCTCTTTCCCCTAGTTCACCATCCCCATAGCTCCCAAAATAATTTTCCTAAAGTTCAGGTCTAACCAAATCACTCCCCTGCTTAAGAGTCTTCAGGGGCTCCCTATCACCAACAAGAGAAAACACCGACTCATCTTGTGCCTTTTAAAGCCCTTAATAACCTGAATCAAGCCCATTTTCCCAGAATTATTCCATATTTTTTACCTTCGCTTTATATCCCAACCACACTGGCCCACTTGCTGCTCCCTGAACCCAGTATTCATTCTCTAGCTTTGATGCCTTTGCTTAGATTGGCCTCCCACTTCTTTTCTCCTCACTTTATATCTTTTAAGATCCTTGCTGTTCAGTCATGTCAGACTCTTTGTGACCCCATTTGAGGTTTTCTTGGCAAAGATATAGGGACGGTTTGCCATTTCCTTCTTCAGCTCATTTTTCAGAAAAGAAAACTGAGACAAGCAGGGTTAAGTGACTTGTCCAGGGTCACACAGCTAGTCAGTGTCTGCGGCTGGATTTGAACTCAGGTCTTTCTAACTCCAGGCCCAGTTCTCTGTCCCTTGTACCACCTAGCTGCCCTCTTTAGGATCCTTAGCTTCCTTCATGGCTGAGCTTAGTGCCATCTCCTACAGGTAGTCTTTCCTGCCCACTGTAGCTATTACTCCTCTCTGCCATTTCCAATTATCATATGTTTATTTGTTTCCCTATTGTTCTTCCCAGTAGGATGTAACTTTCCAGAAGGTGGTGGTCATTTTTCATTTTTTTTTTTTTTTGCCTTTTATTCACAGCACCTGGAACAGTGCCTTGGACATAGCAAAGGCTCAATAAATGCTCGTTGCATTGAATGGGATTGAAAAGTCAGGACTGGAAACCAAAATGGAACTGGACTGAAAAGGAAGGAATAGGAAGTATTAACAGCCCATAGAAGGGAGAGCATTTCTCTGTCTGTCTCCCTGTCTCCTTTCTACAGCCTTCTTTCTATTTCCTATCTTCCCCTTTCGGTCTCTGCTGTTTTTTCTCTTCCTCTTTTCTTCCCCCTCTGCTTTTTTTCTCCAACCTAATCTTCTATCCTTTCCTTTTTTCTGCCTTTTCTCTCTTCACCAGTTATCATAAGGAATTGAGGTAAAGGCATATGCTATCTAATATTTCCACTTCAGAAAAAAAATAATCTGAAACCAAGGCATTCTAGGAAGTCAGGTGCCTAAAAACAATTTTATAACTTCCATAAATGGATGCTTGTCTGAATAGGGTTACCATAGGGTTTGGTGACTTTATGGTAGGGTTTGATCATTAGGCATTAATAATGTATGTCTCTTAGGAATGACCTTGATGAGGGCTGCATATCTTCAATCAATCAATCAACAAACATTTATTAAGTGCCTACTCTAAGTCAAGCATTGCCACAGATGCTTTCTAAAATCACATCAGGAAGACCTGGGTTTAAATGTCTCAAGGACAAATCATTTAACCCCAGCCAACCTCAGTTTCTTTAGCTGGAATATGGGGATAATAACAGCTGTAGGATAACCTATATAAAACATACTTTTCAAGTTTTAGTGTGCTCCACAAATTTTAAAGCGCATTGCAAATTTAAAAGCATTATATCAATATTCTTTTTCATACTATATTTCCTATTCTTAATTTAAATTTGGGTCTTTGAAACAATTAGGTTTATATTTCTTTTGTTTACAAAAGATTAAGTTGCTTTTTGTTTCTGTGAAAACACACAGAACAAGGCCCTACACATAAAGGACCCTCTGGAAATACTTGTTGAATGAATGAATGAATGGATGATGTGATACTCCTGATTGATTTTTTTTTAAAAGAGTCAGTGGTTTTCAGTAGGACCCCCCCCCCCCCAATACTTGCCACTTCTTGTTTAAAATGAATCAAAGGATTATAATATTGTCCAAATATTACATTTGGAGCATGGGATATTTCTCTGCAGATCTAAAATATAAATGGTTTTTAAAATTCTCTAATGAACATTTCACAACCTGATGTCTTCACTTCCCTCTACCCACTCTTTCCTTAATTCTCTGCAATTAGGGTTTATTCCCTTCTTTCTAAGCAAACTAGCTTTACATAAATTAGTAAATGCTAATCTATAAGGGGCTGCTGGGAGTGTCTAGGGATATTTTGGGGGTGTATATCCAAATCTTCTGAGGCTGAAGTCAGGGAAGCCAATCATACCCAGCACTTAATGAATGTTTGTCAAATTGAATTGAATTGAATCACACCTTTTGGTGCCCCTAGACTTGGTGAGTCTAAATCAGAGACTAAATACTGGGCTAGAGGGACTGTGGGTTTGGCCCAGTGTGGCATTTCTTGGGTAACATAAGTACTGTTTTAGCATTTTAACTACAGGATTTATTCTGGCTTCCTGCCGACTTGACTTTCTAGAATGCCTAAGAGGAGGAGTTTTCTCCTAAAATGTCACTGGAGACTAAAGGAGCATTTTTCAGCATCTGCTGCTATGTTCTTTAAGGTTTCTGACCTCTTTCTTCAGTCTTTCAGTCCAAGAAGGACTGCCACCTCTTCAGGCCACTGCAAGGACTGCCCTGCCTAGAGACATGAAGACAGACTCAATGACGCCATGAGCACTTTGATAGCGCAAAGTCTTATAAAACTATTTTTTTTCCACTGGGCATTTCATCAGACACTGCAGGACAGGACAAAGGGGAATGGATTTGGATTGCAGTGGGAAGAACTGAGATTAGATCACAGAAATATCCTCTCTCCTATAGGGATTCTGTGACATCCAAGACCATGATGGGAGTGGGTTGGGAGAAGAAGGGATGTGGAGTGACCCCTGGAAACAGCAGACTGGTGTACTTCCCATATTGTCTCTCTGGTAAGACTAAACAGAAAATAGGGTGTTGGAGGAAGCAACTTTCTGTTTGAAATTTCCTGTGCAGTTCAAAGCTGACACCAGGAGGTTGAGATTTGGAATCTGCATCCTTAATCTCTCTTCATTCTGTTTCCTACAATATACCTAAATGGAGATTTCTGTTGCCGGGTAGTTTAATATTAACATCAATCTAGCCTTCCAGGTTTTGTGTATGGGAATGAAGTAGTCTTCTCTATTGATAATCTTTAGTCTTTTCCCCTGACTTGTTTCCATCTTTCTTTCACACGTACAAATCTCACCTATATAGTAAAACAAATACAAAAAATCCCAGCTCAATTTATCTCTTTTCACCCCCCTTCCCAAACTTCTTGAGTGGTCAGAATCTATTGTTCCTAAATTTTCCTTAATTTATTTTCACTAATTTATTGTTATTCAGTTGCACAGTGACCCTATTTGGGGTTTTCTTGGCAAAGATACTGAAAATTTTATCGTTTCCTTCTCCAACTCATTTTACAGATGAGGAAACTGAAGCAAATAGTGTTAAGTGACTTGATCAGGATCATACAGCTAGTAAATGTCTGAAACCATATTTGAACTCAGGAAGTTGAGTCTTCCTGACTCTAGGACCAGCACTCTATTCACTGCACTACCTAGTTCCCCCTTTCACTTCTTGCTTTTGCCTTAACTCCCTACAATTCAGTGATATGCTAGTGACTATTTAACAATTGGTTCTCGGAGGGAGGAGGATATATATACAATATGTATATGTGTGTATATATACACATATGTATATATGCATACATATTTATGTTTGCATGACAAATTTTTAAATTTAATCTGCATTACTAACATTTTGTCCATTAGTTTCTTAAGTCTAGACAACCAACAAACAAGAAAAGAAACTTTGATTTGTAGCATTTGCTGATTTCCTAGGTGTAAATTCTCACACTGAAGATTTAACAGTTGACTTGATAAGAGTTAGCTTAAGCTGGCCCCAGAACACCACCCCTGCTGAAAACTGACTTCAGCTTCTTCCACTATGATGAAACAGATTGCTTGGTCTCCAAGGACCACCTAAGAAACAAATCAATGAGTGGCCTTAAAGTTTTTCAAAAACTAATTTTATTTTAATGTCTATTGGCAAGTACAGGTATTCACATGTCTAAGCAAAAGCACAAAAGAATAACAATAGGCAAAATGAAACGAAAAAATGGAATATAAGCTGCATTCCCAGAACTCTCTCCCCTCATCTTTGTCTTTTGTCTTCCTTCAAGTCCCAGCTAAAATCTTCCCTTTGATAGAAGCTTTTCCTGATCCTTCTTCTTCTAGTGCCTTCCCTCTATTGATTATATCGATGTTATCCTATAAATGGTTAGTTTGTACATAGTTGTTTGCATGTTATTAGATTGTGAGCTCTTTGAGGGCAGATGACTTTTTTCTTTCTTACTTTGTATATCCAATGCTTAGCACAGTGCCTGGAACACAATATACATTTTTTTTTAAAGCAATCGGGGTTAAGTAACTTGCTCAAGGTTACACAGCCAGTTATTTCTGGGTGTGGTGCTAAGTATCTGAGCCCAGATTTGATCCCCAGGTCATCCTGACACTGGAGCTGGTGCTCTTACTTGCTGAGCCACCTGGATGCCCCTCACAATATGCATTTAATAAATGCTTTTTGACTTGACTCAACCCCCCTAGAGTTTGTAATTGATTATATGTGTACCTATAAACTTCTAGTATTTACCGCCTGTTAAGTTCACTTCGAAAGAAGTGTTAAAGTCAGTGGACTTTGACATAGTAAAGCCCACATAATTTCTGCTTTCATGGTTCTTTTTAACCTTCTTTATTGCGTATATAAAATGGATTTGTGGCTGTAAGTTGTTTTCTTTAACTTTATAACTGTAGTCAATTGTTCTTTTCCTTTACCCATTTTGTATTTCTTCATATAAGACTTCCCACATTTCTTAGAATTTTTCAAATTTATAATTTCTTATGACATACTAATACACCACATACTGTAGTTTATTTAACCATTTATCAATCAATGGCCACCTGGTTTGTTTCCAGATTAAAAAATAAAATTGTGTCGCTAGTGCTATTTTTGTACAGAAAAGACTTTTTTTCTTCCTCCTGTCATGGGACCACTGGGTCAAAGGGCATATACATTTTTGTAACTCTTATTGTGTGATTCCATTTTGTTTTCCCAAAATGTTAGAACAATTCATAATTCAACCAGTAGTAAAATGGCATTCCTGTTGAACCACAGCCATCTCAGCATTGAATTGTGTTGTTTTTTTTTTATTAACTTTTCTATTTAAATTAGTAGAATGTAGAAACTCAGAGTTGTTTTAATTTATATTTCTCTAGTGGAGATACTTGATTTATTTGCATGTGGTTATTGATCATTTGTATTTCCCAAAAGACTTTTCCTAGTGTTTATCATCTTTGACTTCTCTAGGGCATTTGATGCAATTGATCACTCTGTCCTTCTTCAAACTACCCCCTGCCATCTGTACAATACTACATTATCTTGGTTCTTCTATGTCTCTGACCATTGCTCTATCCTTTTGCTATCAACTCTTCCCCCTCCTTGTGAGGAGACTGGTTCTGTAATCTAGGAGTGAGATGATGAAGGCCTCAATTAGTGATGGTATTGGGGTTGGAAAAGAATGGAATAAATCTGAGAGATGTATAAAAACTAGAAAATGTCCTGGGGCAAGTCACTTTAATTCTCTGAATCCCAGTTTCTTCTTCTGTAAAATGAGATGGTTGAATGAGAAAATCTCTAAGGCTTTGACATTCTATGGTACTAGGATTAAATTACAACTTTCAGTGAAGGAAAGTGGGAGTTACAGGAGATACTAAAATATCTCCTTTGGGAGACCATGATAGGAAGGGAAGCTGAGAATGAATTGAAACCATTTTTGATGAGGAAATGATTTGGGGAATGCATTGAGTTTGAGTGGAAACTTATGTATGTGCCCAGTGAGGAAAGTTGATGGATAGTGATTTTAAAATGTATATATTTTTTAATCTTTTTAACAGTTATGAATTCAACTAGTACTTCTCCTGGGATGCCTCCCAAATATTATCCTAAATCCAACCTTTCTTCCAAGCTCCACTCTTGTATTTCCAGCTACTTGCTAGCCATTTTCACCTGCATGTCTTACCTTCAATTCAGCGTGTAAAGGAAATAGTGTTGGCACAGTGTAAAAATACTGGACTTGGCAGAGGACTTGGGTTTGAATCCCATATTTTCTATTTATTACCTTGTGTAACTTTGGAAATGGGCAGCTAGGTGGCTACACATGGATAGAATGCTGGTCCTGGAATCAGGAAGACTCATCTTCCTGAGCTCAAATCTGGAGTCAGATACTTCTTAGCTGTGTAACCCTGGGCAAGTCACTTAACCCTATTTGCCTCAGTTTCCTTATCTGTCAAATGATCTGGAGAAGGAAATTCAAACCATTCTAGTATCTATGCCAAGAAAACCACAAATGGGGTCATGAGTCATATAGTACTGGAAAACAACTAACTTTAGAAAAGTCACTTAACCTCTCCAGGTCTCTGTATCTCATTATCAAATGCAGAATGAGACATAAATTTTGGATGTTTTGTGGGAATTTATTTTGCTTGATTATGCATTTGTCACAAGGGTTGTGTTTTTCTTTTTCTTTCTTTCTTTCTTTTTTTTTTTTTTACAATGGGGGAGGTAGAAAAGGGTTTGGGAAAGGATACTCTCTTTCTTCCATTCCCAATAAGGAGAGAACAGAAGATAAGCAATATAGCCTTAAGGGTTACATGTCAAAGTTATTACATATTTAAAAATAAAAACAAATTCTATGTAATAAAAAAGAAAAAAAGAATACTGGATTGGAACACTTAGAGTCAAAAGGGTTCTGGCCCTGACTTTGCCACTAAAAAGTGATGTGACCTTGGCCAAATAATTCAAGCTATATGTGTCTCAGTTTTCTTATCTAAAAAAAGGAGAAAGAGAGAATATTACATAATGATGAGAAAGCTGGTCCCAAAGCCAAGATAAGCCCTCGGTTTGTATCTTGCCTCTGAAACTGGCTGTGTGACTGTAGGCAAATTACTGAGGGTCTCTGTGCCCCCATCTAATTTTCTAAGAGTTTCAGAATAGTTGCTGATCTACATTGGTAGAGAGAGTTTCCTCATCAAGGAACTTGCTACATTGATGAAATCATTGGTCTGGGCCAATTTCTCTCTCTCTCTCTCTCTCTCTCTCTCTCTCCTTTAGAAATTTGGCAAGAAAAATCTACATCTTTCATTAAAACCACATTCCAGCAAGGTAGATGTCCATTGATAGGGAAATGGTTAAAGAAATTTTTATACACCTATGGAATGTTATTGTGCCATAAGAAATGAAGATAATGGTCACATAGTACATTTTTACATTTCATGGCAAAAAGATCTCATTCTATATAAGCTTTCTCATATTCCCATAGAAAAGTATAAGAAAACTTAAATGAACTGATAGAAAATTAAGAATGCAGAACCAGGAAAAGTATACCCAATGACTATAATAATGTACATGGAAAAAGTAATGGTAAAACAATTGAAATATAATGCTATGAAATTATGACCAATCTAGCTCCAAAAAAGAAATAGGAGAATGATATTTCTTTGCCAGAGAGGGAGGACTATGGCTATGGAAAATTTCATATAATATCAGAGTCTTTTGATACATTGATTAGTTTTGTTGAACTTTTTGCTCCTTTTTTCTTTTTATTATAGGCAATGGTTGTCTAGGATACATTGGAGAAATCTATTTATTAAAAAATACTTATATTCTAGTTTTGTATAAATAGCTTACCTGTAATTAAGAAGTTCTCTTTTGTATTTAACCTCAATCTAATCTGTCATATACTGGGCAAAAGAAAAGAGGTTCATGGTTACAAAACACTCTGTTGGTTTTCATTGGACCATCCTACCTGAAGGTGTCCTTGCCACTGAAGAGTGGCTACGCAGCATGACCTAGTAGATGCCAATCTGGACCTAGAGCCAGGAAGATCTGGGTTCAAACCTCACCTTGCATTCTTACAAGTTATGTGACTATGGGTAAGCCATTTAAACTCTTTTAGCCTTTGTTTGCTCATTTACAAAAGGGGATAGGAATAATATATAGAGTTGTTGCAGTTTTGAAATGAAATAATATTTGCAATTTGCAAATATCAAATATTTGCAAATATTAAAAGCCCTTTATGTTAAATATTATTATTCTCTGGGAGAGCAAAGGTCAGCTGGGCATGGTGATATATACACATTATCCCTGTTACTGGGAAGGCTAAGATTGGTGAATCACTTAGGTTTAGGAGTTCTGAGGTGAAGGAGGGCTAAAGCCAATTGGGTATCCACATCAAGTCTGAAACCAATGGTGAGTGGGGAGATACCACTAGGCTGCCTGTTCAGGGAGAAAATGGAGCAAATCAAAGCTCCTATGATGATCAGCATTGGGCTCATGCTTGTAAATAATTGCTATATTTCTAACCTGAGTAAAATAGGGAGATCCAATCTTAGAAGAGAAAGAGATAGAGAAGAAAAGAAGGAAAAAAGGGAAAGAGAAAAAGATAAAGAAGAGAGGGAATGAAGACAGAAGGGAAGAAGGGAGGAAGAAAGGAAAAGAAGGGAAAAAAAAGTAAAGAAAAAAAGGAAATAAAGATCAGCATGCCTGAAATGCACAGCATTCTGGGAGCAAGGATACCTGGCTTCACTCATTCAACTAACATTGATTGATCTATCCTTCCTTCTCCTAAACATGCTATATACAAGCAATCATATCATTGCCCTTCTCTGGGTCTCAGTTGTATCATCTATACAATAGAGGTGAAGGTACAATAAGAACAAATTAACACAAGCTTTACTTGACAGTAGGAAAGTATCTAGTTGCCTTAAATTAATTTGGGTCTCCAGGTTCAGATAAATTATAACTAAAGGTTAGTACTTGCACATGTAATGTCATGTAATACTTAGTATAAGTAATGTTAAAGAAACCACTGAGAATGGGAAAAGGACCAGAAGACTGGAGACTAGTAAATATAGTCCTGGTTTTTAAAAGGAAAAAGAGTAGATTCCGGGGGTGGCTAGGTGGCACAGTGAATAGAGCACCAGCCCTGGAGTCATGAGGACCTGAGTTCAAATCCAACCTCAGACACTTAACACTTTACTAGACGTGTGACCTTGGGCAAGTCACTTAACCCCAATTGCCCTGCCCTCCACCCTCCAAAAAGGAAAAGAAAAAAAGAGTAGATTCCAAAGACTATAGACTAATAAACCTGATGTCAATTCCCAGCAAATTTCTAAAATAGATGGTGGTTTGTGAACACTTAAAAAAAGAACATGGTTGTCACTGGGAGTCAAAATGGATTCTTTAAGAATAAAGTAACCAAGGAAACCTCATTTCCTTTTTTTTGATAGCATTAATACCATGGGTTGGTGAATCAGGTGAATGCTACAGACTTAGCACATTTATTTAAGCAAAGCATTTGACAAAATCTTAATGGATAAGATGGTGAAATGTGGGGGTATAGTTAGGTTGATTCACAATTGGTTGAAGAACTGCTCCCAAAGAACACTGATTAATAGACTAGTATCAGTGTAGAGTAATGATGTTAAACTTAAATAGAAATGGATTTCTGAAGGTCACATGTTGACTGAAAAAACTACAAAATAACATTATCTGTGACTATGCTGTATTGTATTTTTATTTATTTTGTTAGACACTTCCCAGTTACATTTTAATTGGGTTTGTGCTGCACTCAAGATTTTACAGGTCCTTTGCTGTGAGTTTGACAATTCTGGTATAGAAGGATGGCTCTATTGGACTACCATGGGTCTCTGTCTTTATGCATATCCTGTTCGATAGTATAAATCAATAACCTAGATGAAGATATTAAAGGCATGCTTATCAAAGTTATGGTTGATAGAAAGCTTCAAGAGATACTTAATAACATAGATAGCAGACTCAAGACTAAAAAAATTATTTCCTAAGGCTGAAATTTTAGTTTAACAGGGATAAATGAAAAGTCTTATATTCTGGTTAAAAAAAATTAAGTGTACAAATTCAGTCTCAATAGGAGAGGCCTAGTTTGACTGGACTTTGCATGAAAAAGGCCTATTGGGGTGGGAGTGATCAATAGGGTTGGTCAATAGGGATAACTGGCCTTGAACTTAATGTGAGCTGATCGTGTGCTGTGATTGCTTACTCAATCAATTAATCAATCAACAAGCATTTTTTGAGCACCAACTGTATGCCCAGCACCATGCTAAATGCTAGGGATATAAATACAAAAGTGAGACAGTTCCTTTATATACTAATAGTCTTAGGCTAGAGTAGTAAAAATATAGTGTCCAGAATGTGGAAAGGGAGTCCAGCTGTAGACCTGGGTAAGTAGCTCACCTCTGAAGTGCAGTGTTCATTTATAGCAGCCACATTTAATATCAGGTTTGACAAACGGGAGCATGTCAAGAGAAGGGCAGTCATCATGATGAAGAATCTAACCTGCACTAGGAGAGGAATGTGGAGGACTCTTATGTGCAAAGAGGAACACACATTCCTTGATGTTTTACAGGGCAAACCTAGGACCAATGGGTGGAAGTTACAGGAAGAGATATTTTTTAACTCCCTCTGTGGAAAACCTTTCTAACAACTGCAGCAAGGGATGAATAATTATTTGTCCAGTTATGCTGCAGAGGGGATTCCTGCATCTGGTGGGAAGTTAGACTTAATCATCTCTAAGGACCCTTTCAACTTGAAGATTTGGCAGTTATATGGCTGTAGAGCCAGGAAGACCTGAGTTCAAATGTGACTTCTGACAATTACTGGCCCATTGCTTGGTTTTTCCATGTCTTATGTTCCTCATCTGTAAGACAGGGCTAATAATAGAACAGACTTCCCCAGGGTTGTTGTGAAGTTAAAATGAGTTGTTTATAAAGTACTTTGCAAATCTTAAAGTACTATATAAATGTTATCTATCTATCTATCATTGTTGTTATCATTTTTGTGAAGGCAAAGAGGTTCAGGAAGTATATAATATCAGAAGAGGTAGGGAGAAGAGTTTAGAATAGGATGATCATTTCCTCCCTAGATCTAGGGGGATTACTTTTTCATATTAGGAAGTAGAGCCAACAGCAGAGACGTCTTAGCAGTAGACATAAAACTCCAATCTGAGTTTATTTCCATACCTTTGGGTACTTTGTGAATAACTGGGAAAGAGACTGACTGATTCTGAGAGAGTCTTTGAGAAGGTAGGGCCTGGGTAAAATGCAAATAGCAAGAGCTCACATTAAGAAAGCACCGTTCTCCCAACAACTTAAGAGTTAGGTATGGCAAGTAGTATTATACCCATTTTACAGAAGTGAAGATGAAGTTGAGAAAAGTTAAATGACTTGTTTGAAGTCATGATTATCATAGACTAAAACACAGACCTCTTGACTTTTTACACTGAAGCATATTTCCTCTCTTATATCAGGACACCTCCCCCTTGTAAAGTTCTAGATCTTTTATGAATAGAACCAATTGGATATCCTGGGGAGAGTGGCAAGGAGGGTTGCAGATTTCCTAGTTCCCTGGGAGAGGTGAGAACCAAGTAGGTTGACTAGAGCCCAACAGACCCCAAGGATCCCACTTGAAAGGTGGCATTCAGCCACATTTAGGATCATGGAACACTAATTCTCAGCCAAGAGTGAGGAAGGGAGCGTGTAAAGTAGGGTCAGTAACTATCTAATGGGTAGGGTGAAATAGAGGCAGGTTCTTCCTCTGTATACTCTGTATATCATACTCAGGTATGGATGCCCTTTGATGTCTAGGCCCCCCAAATCTCTCAAACTGTAAATGGAACACTGGCTAATTATTGTTTAATTATTGTTTAAAAACCAACCGGCACAGTACAATCACTGCATTAATTACCCTGCCAGCATCTGCTTTCACTCCCACCCCACCCCCTTACTCCTCTACCAAGTCCCTCTCTCCTACTTTAATTCACATTCAGCTTGAGAGAACATCTCCTTTCTCCTGCCTAACTTGATCTCATGTATGCCAGGGAAGAGGAATAAACCATAAAAGCCCACCAGGGATTTGGGAGTTTTGACAGCTGTCCAAGATAGAAACTATCTACCTACAGAGATTCAGGATAGGGCCAAACACCATAGAGATGGGGGAGAGGGGAAAGAGAGTTGGGAAGAGGAGACATACACAGAGAGAAAAGGGGGTAGAAAAGATAGAAGAAAGAGGGGAAAGAACAGAGGTAAAGAGAGAGGTCACAAGTTCATGGTGGAGGTATCCACTGAAAGGAGAACTGAAAAAAGATATCAAAGAAGTCAAAGAAAGTGGGGTGGGGAAGGAAGGGAGACAGACGCAGAGACAGAGAAAAAGACAGAGAGACAGAAACAGAGACAGAGAGACAGAAACAGAGCTCAGAGATAATAAGGGAAAGGGGGAAGGATGTGGAAAATCTCATGGAGAGAGGAAAAGTGAGGAGAAGGGTGAGGAGGAGGGGAGAGGAAAGAGCAAGAGAAAAGAGCTGGTGAGGAGGAAAGTAGGGGAAGGACAGTGTGGAGACGAGGAGAAAAAAGAGACTGAAGACTAAGAAGACACTAGAAAGTCAGTGCCAGATAGTAAGGAAAAGGATAAGGTAAAGTAATGGAGAGAAATAAGGTAAGACAGTTCAGATAAGCTTTCTCCAGGTCAGTCCCTCTTGGTTCTCTTCTAGGGGGAAGGCTAACTGCTCAGTGACACCCAGGGAAAAGAGGGTTCTTTAGGGGCCTGGGCCAGAGCGAGGAGCGGGAGGAAAAAGAAGAAACACATTCCCTTTACCCACTGCAAAAGACACCCCGCCCCCCAACTCCAACCCACACCATCCCGACTCTGGCGCACCCCAAGCCCCAGCTCCCCCGGGTTCCCCTGGTCCGTGCCCCGCCCCCCTTCGCTCAGATGCTTCCTTCGCTAGGGCTTTTCCTGCGGGGCTCAGGAAGCTGGCCTAGCACAGCCATAAACAATAGCTCGGGGCTGTGCTCCGGTCTCGTTCCTCCTGCAGCTCCTCCTGGTGCGGCGGCCGGCAGGGCTCCGGGCAGGCAGGGGCAAAGAGGAGAAAGCATTTCCCGGAGTCGAGAGGGAGCCGGCCCAAGGCAGGTCTCGACCCTCTGCACTGGCCGGCGCAGCCCGCAGCTAGCCGCCCCGGGCATTGTTGGCACTGAGTTGAGGGAGCAAGATCAGGAGCCGGAGGAGGAGCAGTAGGAGGAGGAGCAGGAGGAGGAGGAGGAGGAGGAGGAGGAGGAGGAAGAGGAGGAGGAAGAGGGAGGAGGGAGAAAGAAGGAGGAGGGAAGAGGGAGGAGGGACCCAGGCAAAGCAGGAGGGAGGGAGCTAAAGAGCGAGCAGGCGAGCGAGGGAGGGAGAGAGAGAGAGAGGGAGGGAGGAAGGGAGAGGAGGAGGAGGAGGAGGAGGAAGAGGAGGAGAGAGAGAGAGGGGGAGGGGGAGGGGAGGGAGGGAGGAGGAGGAGGAGGAGGAAAAATAAAGAGGAGAGAACCGAGCAGGGCTGAACAATAGAGACAGGCAGACGGGAGAGAAGGAGGACCAGCTGCTGCTGCTGGAGAAGGAGAGCTGGAGGCTGAGGCATCTTGGACCCCTGTGCCTGAGCCAGAGAGGAGGCAAGCAGCCCGGAGGAGGGAACGGGCTACCATGGGGGAGCCGGCAGAAGGCTCCCCCAGCCCTCCCCGAGCCTCTGCTTGAAGCTGGGCATCATCTCCTCCGGCTCCGCTGCCCCCATCCCGCTCCTGCCCTCCCTCGAAACCCCAATTCCTTAGGATCTGATCGTCTCAGCTTCTGGGCACCGGGTCTCCGCCGTCCTCGCCCCCGCCCCCCCGGAGGAGACGAGACGCCGGCCCTCCGTTTCACCTCCCGGGGGCTGCCCGCAGAGCCCCCTCCCCAGTCATGAACCCCCCGGAGGGGGCAGCGGAGGAAGGAGGAGCCGCCGACTCCGACGTGGATGCGTTTTTCCGGACAGGTAAGACTGGAAGGGGGCGATGGGGGTGGGGTGGGGGCGAGAAGAAGCCTTCCTTTGGGGCTTCGGGTTGTTTTGCTGGGGGCAGCATTGACTACAAGTTTGGAGAAGGAGGGGAGCTGCGCCGAAAGGGGGGAGTCTCTTCCCCTCCCCCCC